>NC_134201.1:1342666-1678333 GCF_964188355.1 Buteo buteo | reverse complement strand
TGAGCTGGGCTGGGCTCCTGGGCTGGAGGGAGCTCATGGCAAGCAGGCAGCACTGCCGAGAGACAGCTCTGCCCAGGAGCAGCTCCTCTGCAAAGCGCAGCAGGGCTGAGGGCACTGCCTGCAGGCACCGACCGGAGAGGAGTGATGCAGAGAGAGTTTAAAGGCAGTCTGGGGTGGGAGAGTGCTGAGAGTTCACTGATGACAAATTCTTCACACCCCTTCACAGGGTAAGTCTCTGGCAGCAGGGCAATGCAGCTGTGGTTCCTGGAATGACCTCCTAAAGCTAGCACATCCCACAGCCTGTGGGATCTGTCAGAGGGACTCTCACAGTTTCTGCAGTGCAGAGAAAAAGGCCGTGCTTTGGAGCACAGCTTCCCTGCTGCACCCTCAGAGGGACAGGGCATGTCAGCTGCCTTCACCTGGGGATGGCTGCAGAGGGTGAAGGTGGGTGTGCAGCCAGGGGTGCCCAGGGCTGTCCTTCTGAGCAGGGTCCCTGCACCGTGGGGGGCTGTGTGCTGGGGCAGGGACTCTGCCACCGGTCAGGGTAAGGACTCAGCCTGCCTGGGGAACTGTAACAGCAGAGTGGGGAGAAGCTGTAGGTGGAAGAAACAGCTCGCAGAATTGCAGGGTCCTTCTGCTGGCAAGAGGGTGCTGTGTGGGTCAGGGCAGCTCACAGCTCCAGATCATCCCTCAGGATGTTTCCGAAGGAACTTTTCAAGGGGAAGATCAAAGCAGATCAACTGCTATAAAGTTAAGGAGCTTTCCAGAGTCTATGTTTTCTGTTTCCTAGTCTTAGGGAATTTGGGGGGAGAAATGGAAAAGGAGCTGTCATGCTGGAACAAGTCCCTGAGACTCCTGAGCTGTAACTTGGAGTGATCAGTAAGTCTGAGAGGAGCCTCCTGAAGTAGAGCACAGCGACTGAGAACAACTGCCTGGCTGTGCTGGTGTCTGGGAGGTGGCATGCACAAATGGGTGAGGGTAACTCTTTCCTGAGACTGCAGCTGCCTCTCCCCTTGCCTTTTTGAGCCAGTCGATCTCTGCTCTTTTCCTTGGTTCTCACTTGTCTGTGTTACTGTTATCTTGCTGCTGCTGTCAGGTTCTCTGGGGATGGGACTTTCACCTGCAGAGTTACACACAAACTGATCTTGTGGGTCCTGCCATGCAGCTGTGTCCATAGCAACAAGTGTCCCAGCTTTCCTATCGTCTGAGGGGCTATGCTCAATGGTGTCTGTGGGGCTGGGGAATGAGCTGATTCTCCCTTACAGAGATGCCACCATGTCAGGTCACTTGGCTATTACCTCCGAGAGTCCTTCCAAGCTGTCAGCTGCCCTGCAGGATGCAAACCTGTCTCATAGCATCTTTCTGTGATCTGAAAGCCCCATGGAGAAGCACAGAGATGCTCTGACTGAGAAAATGCTCTTGTGTTGGTGAAATGAGCCTGGTGTGTCCTTGGCTAGAAGCAGGGTGCTGAGACTTTGAGACGAGGTGAGACATTTGGTGGTCTGCAGTGGATGTCTCTGCTCTCAGCAGTGTCTGGTGGCTTTTCAGGGTAAAACATCGAAGCGTGATCACCCTCCATCTCAGAAAGGTGCAAGCACAGTACAAGTGGGAACTAGACAGAAGGACAGAGCAGCTCCCCCTCTCTCTGCACTAAGCCACAGGCAATCCTCTTGACTTGCCTGGCTCACGCTGTTCTCCTGGAGTGCAGTAGAAATGCTGAAGGTTCCCGAGATCTAAGAAAACTCCCCAGGGGCGATGTGGGCATCTGTAAAAAACCCTAGAACTCTTAAACTACTTTAACCCACCTGATTCCTTAGCACTGGGAGTGCAGATGCTGACAAGCCCTTGTGCATTAGGAGCGGTTTCAGCTGACAAAGTCAAACACCAGACTGGCCCCTGCCCGCACTGATCCCATGAACCCACTGCTGCAGAGCAGGGCTGACTTTCCAAGAGCCCATGGGCAGAGGCCCTGCTCTTCATTGCACACTCGGCCAGCACCAAGCAGGGCTCCAGCCACAGACCTGAAGGAAGGTCTCCAGGAAAAGGACAAGGTTCTGTGTGTGTGAGAGTGGGAGGGTCTATGGGAAATGCCTTTGATATTGCTCCGAGAATAATGCCCTGACTCTTCAGTGTCTTTTTTCTGCTTTGACAGCAACACATTCCCACAGGAAGAAAATGTCCAACAGCAGCTCCATCACCCAGTTCCTCCTCCTGGCGTTTGCAGACACGCGGGAGCTGCAGCTCTTGCACTTCTGGCTCTTCCTGGGCATCTACCTGGCTGCCCTCCTGGGAAATGCCCTCGTTGTCACCGCCGTAGCCTGCAACCACCACCTCCACACACCCATGTACTTCTTCCTCCTCAACCTCTCCCTCCTCGACTTGGGCTCCATCTCCACCACTGTCCCTAAAGCCATGGCCAATTCCCTCTGGAACAACAGGGCCATCTCCTACCCAGGATGTGCTGCTCAGGTCTTTCTGTTAGTCTTTTTGATCTCAGCAGAATATTTTCTTCTCACTGTCATGGCCTATGACCGCTACGTTGCTATCTGCAAACCCCTGCACTATGGGACCCTCCTGGGCAGCAGAGCTTGTGTCCACATGGCAGCAGCTGCCTGGGGCTGTGGGTTCCTCTATGCTGTGCTGCACACTGCCAATACATTTTCACTACCCCTCTGCCAAGGCAATGCTGTGGACCAGTTCTTCTGTGAAATCCCCCAGATCCTCAAGCTCTCCTGCTCAGATGCCTACCTCTGGGAGTTTGGGGTACTTGTGGTTAGTGCCTGTTTATTCTCTGTTTGTTTTGTTTCCATTTTGCTGTCGTATGGGCAGATCTTCAGGGCTGTGCTGAGGATCCCCTCCGAGCAGGGACGGCACAAAGCCTTTTCCACATGTCTCCCTCACCTGGCTGTGGTCTCCTTGTTTGTAAGCACTGGCATGATTGCCTACCTGAAGCCCCCCTCCATGTCCTCCCCATCCCTGGACCTGCTGGTGGCAGTTCTGTACTCGGTGGTGCCTCCAGCCTTGAACCCCCTCATCTACAGCATGAGAAACCAAGAGATCAAGGATGCTCTGAGAAAACTAATCACCGGATGCTTTTCAGAAGGAATGAAGTTTCTGTTTTCTTCTTCATAGTAGAATGTCAGTTTTTGGGAGGAGAGGAAGGAAAAGCAGCTGTGGTTTCCAGGTGCCAATGATTGAAATGGGGGAGTAGAGCCATCACATGTGAAATGATCTAAAGGCTATGCCAGTTCAAAACTGGTATCTTCTGCTGCTATCTCAGAGGCCTTATATCTTTAGCAGGAACCTGGCAGCTCTGAGATCCCTCCATCTCCCTCTCTTGTAGCAATTAAGCTGATAGTACCCCAGTCACAGGCTTTCTTTCAATTCTCTTTGCAGCCTAAAGCACCCCATTGGTCTGCAGATATGTCAGGAGACTTGCATAAGGAACCCACTCCTGTGGACAAGAAGTTTGATGTTCCCAGGAATGTCTAGGAGATATGGCATACCCAGAGCTGAACACACCCTGTGTTCAGGGAGTTGGTCAACTGCCTCCTCTCCATTTCTGTAATAGTGGCCTAGATGCCTGGTTCATGTGTCAGCTCTCTCTGTGGATGTGACTTTTACTGAGCAACCTGGTCTGACCTCAGAGCTGGCCCTGCTTGGAGCTGAGGATTGGACTACAGGCCACCTGAGCTCCCTTCCACCCTGAATTGTCCAATAAGAGTATGATGCAGAGACCCTTGCCTCCAGCTTCATCTCTTTTTCACAGCGTGTGGCAAGGCACAGGCTCCTGGAAGGGCTGGTGGTCAAGAGACTGTTGGGGAGTCTGTAGTCCAGCCTCCAGGCTGGCTGTGACTTTGAGGAGCAAGGAAGACCTCCAAAGGTGGAGATCACAACAGCACTCCTCCTAGTCCATTTTATTGTTCCTCAGGCTCAGCCTAAAGCTCCCAAGAGGCAATTTGTGGCTGTTGCCTCTGTCATATCATTGGCCACTGCAGAAGAGAGCTTGGCTCCATCATCTCTCCAGGTAGCTGTAGGCTCTTATGAGGTGGCCCCAGGCCTCCTTCAGCAGGCTGGAGAGGCCCAGTTCCCTCAGACTCTCCTCACAGCTCACCCTCACAGAGGGTGCCTTAAGCCCCTCCACTCCACCTTGGCAGACCTCCTCTGGACCTTCTCCAGTTCCTCCACTCTCCTTTTGAAGTGGGAGGCCCACTGGCTCATACGGCATCATCCTGCTGCCCAGGCCCTTCTCCTCAGAGCACTCCTTAGCCGTCCACGTCTCTACCCATGCTGCTGCATGGGGTTGTTTTGCAGCTGATGGGTTGGGACAAAAACAGATAATAGGTGAAAGAAAAAAGATTAAAACAAATATAAACCCAACCCAACAGGCAATGCAAAGGCAATCACTGGCCACCTCCCACAAGCAGACTGACACTCAGCCAGTCTCCCTTCAACAGACACCTTGAACGACAGGAAACTCCACGGACTTCTTCCTCTGCCCAAGCTTTTATTGCTGAGCATGGCGTCATATGGTATGGAATATCCCTTTAGACAGATGGGGTCAGCTGGCCTGGCTGTGTCCCATTCTGTCCCAACTTCTCGCCCACCCCCAGCCTACTTGCTGGGAGGGAGCAGAGTCAGAAACAGAGAAGGCCTTGACACTGTGCAAACACTATTCAGCAACAGCTAAAATGCTGATGTGTTATCAACACTGTTTCAGGCACCAATGCAAAACATAACACCATAGGGGCTGCTACGAAGGAAGTGAACCCCACCCCAGCCAGACCCAGGACACTTGAACCAGGGTCCCAGAAATGGACACAGGAGTGTACAGGTGGTTTGACAAGTGATGGGCAGGGGAGACAAAAATTTCCCTCACTCTTTTGGAGAGGCTCCTCTTGCTACACTCCAGGACACTGCTGGCCACCTCTGCTACCAGGTAGCCCTGGATCATCCAACACTGCTGGACTGTTTTTTTCCTTGTGTCCCCCAGCACCACCAGGGCTGTTTCCTCAGAGATGCTCTCTGGCCAGGCAGTCCCCTTCCCCTGCCACTGCAGGCTGTTAGTCCGTCCCAGGCGCAGGATCTGGCCTTTGTCTTTCTTGTATCTCACAAAGTCCCTGACAGGACAGTCCTTTGCCTGCTACGGTTCCCCTGAATGGCATCCCAAGGGACAGGAAAGGTCCTCCCAGTATAGTGCCATCAACAAACGTGGTGAGAGTTGCCTCCTCCGGATCATGCATACAGGTGTTAAACTGCACAGCGCCCAGGAGACTCCCCTGTGCAGCCCCACAATGCCCCAGTATGTCCCACTGGCCTCCAGGTAGGGTACGGCCCCTTCACCACTGCGCTTTCAGCATCATCATCCAACTGGTGTTTTGCCCGTCTCTCTGTCTTTCCATCTAGACCATAAAGTCCTAACTTGAGTAGAAAAATATTGAGGGAGACCGTGCCAAAAGTCTTGCTGAAGTGGAGGTAAACAAAATCCATCATGCTCCCCTGATGCACAAATGCACTTCCTTCATCATGATGGCAATCAGCTTGGCGAGGCCTGATTTACCCTTGGAAAGTCCATGCCGATGTTGTCCTTTTTTAGGTACCCAGAAATGTCACGTTCAACGGCACGTTCCTCATCAAAGTGACCTTGTACAGCCTGCGGTTCCCTGGGTTGCACTTTTGGCCTCTTTAGAAGATGGGCGCAATGTTGGGTTGTGTTCAGTCTGAAGAGACCCCTACCAATTCCATGACACTTTAAAGAGGACATTCCAAAGAAATAACCATCTTCCCCTGTAACTTCATTGCCACTATTCTGCCTGTCCTACAGTGTATTTAGTTGCTCTAGTCTTTCACATAGTTACACCTGTCCTGACACAACGACCATTTCTGAAAGTCATCTTTTCAGATGCAGACTGCCTAGGCAAAGGCCCTTTCCTTGATGCTCCACTTCTCTCCTTCCCTTACTCTTTGTTCATCAAGATACCTCTCCCCTATGCAGCTGCTTTGAGCTTCAGGGAGCTAAGAGCTTGCCTGTCTTCCAGTAGTCTTATTACCTCTTTAGCCAATTCTTTAATTGTGTTTATCTCTAACTTTTTAGTGTCTGTCACAAACATTTCTCATAAGACTATCCCTTGTAGAAAGGCAGCCTCATTAGGGGCAGCTGGTACTTGGCATGTGGTTAAGAAGTGTGACTTATTGTTTATGAAACTTCATAATGATTTTCTTTGCTTTGCTTGCAGATAGGAAAAATTCTTCTGGGCCTGTGTGCAGCCAGCTCTCTAAGGAGAGCAGGGGGGAGATGGTGCAATGGAGCTGTAACCTCCAGCTGTAGAGATCAGTGGAGAAGCCTGAGGCAAGGGACAGAGATGTAAGCCCCCAGGTGGCCAATGTCAGAAGTGCTGAGGTTTGAGAGGTGAGGAGCAAGGGTGTCCATACAGTGTCAGACCTCAAGGGACTGCTTTTCCTAGCTGTCTAGACCTCCAGAGGAGACACTCTGGATCATTAGCACTTGGAGAATGCTTCTATCACCTCTTCTCTATACTGAAAAGTAAGAAAAAATATCCTTTAAAAGAAAAAAATCATGTGTATAGGTGCACTTTGAAATCTTTCACCTTAACTACACTAGGAAGTTTTTCTAATTAGCTGTATAAGTCTTGAAGGCTTGAAGAAAATTGCAGGAAGACACAAGGCTCGTTAGGGCTTTCTGTATCTTAATGAGCCCCATGGTGTGTTTGAGGCTGAGCCCATGAACCTCAGCTACTGAGAGCAGACTGAAATGAAGTTCTCAAGAAGTCAAAGTCAGAAGCAAAGTACCTTGAAGCATTA
Organism: Buteo buteo; assembly: GCF_964188355.1. Classification (NCBI taxonomy): domain Eukaryota; kingdom Metazoa; phylum Chordata; class Aves; order Accipitriformes; family Accipitridae; genus Buteo; species Buteo buteo. Next base: position 1,671,511 of record NC_134201.1, on the reverse strand, counting down.
ATGGGCCCCACTGAGGGCCATTCCTGGCAAAGCCTCCCCAGGGACTCGTTAGAGAAGATAATTGGAGGCTGTGATTGCAGGGAGGCAAAAGCACTGTGCAGGTGGCTGTAATGCTGAGAAAACCCTTGGTTTGTTTTATGCAGCAGAAAGGCCAAGCCCTGATCCCCAGGCCCTGGGAAGGCAGATCCTGTCCCTCATGCATGGCTCAGGCCTCTTCCTGGGTCAGCAGGATGTGAGGGTGAGCAATGCCAAGTGTAGGGAAACTGTGCAACACCTCCCAGCCTCCCCAGGCAGAGGTGAGGAAGGAACTAAGTCCAGAGCCTCAAAACAAGTTTTGCCTGGTAGGCCTTGGTGGCAGAGGCAGCTGACAAAGCCAGGACAACAAATACCTTGGACCTGTTCTGCCTTTCAGCCTTGCCAGAGCACTTGGCCATCTCTACTGCAGGCTGTCATAACCTGCCCCATGCCTTATCTCTTTCCCTTCAGGCTGTTGACGTCCATCTTGCTTTCCCACCTAGCTCTCACCCCAGCATTTCTATTCCTTCTTTGATGTCTCTCCCGCCTGGCTGGGTTTTCCTTGAAACACAACGCTGTGGGCTGACCGGGGCTCTCTCTGGGTGACCTCTTGCACCACAAGGCTACCCTCTGAGTGACATTTCTTTCTCAACACGTCCAGTCTGAACCTTCCAAGCTGCGCTTTGTGCAGGTTTCCTTCTCTTCACACTTCACCAAGAAAAGCTCCATCATCTCTGAAGCCACCCTTCAGGCAGGTGCACTCTACTACCATAGTGCCCTGAGCCTCCACTTCACCAGGCTGAAGAAGCCCAAGTCCCTCAGCCTCTCCAAAGAGGCCCCAATGCCCCTCTTGGCAGATCATAGAATCATAGAATCATTTAGGTTGGAAAAGACCTTCAAGATCTTCGAGTCCAACCATTAACCATGCCCAGTAAACCATGTCCTGAAGTACCCTCTCCACTCGCTTTTTGAATATCTCCAGGGATGGTGACTCAACCACTTCCCTGAGCAGCCCCTTCCAAAGTTTGACAACCATCTCAGTAAAAAAAAATTTCCTAATATCTAACCTAAATCTCCTTTGCCTCAACTTGAGGCCATTTCCTCTTGTTCCATCTCCAGCCACCTGACAGAAGAGACCAACACCCACCTCACTACAACCCCCTTTCAGGTAGTTGTAGAGAGCGATAAGGTCTCCCGTCAGCTTTCTCTTTTCTAGACTAAACAGCCCCAGTTCCCTCAGCCGCTCCTCATAAGACTTGTGCTCCAGGCCCCTCACCAACTTGGTTGCCCTTCTCTGGACACGCTCCAGCAACTCAATGTCTTTCCTGTAGTGAGGGGCCAATAACTGAACACAGGACTCAAGGTGCGGCCTCACCAGTGCCGAGTACAGGGGAACAATCACCTCCCTGTTCCTGTTGGCCGCACTATTTCTGATACAGGCTAGGATGCGATTGGCCTTCTTGGCCATCTGGGCACACTGCTGGCTCATATTCAGCCAGCTGTCAACCAGCATGCCCAGGTCTTTCTCTGCCGGGCAGCTTTCCAGCCACTCTCCTCCAAGCCTGTAGCACTGCATGGGGTTGCCATGACCAAAGTACAGGACCTGGCACTTGGCCTTATTGAACTTCATAAGATTGGCCTCAGCCCATTGATCCAGCCTGTCCAGATCTCTTTGTAGAGCTTCCCTACTCTCAAGTAGGTCAACCATGCCTCCCAACTTGGTGGCGTCTGCAAACTTGCTGAGGGTGCACTCAATCCCCTCATACAAATCATCAATAAAGACATTAAACAGAACGGGGCCCAACACCGAGCTCTGGGGAACACCACTTGTGACCCGCTGCCAACTGGATTTCACCCCATTCACCACTACCCTCTGGGCTCGGCCATCCAGCCAGTTTTTCACCCAGTGAAAGGTGCACTTATCCAGGCCACGAGACGCCAGTTTCTCAAGGAGTATGCCACGAGAGACAGTGTCAAAGGCCTTGCTGAAGTTGAGGTAGATAACATCCACAGCCTTTCCCTCATCCACTAGGCGGGTCACCTGGTCATAGAAGGAGATCAGGTTGGTCAAGCAGGACCTGCCTTTTGTAAACCCATTCTGACTGGGCCCAATCCCCTGCTTATCCTGGGCTTGCCACGTGAGCACTCACAAGACAAACTGTTCCATAATCTTCCCCTGTACCGAGGTCAGGCTGACAGGCCTGTAGTTCCCCGGATCCTCCCTCCAACCCTTCTTATAAATGGGAGTCACATTGGCAAGCCTCTAGTCCTCTGGGACCTCCCCTGTTGACCAGGATCGCTGATCAATGATGGGGAGTGACTTGGCAAAGACCTCTGCCAGTTCCCTCAGTACTCTTGGATGGATCCCATCAAGTCCCATGGATTTGTGAGTGTCCAGATGGTGTAGTAGGTCCATAACTATTTCCTCCTGGATTAAAGGGGGTATGTTATGCTCTACATCCTTACCTTCCAGCTCAGGGGGTGGAGTACCCTGAGGATGACTGGTCTCCTTATTAAAGACTGAAGCAAAGAAGGCATTAAGTACCTCGGCCTTTTCCTCATCACTGGTTGCTACTTTCCCTTCTGTATCCATTATAGGAAAAATATTCTCCTTGGGATTCTTTTTACTGTTAACATATTTGTAAAAACATTTTTTGTTGTCCCTTACAATAGTGGCCAGATTGAGTTCTAGCTGAGCTTTTGCCTTTCTAATTTTCTCTCTGTATGATCTAACAAGATCCCTGTACTCCTCCCAAGTTGCCCGCCCTTTCCTCCAGAGATGATAAACTCTCCTTTTTTTTTTTTTGAGTCCTAGCAAAAGCTCCCCATTCAGCCAGGCCGGTCATTTTCCTCGGCGGTTCAACTTGCGGCATGTGGGAATAGCCTGGTCCTGAGCCATTTAGATTTCCTTCTTAAAGAATGTCCATCCCTCCTGGACCACTTTGCCCTTCAGGACCGTCTCCCAAGGGACTCTTTCAACCAGTGCCTTGAAGAGGCCAAAGTCAGCCCTCCGGAAGTCCATAGTGGTGGTTTTGCTGACCACCTTCTTTGCCTCATCAAGGATTGAGAATTCTATCATTTCATGGTTGCTAAGCCCAAGACGGCCTGTACCATCACACCTCCCACCAATCCTTCCCTGTGCGTAAACAACAGATCTAGCAAGGCTGCTCCCCTGGTTGGCTCACCCACCAGGCTGTGACAAGAAGTCATCTTCCACACACTCCAGGAACCTCCTAGATTGTTTACTCACTGCTGTGTTGTATTTCCAGCAGACGTCTGCAAAGTTAAAGTCCCCCACAAGGACAAGGGCACACGATTCTGAGACTACTGCCAGCTGCTTGTAGAACAATTCATCCGTCTCTTCAACATGTTTGGGTGGTCTATAACAGACTCCCAGCACAATATCTGTCTTATTGGCTTTCCCTCTCATCCTCACCCATAAGTACTCCACCTTGTCATCAGAATCGTGTAGCTCTGTACAGTCAAAACATTCCCTAACATAGAGAGCCACCCCACCACCTCTCCTACCTTGCCTATCCCTTCTGAAGAGCTTGTAGCCATCCATTGCAGCACTCCAGTCATGGGACTCATCCCACCATGTTTCCGTGATGGTGACTAAGTCATATCTATCCTGCTGCACGATGGCTTCCAGCTCCTCCTGTTTATTGCCCATGCTGTGTGCATTGGTGTAGATGCATTTGAGCTGGGTGATCGAATCCACCCCTAACATCGGCATGCTGTCCGGGTAGACCAGGACTCCCTACCGGCAAGGGCGGGGTAGAGCTGGGCTCCCTACCCAAGCTGGTGGGGTAGACCTGGCCTCCCTAACCCCACGGGCGGGGTAGACCTGGCACCCATAACTGTGCAGGTGGGTTAGACATGGTCTCCCGACCAGCGCCAGTGGGGTAGATCAGGCCTCCCTAACCATGCAGGCAAGGAAGACCTGGCCTCACTAAATAGCACAGGCAGGGTTAAACTTGCCTCCCAGCTGGTGCCAGAGGGGTCGACCTGGCCTCCCTAAATGCGCAGAAGGGGTAGACCAGGCCTCCCTACATGCGTGGGTTGGGTAGATCTGGCCTCCCTAACCGCTTAGGCGGGGTAGACCAGGCCTCCTGACCAGCACCGGTGGGGTAGACCAGGCCTCACTAACCGAGGGGTGGGGTACAACTGGCCTCCTTACCCGAGCGGGCTGGGTAGACCTAGCCTCCCGACTGGCACCGGTGAGGTAGACCTCCTGCCTAACCACGCGAGTGGCATAGACCTGGCCTCCCGACTGGTGCCAATAGAATAGACCATGCTTTCCTAAAAGCGCAAGCGTAGTAGACCTGTCCTCCCTACCCGCACTGGTGGGCTAGACCAAACCTCTCTAATGGTGTGGGCAGGGTAGACCTGGCGTCCCTAACCGCATAGTCGTGGTAGGCCTGGCCTCCCAAAAGGAGCTGCTTGGGTAGACCAGGCCTCCCTACTGGAGCTGGTGGGGTAGACATGGTCTCCCTAACTGCGCAGGCATGGTAGACCTGGACTCCCTAACCACAGGGGTGGGGTAGATCTGGCCTCTTGAACGGCGCCAGTGGGGTAGACCTGGCCTCCCTACCCATGCGGGCAGGGTAGACCAGGCATACTTAATTGCACGGGTGGGGTAAACCTGGCCTCCTTACCATCGATGATGGCGTAGACATGATCTCCTTACCTGAGCGGGCAGGATGGACCGGGCCTCCCTAACCACATGAGCAGGGAAGACCTGGCCTCCTGACTGAAGCTGGTGGCATAGACCTCCTCCTTAACCACGCCAGCGGCGTAGACCTGGCCTCCTGACCGGCGCTGGCGGGGTAGACCTGGCCTCCCTATCAGCACAGGCCGGGTAGACCTGGCCTCTCTAACCACGTGGGCAGGGTAGACCAGGCCTCCTAAACGGCACCGGTAGGGTAGAACAGGCCTCCCTAACCGCACGGGTGTGGTAGACGTGGCCTCCCTAGCCACGCGCGTGGCGCAGAGCTGGCCTCCCTACTGGCGCTGGTGGGGTAGACATGATCTCCCTACCTGAGCAGGCGGAGTAGACCTGGCCTCCCTGACGCACGGAACAAACTTTACAACTCAGAGAGTTATAAAGCAGGCATAGTTAGTTCAGTGCCGCATACATGGGGGATCGCACCACCTGTCGTGCACACCGTAAAGCTCGTTAGTGAAGTTTAAATACCTGTGTGATATAAATATTCATTATATTTCCCAGAAACCTTATACATATTCATTACATTTCAGAGAAAACATTAACATATGCAAATGCCCTTTGCGCAGTCGCATTTGTAGCCTTGGGTGGTCGTCGGGTGTTCTTCGGGGGTCTTATCATCCTCTTCCTCGCTTAACTGTTCTTTACCCTTTTCAATATTTTGATATTAAACTTCTGTTTTTCCTTTATTCTTCTTGTATCTTTCATGCCAAATAATCTTTGACCTCCAAAGTGCTGTTCTCATACCAAAAAACCATCCCTTACCTTCTTACTTGCATTCTTAGATTCTACACATCCTTTAATTCCTTGAGCTACAGAATGTCTTGTGTCATTACAGGAAACCATATATTCTACTTGTACCTACTTATGGCTTGCAAACTTCAAAATATAATTGACATCTGGAATATATATCAACTACCATATATCATCCCTACCCATGTGGGTGGGGTAGACCTGGCCTCCCTACCAGCAAGGGCACGGTAGACGTTGCCTCCCTAGCTGACCAGGTATGGCAGACCAGACCTCCCTACCGGCGCTGGTGGGGTAGACCTGGCCTCCCTGCTGCACCCGTGGGTAGACCAGGCCTCCCTAACCGTGTGGGTGGGGTAGACCTGGCCAGCCTACCGGCAATGTCACAGCAGGACTGGCCTCCCTACTGTAGTGGGCGGGCTATAACAGGCCTCCCTACTGGCAAGGTCTGGGTAGACCAGGCCTCTCTTACCTCAAGGGCGGGGTAGACCAGGACTCCTGACCAGTGCTGCTGGGCTAGACCTGGCCTCCCTAGACACGCGGGCCTGGTAGACCAGGCCTCCCTCCTGGCAAGGGCAGAGTAGACCTGACCTCCCTGCTGGCGCCAGTGCAGGACAGCAAGCCTCCCTAACTTCGCATGCAGGGTAGACCTGGCTTCCCCAACCGTGCGGTGGGGTCTTGCAAGGGATGGCTATACCAGGCCTCCCTGAACGCGTGGGCGGGGTGGACCTGGTGCCAGTGGGGTTGACCAGGCCTCCCGAACAGTGCTGGTGGGGTAGACCTGGCCTCCCTACCCGTGCGGGTCAGGTAGACCTGGCCTCCCTAGCCGAGTGGGGAGCCTAGACCATGTCTCCCTACCGGCAAGGGCGTGGTAGACCTCGCCTCCCTACCTGCCCTGGTGGGGTAGAGCAGGCCTCCCTAGCCACGCGGGCGGGGTAGACCTGGCCTCCTTACAGGCGCCGGTGGGTAGACATGGTTTCCCTACCCAAGTGGGCAGGGTAGACCTGGTCTCCCTACCCGATCGGGTGGCGTAGACCTGGCCTCCCTACGCATGCGGGTGGGGTAGACGAGGCATACATAACTTTGCGGGTGGAGTAAACATGGCCTCCCTAGTGGCAACGATGGGAGAGACATGGTCTCCCTACCCGAGCGGGTGGGGTAGACCTGGCCTCCCAACCCACGTGGGTGGGGTTGACCAAGCCTCTCTACCGGCAAGGGCTGGGTAGACCAGGCCTTCCTAAATGCGCGGGCAGGGTAGACATGTCCTCCCTACCTGCACAGGCGTGTTAGACCAGGCCTGCCTACCGGCCAGGGCTGGGTAGACCTGGCAACCCTAAACACGGAGGCAGGGTAGACCTGGCCTCCCAAACCGCACGGGCAAGGTAGTCCAGGCCTCTCGACTGGCGCCAGTGGGGTAGACCTGGCCTCCCTATCTGTAGGTAATTAGGGTCTGACGGCCAGAAGATATCACGTTGTATGGAAAGATAGGGCCCCCCTCCTAATAGCCAATAGCGTTTATCTTATGATGTAAGCAGACGGAAGTGACGTTGTAAACCCAAGCTATATAATGCTGTGTCGATCACCAATAAACGCCATTTGCTGTCCACCACATTGGTGTCCGCAAGCTGATGGACGGAGCTCGCCGTTCCTGAACCAGGTCGCTACGCTTGTAATAGGCAACAAGTGGTGCCGAAACCCGGGAAATTGCCTGGACGGGTGAACGGCCGGACGGGCTGCTGGACCAGCCCGGCGGGGGAGGTCGAGGGAGGACGCTCCCGGACCAGGACCAACAAGGACGATGGAAGCCCTTGTGAAGGTCGTATCCCAATTACATAAACAGTGGGGGATTGATTGTAAGCCCAAAGATTTTACTCTCGCAGTTGCGAGGCTTTTACATATCAGGGTCATTGACCAGCTGGTAGATATTCTCCACCCAGAGGTGTGGGATAAATGCACTAGTGCGCTAGCCGAGGAGACAAAGTCCTCGGGTTGCGGGAAACACCTTAAGGCATGGGGAAAAGTTGAACAGGCTTTGCAGAAGGCCATACAAGAGCAGGAAACCTGGAGGGCGGCAAGGGACTGTCTGTTGGTCACCCCAAAATTGGGAGTCGGGGCGGCCACACAGACTCCGCACCCCCCAGACGATGGCAATTCTGCCGATCCAGAATACCCGCGGGAGGGCGATACGTCCCCAAAATCCCCAAACCCCGACCCACTCACGGAGGGACAGAATCAAGCAAAATCCTTCTGGGGTGGGTTAGCCGAGGAGGCCAGGGGTGCCGCAGAGAAATCAGAGTCTGAGAACGCCTGGGCTAGACCACCACCCTATGCGCCCCAAGATGGCGCTGAGCGGCAAGGGGAGGGGCAGGGCGAGGATGTCCTCGGCGGGAACAGGGACAAAGCGCTAGATCTAACAAGCACACACAAAAAGGGGGGGGAGGAGAACGAGAAGGAGAAAGGTGGTGGGAGCGACCGGGATAGGGAGGGGCGGAGAGCCAATCAGAGCAGCCATTTGAAAAAATGCCCTCATGGGGCAAACACACACCACCACCCCCCGAGGAGAAGGTGGGGCGAGCCAAGAGTGGGAGAATGGCCCACAAAGGAAGTGGGCAGGGCCGGAGCCCAACGAAAAAGTGTTGGAGCCCAGAAGTAACCAGTCAGTCGAGTTCCAACTCCGGGTCAGACGCTTCCGGGGACAAGTGGCTCGCAACCGATCCAACTTCAGAGGAGGAAAAGGAGGTAAACAGGATTAAAGGCCAAAATATCCCCATTCGCTATGAAAAGAAAATGCGAAGGGGAAAAATTCCTCTCACGGATTGGCGGAAAATAAAAATCGCGAGTGCCGATTGGGCCCCATCGGCCCCGCTTGCGTTCCCGGTCCGGGTGACGGACGGGGGACAAAGGATCCATTCGCCAATAAACCCCAAGGATATACAAGCGATTGTTAAAGCAATCGCGGACAAAGGGCTTAATTCTGCCATGGTCTCCACCCTCATAGATGGGGTTTTCGGGGGGAGATGACATGCTCCCATTCGATATAAAACAAACTTGTAGATTGATTTTTGATGGGGCGGGGATGATCGTTGTTAAACAAGAATGGGAGGACAACTGTGCGAGGCAACTAGCCCGAGTAATTGGGGCGGACCACCCGCTCCATGGCTCCAGCCTGCAGTGACTAATGGGTACAGACCCAACAATGATTACCCCCCAGGTACAAGCCCAAGGCTTGCGGGCCCACGAAGTTATGACAACTACTCGTGCAGCTAGAGAAGCTATTCGCACAGTCCCTAGAGTTATCGCCAAGCCATCACCACGGTCCACAATAAAGCAAAATGAAAATGAGAGTTTTACACAATTCGTGGATCGCTTCCAAGCAGCGGTTGATTCCTCGACCCTGCCCGCAGAGGCCAAGGCCCCAGTTGTCGCAGACTGTTTACATCAACAATGTAATTCAAAAACCAAAGAAGTCCTCCGATCACTGCCGGCAGGGTCAAGTATCGCGGACATGATTAAGCATGTCACGAATGAAGAACATCTAGCCCCGATTCAGGTGGCTGTTTGCACCGCAATAGCTGATGTGATGGCATGTTTTAAATGTGGTCAGGTGGGCCACGTTGTCACAAACTGCCCTCGGTTGGGGGACCCGCCAGCAGCGCTCCCCCGGCGCCAGAACTGACCTAGAGGGCCGTGTTGGACCTGCGGAAAGAAAGGACATTTTGCTAAGGAATGCAGATCTAAAAATCAGGGAAACGGGAGGGGGAGAGGGCACCTGGGCCGCGCACAGCCCTCTCCCACTTGGGACATGAGGTGGCCCAACTATGCCAACCCCGGATGGGGCGAAGCGCTCCCAAACCCGCTGCCCCCTCGAGAAGTGACCAACTTCATGGTCCAACCAACGGCCCAACCGAATCTGCCCCTATCTCAGGGACAGCAAAGACCACCCCTTGGGGGTGAGACCCCAGGGTGGCCCTGGCAGTAACGTGTGACAACCCGCCAGTAGTGTGGGGGATCTGTTCCCTCTATAATACCTCAGATGACACCACCATTAGTGTCCCCTTTTTGATCGATACCGGGGCAGATGTTACAGTTATTCCTGAAACAAATTGGCCCCCACGCTGGAAATTGGAAGATGCCCCCATGGTGGGTGGAGTCAGGGGATTAACCCGAGCTCGGAGGAGTGCTCAATTGGTAGCAATCACGCTTCACACTGAAAAGGGACCAGAGAAAACTATCACTCTTTTTCCATATGTCATGTCAGGGGTCCCACCCCTGTTGGGAAGGGACGCTCTAACCCTATTAAAAGCCAGGGTGACAAATTTACCCTAAGGGCCACTACCGCACACCCACTTCCACTAATTAGACTGATGTGGAAATTGTCCGACCCAGTGTGGGTCAAGCAGTGGCCCCTATCGAAGCCTCGAATGGATGCTCTTCTTGAGCTAGTTGACCGCGAACTGCAGCAAGGTCACATAGAGCCCTCCACTAGCCCATGGAGCACCCCAGTTTTTGTAATACCCAAACGAACTGGCGAGGGGTTTCGTCTCCTCCATAACCTGCATGAAGTAAACAAGACAATCCAACCGATGAGTCCTGTCCAAACACTGTTGCCCATGAACTCTATGATACCGGAAGGACAACCTTGTGCTGTCCTTGATATTAAGGACTGTTTCTTTTCAATACCCCTGCATGAGGAGGACAAGGAGCAATTTGCTTTTTCTGTCGTGTTTCCAAACAGCCAACGTCCCAACCTATGCTTCCAGTGGAAAGTGCTGCCCCAAGGAATGATCAACTCACCTACTATCTGCCAGATCATGGTGGATCGAGCATTGGCACCGGTCCAGTGTAGTGACCCGACTGCGACTATCATTCAATATATGGATGATATTCTAATCGCTGCACCGTCAGGAAGTCAAGTGGACCAGCTGGTGTCAACGGTTTCAGAAACTCTAAAAGCAAACAGGTTCGAAATTGCGAGCGCAAAAATCAAAAGAGGACCATGTGTAAGTTTTTTGGGAGTGGGGATCACAAGTCTCTACGTAACCCCCCCCCAAATAAAAATCCGCCGGAACATTAAGACACTCCATGATATGCAACAGCTAGTGGGGTCCTTGCAATGGCTCCGCAACATTGTCCTAATCCCTCCCGAAATCATGGCCCACCTGCATGATCTTTTGAAAGGAAAAAACCCATGGGAACAAAAAACTCTGACGACAGAAGCAATGACCTCTCTTGACTTTATCGAACAACAGGTGTCATCAAGCACGCTTACCAGGTGGAACCCGAACATACCGCTTGATCTGTATGTGCACTTCAATGAAAAAGGGGGAGTAGGAGCACTAGCCCAGGCCCCCCCAGAAAAAGCCCAGCCAATACAATGGATAGTCTTAGGAAAACCAGGGTATTAATATTTATTTGTAATTTTGGGTATTACTAAAACTGGGGTGTTCCACGGGCTAGTGGAAGGCTCTATGTGACCTCACTGCAGTTCGCGGTCAACTAGCTCAAGAAGAGCATCCATTCGAGGCTTCGATAGGGGCCACTGCTTGACCCACACTGGGTCGGACAATGTGCTCCAGGCCCCAGCCATCCTTCTGGCCTCTGCAACTTTCCCTCTCTCCAGTCTGTCGGGGTCTTCCTTGTGCTGGTGAGCCCCATACCAGACACAGCAGTCCTGAGGTGGTCGTCCTATAGAGGGTTAGCCTTGCCCAACACCCAGACATCCACCCAGCTGCCCAGTCACACCTCCAACTCAAAAGGACAAGGGAGAAAATAAGATGGAATAGCTCATGGGTCACAATAAAGACAGGGAGATCACTTACTAATTACTGTCACAGGCAAAGAAGCCTTGGCTTGGGGAAGACCAATTTAATTTATGCCAAGTAAAAAGGTGTGGATTGTGAGAAACAATGACAAAATTATTCAAGTCCTTTGCCCTCACACGTACACCCAGGCTCAAATTATTTCCTTGCTCCAAATTATTCTACTCATCACAACCCCATGAGGAGCATGGGAGACGGTGAAGAGGTGTTTAACAGTCAGTACAGAACAACTCTGCTGCTCCTTCCTCCTCACACTTCTACCCTGTTCCAGCTTGGGTCTCCTCCATGGGATCCTACAATATTTGTGGTCAAGGCTATGTGCTGTTCATTTCTTTCTGTCTTACCTTTCTCCTTTATACTCACAGAATCACAGACATGATGCGATTGGAAGGTACCGCTGGAGACCATCCGGTTCAACCCCCTCAGCTGAGGAAGGCTCAGCTAGAGTATGTTTCAGATGTTCAGCAGATGTTCAGCCATCTCCAGGAAAGCAGAGATCCATCAGGTGTAACGGTTACTTAGGAAGGCAAACACTGTAACGCTGAATGTCCCCCCTTCCTCCTCCTTTCTCCAGTTTTTACTGCTGAGCGTGACATCTAATGGACTGGAATATCCCTTTGGTTAGCTGGGGTCAGCTGTCCCAGCTGTGTCCTCTGCCAAATTCTTGTGCACCCCCAGCCACCTCACTGGTTGTGTGGTGTGAGAAGCTGAAAAGTCCTGGATAGTGCGCAAGCACTGCTCGGCAATAACTAACACATCCCTGTGTTATCAACACTGTTTTGGTCACAAATCCAAAACACACAGCCCCATATGAGCTGCTATGAAGAAAATTAACTCCATCCCAACCCCAAAAAGGACAAGCTCCCCCTCGTATTCCATACTGCTTACTGCATGCTCAGGTCTCACAGTATCCAATACAGCCTCAGTAACCATCACCCCCTTCCCAGCCTTTCATTTAAACACAGATATCATTCCCTTACTCTATGGATCAACCCTGCAAAATGGCCACAAAATGTCCATTGAGTTCATTCAGTCCATGCCTTGGGTTCTGTCTGTTACGGTGCTCACTCGGGACAGTGCTGGTCTGCCTGCTGATCCTGACCTGTGAGCTCACAGAAGGCCCATCACCTGTCCCAAGGCAGAGATCCATGCATCCCCACTGCTCTCTCTATCGTAAAGGGCATCTCCCCCTCCTTGCCTTACAAGCCTGTCCATCCCTGGCCGCACTCCTGCTGTGTGCTATCTCACACCGTCTCTGCTTTCCACATGAGACTGCCGCTCACTGTAACCACACACAGACATCTAATTCCTCCTCTTTGTTCAGCACGCTGTGCACATCAGTGCACTGACACTTCAGAGAGGTGCCAGGCAGCACTGAATTCCCTGAAGGATATCACAGGACCACAAAACTACAGTAGAGGTTTGAAGGGACAGGACTGGACCCAGTATTGACCCCTGCAGTGCACCACTGGTGACTGACCTCCAGCGAGACCTCGTGCCACTGATCACCATCCTATGGGCCCGGCCATTCAGCCAGTTTTCAATCCCCCTCACTCTCTGCTCATCCAGCCTCTGCTTCAACAGCTTCTCTATGAGGATTTTATGGGAGTGAGTGTCGACAGCTTTACTCATCTACCAAGGCAGCCATTTCATTGGAGAAGTTTATCAGGTTGTCAAATAGGAATGGCATTTCCTTTCATCAGCTGTCCTCTGGGCCTCTGTGGTGTGTCGGCTGGGGTCTGGCACTTGGAGGGCCATGATGTTATGCCATTGTAGAGCCCATAAAGATTTGGCCATCTTAAAAAAGGGATGTTAGGAGGGAAGTGCTACCAATTCTGGACATTGCTTGATAGCAAAGAAATAATAGTGGGGTCTATCCAACCTCTCCAACCTGCATCGCTCTCAGCTCTGTTTAGATATGAAATGCAGACGTCAAATGTTGTAATGTAAATTTCTCCTGAGAACAGTTTCTCCATTTAACAAGTTCATAGGTAATGCATTTCAGAAATGGCTGTATAAATCTAGGTTTATGTAGAGGGAGAGAAAGTGTGATCAGCTTGCTGTTCCATGTCAATGGCCAATAGAGAAAGCAATCCTGAGGATTTATAGAAAACCCTCAAAACTCTGAAAATGAAGACTTCTTACACACTTATTACTCTCAGCCCTTTTCTGCATATTTCTCAACGTGTACGTATCATCTCCACTGAAGGGTTGATGCAGTTGCCCACACGGGTGTGACCACTGCCTCCAAGATACTCTGAGGTAGCTGAGCACCTCATGTGGGACTGAGAAATGTGCAGCAGGACCAATGGCAGAACTTCTGGAGCATGAGCTGGTGGACAGGCAGGGTGTGTCAAAGCTGCTAGGCTGAGACAAGTGATTTCACTCCCTTGACTAGAAAGGGAAGCCTGGGCAATTGCACCCAAGGTGTCTAGTGTTAGAGGTGATCACTCTCATCCCACCCTTCACCTACAATGGAGACACCTGTGATTTTCCAAGCAGCGAATGAAAAATCAGTGTGTCTAGATGATGCAGAGTCTGCTTGAAGACGTTCCTGTAACCCAGATATGTTGGGGTTAGTGCAGATTTGGCTATTCAAAAGGGAGCATTTCATTCCCTTTGTATCCTTGCTCCCCTCTGCGAATCAAGGCAGATCGTGACTTCAGTGTGTGACACGCTGTGTGCAAAAGAGCGAATATGGAGAAACAAAGTCCAGGACAGGGAATGTTTTGGGACATGTTGGGATCTGTGACTAAGCACAAAATGTGTTTTCTCTTCGTCTAAAGTTATCCTCTGTAAGAAGCAGGTTTCAGAGGAGGTAATGTGGACTTAACACCTAGCTGAGGAATGTCTTTTATTTTTTATTGAATTCTGCCTTCCTTTGTTTTCATATGTTGGCAATTGAGAAACACCCTTCTGTGTCTGTGTGCCACTCATACTCCAAGTAAAACAGGTGGGAATTGGTGCCCATGGGCTTAAACACACAGCTACAGACTTCAGTGGAGAGCGCCCAGATCGGAACAGGGCTGCTCCAAGTCCCAGGTGGCTGATGAGAGCCATGGTAGGTTGAGGGTAGGGATGAAGACTGACCATAGGTTGTGGAACATAAAGGCTCTGGATTTTCATATCTATTCGGACTGCATTGGCAGATGCCCAGGATCAATATCAATTAGAGATTGCTGATATCAATTCATGTATAAGCAGAGAAATAACGTGGAGAAAAAGAAACCCTTTCTTGTTGTTGTTTAGTGTTCATCTCATTTCACTTTGATTACACTCCTGAAACTGCTCTAATTAAGCACATCAGAATCGAAGGCTTAAAGGAAAATGATGCACAGTGACTTGACTTGTGAGGGTGTTTGGCATGTTAATGAGCCCTCTGGTGCTGACTTCCTGAACTGCAGATCCTGAAAGACTGAAGAAGCCCTTAGAGGAGTAAAAGTCAGCAGCAAGCCTCCATGTTTGCAAGAGTGTTACTGGGCCCCACTGAGGGTCCTCCCTGAAAAGGATGTGGAGGGAATGACCAGAAAAGGGACCGTCACTGGGGGCTGCTGAAGCAGGAAGTCAAAGGCACTGATAGAGGTGGAAAACCAAGTGTGGAATGTGGCTGTGAAAAACCCGTGATGTGTTCCACCAAGCAGGACAGTCAAGCCCTGACCCCCATCCTCTGGGAAAGGGATCTGTTACCTCAGGGGATGTTTGGGACTCTTCCAAGGAGCAGTAAGATGTGGGAGTGTGCAATGCTGAGTGCAGGACAGGATCCACAGAGGGTGGGTGAGGAGGCAACAATGCCCTGGGGCTGTAAGGACCTGGTGTCTTCTCATGGGCCTCAGTGGAAGAGACAGCAGCCAGGGTGGAGAGGATAAGGATCTCAATTGTGTTGGCTCCTGGTGGTCTCACCTGCTGCAATGCCCTCAGTCATCCCCATTGCAGGCTGTCCTACACTGTCCTATGCCTGTGCTGGTTTCCCTGCAGACATTAGCTACGTCCCCTTTTCCCCAACGCACTCAGGCCTTGGGATCTCCCAAGCCATACTGATGCCCTTCTGTCCTTACTGGCTGTTGCTTCAAACACACACTGTGGTCAAGCAAGGATTGGTCAAGGCCTGTGAGTGCCCCACAACCTGTCTGCCTTCTTCCAATACCCTCATCATGCTCTTCTCGCACCCAAACTATCACAGCCCCACACTTGCTTGAATCTTCTATTTCTCTCTGTATGCCAGCCCTGAAATACATGTCCTCCTTCTGCCACCTCAAAATCAAAACTTAACTTATTTCACTTCAACGGGAAGCCCTGCTACCCCTTCCACGACTTCAAGTCTGCTACCATAGATGCAGAATGCTGTGTTGCATACATTTATGTTTTGGAAGATGAATGACTTGTTTTTCTTTTGCTTTCTTGGTTTTGGGGGGATTGTTGTTGTTTCTTTTTTTTTAATAGATACTGATAGTCCTGGGGAAATCACACAAACACCTACTGAAGTATTCTTGATACGGTCAGGGCTGTAGGTATGGGCGCACGTATAATCAGCCCTGCACCTGATGTGAATTACTTCTGTGGTGAGGGAGAAGCTGAGAGCTTTCCCTCATTTGAAAACACGAAGGGGAAGGATGGACAGGATCTTTCAGGCTGCAAGGGACCTCAGGAGGTTTCTGGAAAAAACTCCTGCTGCTCAAAGCAGGGCTAGACGAGATTACTCAGGGCTTTATCCAAAGACACCTTGGTCACTTTCTGAGATAAAGCCCACACAAAGTCCCTGGGAAACAGCTTCCAGCATGTGGCTATCCTCATGTTGGAAATGTATTCCTCTATATGTACAGCAACTCCCTTGTTTCAGCCCATTGTCTTTTGTCCTTGTGTCTTGGATCGTGGACACGAGCCTGACTCAGTCTTCCTGGGAACACTGCAATGCTGCTACATGTTTCGCCCAAGATCTTCCTTTCTCCAGGCTGGACAAGCCCAGCCCCCTCCGCCTCTCCTCACAGGTAAAGTGTTCCTGCCTCGGACCATTATGGGGGCCCTTTGCTAAACTGGCTACAGCTTGCTTACACCTTTCCTATATTGGGGTCTGAAATCTGGACACAGTGTTCTGTATAATCCCTTCCCTGAGTCACCTGGCCGTGCTCCTGTTTGTACAGCCAACGGTGCAGCTGTCCTTCCTTGCTTCCAAGGCACACGGCTGCAACCTGTCCATCTCACTGTCCACCAACACCTTTCCAAAATGCCTCCTTCCAGCCAGGCAGTACCCCGCCTGTGCCATTGCCAGGGTTAGTCCCCTGCAGAGACAGAAACTGGCATCACTCCTTGCGGGATTTCCTGACTTTCATGCCAATGCATGCTCTCCTCTTCCTTGAAGCCCTTCCCTGAGCACAGGGGCCTGGAGACCATTTCAGGAAAGACTCAGGCACAGCAGGCATTCATTCCTTCAGCCCCAGCTGTGCCTGCTGTTATCAAATCACCTTCCCCATTCAGCAGCAGCCCTGCATTTCTCTTGTTCAGCCTTGGTCTCTCCAGAAGTGACCAAAGGTCTTCTGTTTGCTTTTGACTTCCCTTGCAACCAGCATCTCCAGGTGAGCTTTTCTTTTCCTACACTCATGCCTCCACAACAAAGGCAACAGAAATTCCTGCTTTGTACCTGTCCTTGCTGACACCTCCTGGCAGCTGCGTCACGGCCCTTGTCAGTGGCCTGTCCATGTGCTGTCCCAGCCCCATTGCCCAAACACGGTTCCACAGCCCCACTCTGCAGGCACAGCACGGGAAAGGGTACAGTCAGGGATGGGGAAAGATCCCCCCATTGTGATCCCAATGGCAGCCTTCAGATCACAGTTCCCCCATGACCTTCCTACTTTTGCAGCTTCCCCAGCACCCAACGCATGCCCTGCTGAAGCCTTGTCCCATGTGGGGCTTTGCAGACAGCTCTGCCCCAGGGTCTGCCAGTGTCTGTGGAGAGAGAGAGGCTGGGCAGGGCTGCCCATTTACAAAACCAGCCCTTAGCCCAGCGGGAAAATGGAGATGGCCTCGAAGCAAATCTCACTCTTAAATATAGGGTAACCAGCAAGTGCTGGAAATGGCCAATGAGGGATGCTGGGGGTGACAAGGGCCCTGAGCCACCTTCCTCATCTATCCATGGCACCAGGGGCACAGACTGGCCTCCTCCTCTCCGCTGCACCTGCATGTTTCACAGTTTTCCACAAGTCCTGCCTCTGCACCACAAACACCCAGTGTGAGTCCTTGCCCTGCATGGTCACACACTACAACCTGTACACAGATGGTTTTTTTGTCTCCTGGGCACTTTCCAGCCCAGACCAGCTCCCCCTAAACTCTTCCTACTTCCCCTGACCTCCCGCCACCTCCCCTGCTGTCTCCCCAGCACAGCCCAGTCTGGCATGGCCCCACAGCAGTGCCAACCACAGGGTGCAGCAGAGCTCTGGGCACTCACCCCACAGCCCCAGACCCTCTGAAGGGCACAGCAGCTCCTCAGGGGTGGAGAGGGCTGAGCCCAGGGGTGGGGGGCATGTGGGGGGCATCTGCGGCACAAGGCTTGAGGAGATCCCCTTGTATGATGGAAATGCTGCTATGGAGGCCAGCTCTGTCACACAAGTGCCCATTGCCTGTCGTTCCCTGCGGTCATAGGCCTGACACACAGCAGGACTCTCACCAAGCTTGAAGAGCACTCAGGCCTTCCTCCAACCCAAGGGTTCAGAAGGAAAGCATGGAAGTGGGAAGAGAGCAGCTCAGGAAAGACCAAGCGCTGGTGCTCCCTGGCACTGCTGCTGTGCCAGGACTCTTTTCTTCTTCCCCTCTGCACACAGGCACTGCTCCCTGCAGCTGCAGAGAAGGTCTTGGAGAAGGATCTCAAAAAAACACAAGTCACTGCAGGGCCCTTTATTTTGTTTAAACACACAGAGGGTATGGCTCCTCTTTTGCACAGCCTCCAGGGCACAGGAAGCCTGGATAGAATGTGAATTAGGAACTGGAGGAATAAAGACATTGCTTTGTGGAGAGCATCCAGATAAGTAAAACAAAGCAAAAAGAGCAATCAACAATCACACTCAAAACCCAAAATCACACTAAAAAAACACCAGCATGGATAAATCCATGCTGGCCATGCCCATTCACCTTCATCTTCATCTTCCCAGAAATACTATCCAGGAGGACATGCTCAGGGACACATTGCTCTCCTATAGGAGGTTAAACAGCCTTTCATTCCCCTGGTAATGCTCTGGCCTTTGTTGGAAGACAGCTGTCAAATTTTTGGAGGCCATCAGGGACTTGTCCTGATCTCCATGATCTGTCAAAAGTGATGCAGGGTGAGCCTTGCTATGGAATTGGCTTGCTCCCTCTCCAGCCTTGGATGATTCCCCTCTGCTCCCAGGGGCTGTTCGAGGCTGAGTGTACTCAAGTAACCTCTGACTTGATCCCCACTTACTTCTGGTTGTTTTCCTCCAGGGTCCTGCCACCAGTCACAAAGGCCTGGCAGACGGCACAGCCAAAGAAGTCATTAAGTTCCTCATCCTTACCTGCTCCTACACTTAGGAAGCTCAGCAGCAGGCCCACATGATCCCTGTCTATTCTTTTACAGTTCATGAACCAGTATCAGCTCATCTTGCTGCCTCTATCCTCCCCTGCATCTCTCAAGGCAATGGGACCTTTGGCTTTGGCATCACCCCTAGGTCCTGGGACAAGGTTTCTACGTTCTGTCGGCAGCTTTCCCTGCTTCCACCTCCTGCCTGCTGCCTTTTTGCCCTGGAGCTCAGTCGGTTCACACAAGCAGCCTCTGGAGATGGTTGCTTCTCTTCAAGGGTATTTGGGGAGATCATTCATGTGCTTGCAGGAGGCTGTCCTGTTAGCCCTACCAGATTTCCCATGCTGCTTCCCCCTTCAGAGCTGCTTCCCATGGCACCACTTGTCTCAGTCTCCTGAGTGTGACAAAGTCTTCTCCTCTGGAGTCCAAGGTCTGTGTTCTGCTGCTGGCCTTACTCACTGCCCTTTGGTGTCTCATCCCCCACTAATTCATGGCCATGACAGCCAAGGCTGACACTGAACATCATCACATCCTTAACCAGCTGTTCCTTGTTGGCCACAATCAGGTCCAGGTGAGAATCACCCTTGGTGGCCCACCTGGCAGCTGTCCCAAGAAGATGTTGTCCCAAGAGCCAAATTCAGGCTGTTGGCACCCTGTTGCTTTGCTTTGCCAGGGAATGCCAGGGCACTTAAGTTCACCACAGGAACCTGCTTATGAACCTGGAGACTTCCTGGGGCTGCTGACAAAAACCTTTTCTGTTTCCTCTCCCTGAGCAAGCAGTTTGTAACTTCCAACACAAGGTCATTCTTGCTGACTCCTGCTCTCATCCTAAATGGCAAAAGCTAGTCCAACCTGTTGTCTGTCACAGAGCAGACCTCCACAAATCCAAGCTTCCCTTTCATAAAGGGGGAACACACCGCATCCTCCCTGCTGCTCCCTGGGCAGAGCCTGTATCCTTCCATTGCAGCACCACAGCTCAGCAACCTGTCCCACCACGTCTCATTTAGTCCAAAAATGTCACGTTTCTGTGACAAGCTATGGGTCTTCAGCTCCTCCTGGCAGTGCACATTCCAAAGGAAATTCCCACCAGGCTCATACATGATTCCCAAGATGTTGCCCTGCCTCTATGAACTTCTCAATTACAGTTTGCTGTTACCTACATGTATCTTGGACCACCTCTGGCAACTTAGATGTCACCAGGTATTTGCGTCTGCACACCTGACTCCTGCCTTCCATCTCCATTAATTCAGAAGGGAGCTGAGAGAAGGAGCTCCCATGCAGGTGCCTATTTTGTGCCCACCTGAAGAGAGTCAAGAGGAATCCCACCTCCTGTGGCTTTGTGGAGTGCATGGGAGAGAGCTGAGTCTCCTCCAAATGCCATGAATAGAAACGCAGATGAAATGCCACCATTGACCCAAGGATGCCTTCTCTCTGTAGGTGTAAAGGAGATCCCTGCCTTCCACTCTCTGAGTATCCTGTCTAAAGAATAACATGAAAAAAGTGGTACATTAAAAGTAACTCTGAGAGAAGGATTATATTTCTGGAAAGAAAGAAAGGTCACATGTAGATGTAACTTTGTCTTTGAGTGGAAAAATTTATTTCAGGAAAGAAGTGGCTCTCCTGAGCTGAGGGAAGGATCATCAGTGATTGCCTCAGCCTGTTTCCCAGCAGGCTCCCCTGGAGCCCCAGGGACACCTGGAGGGAGCCCAGAGGGGGCAGAGAAAGGGCTGCCTTGGGCTGCTCCTCTGCTGCTGAGCTGGGCTGGGCTCCTGGGCTGGAGGGAGCTCATGGCAAGCAGGCAGCACTGCCGAGAGACAGCTCTGCCCAGGAGCAGCTCCTCTGCAAAGCACAGCAGGGCTGAGGCACCGAGGGGAGAGGAGGGAAGGAAGACAGAGGTTGAAGGCAGTCTGGGGTGGGAGGAGAGAGGACAGCTGACCTGGAGAAAAATCTTGACAGCCCTTGACAGGGTAAGTCTCTGGCTGCAGGGCAATGCAGCTGTGGTTCCTGGAATGAGCTCCTAAAGCTGGCACATCCCACAGCCTATGGGATCTGTCAGAGGGACTCTCACAGTTTCTGCAGTGCAGAGAAAAAGGCCGTGCTTTGGAGCACAGCTTCCCTGCTGCACCCTCAGAGGGACAGGGCATGTCAGCTGCCTTCACCTGGGGATGGCTGCAGAGTGTGAAGGTGGGTGTGCAGCCAGGGGTGCCCAGGGCTGTCCTTCTGAGCAGGGTCCCTGCACCGTGGGGGGCTGTGTGCTGGGGCAGGGACTCTGCCACCGGTCAGGGTAAGGACTCAGCCTGCCTGGGGAACTGTAACAGCAGAGTGGGGAGAAGCTGTGGGTGGAAGAAGCATCTCGCAACGGGGCACGGTTCTTCTGCTGACAAGAGGGTGCTGTGTGGGTCAGGGCTGCTCACAGCTCCAGATCACCCCCAGGAAGTTTCCAAGGGCACTTTTCAAGAGGAAGATCAAAGCAGGGATTTCTATAAAGTTAAGGAGCTTCCCTGAGTCTGTGTTTTCTGCTTCCTAGTCTTGGGGAATTTGGGGGAGAAATGGAAAAGGAGCTGTCATGCTGAAACAAGTCCCTGAGACTCCTGAGCTGTAACTTGGAGTGGTCAGTAAGTCTGAGAGGAGCCTCCTGAAGTAGAGCACAGGGACTGAGAACAACTGCCTGGCTGTGCTGGTGTCTGGCAGGTGGCATGCACAGCTGGGTAGTGGTCACTCTTTCCTGAGACTGCAGATGCGTCTCCCCTTGCCTCTCTGATCCCAACCATCACTGTGTTTTTCCTTGTTTCCGCACTTGTCAGTGTTATTGTTATTGTTAACTTGTTCTTACTGTCAGGTTCTCTGGGGATGGGAGTTTCAGCTGCAGAGTCACACAGTGATCCTGTGGGTCCTCTCATGCAGGTGTGTCCATGGGAACAAGGTTACATGTGTCCAAGTTTTCCTCCATGCTGTGGGGCTTTGGGCAGTGCAGTCTGTGTCATCCCCTGGCAAATGAGCTGACTCTCCCTTCCTGAGATACCATTATCAGGACATTTGGCTACCTCCTTTGGGTGTCCTTCCAAGCTGTGAGCTGCCCTCCAGGATGCAGATTTGCCCCATTTGGTGTTTCTGAATGCCCCATGGAGAAGCACAGAGATGGCATGACTGAGGAAATGCAGTTGGGTTTGTGATATGAGCCATGTGTGTTCTTGGCAAGAGGTGGGTTTTGGGGACCTTGAGAAAGGGGGAGACACTTGGTGTTGGACAGTGGGTCTCTCTGCTCTCAGTAGTGGCTGGAGCCTTTTCAGGTTAATATGGGGGTGTGATTACACTCCATCTCAGAAAGGTGCAAGCTCAGGGTAGTGGTTACAATACAGAGTGACAGACCAGCTCCCCTCTCTCTGCACTAAGCCACAGGCAATCCTCTTGCCTCACAGGACATACTTTATTTTCTCTGAGTGAAGCAGAAAGGACACGGGTTTCTGAAATCCAAGGTAATCACCAGGTGAGATGGGGAAGAGCTCTAAAAACCCTTCTGTCACCCAAACACTGTTTTGATTGTGATTTCTTATCCCTGGGAGGGCAGATGCTGACAAGAACTTTTACCTTAGGAGCGGTTTCATCTGACCAATTCAAACACCAGGACTAACTCACTGACTGACACCATTCTAAGAACTACACTCCTGCAGAGCAGGGCTGACCCCTTGGCAGCCAGTGGGTAGAGGTCCTGCTTCTCACGGCACACTCAGCCAGCAACAACCAGAGTTCGATCCACAGAGTTGAACAGAGATCTTGCTGAAATGGAAAAAATGCAGTGAACATGTTTTACGAGAAATAGCTTTGATTTTGATCAGAGAATACTGTCCTAACTTGTCACTGCCCTTGCCTCCTTGTTCAGTGCTCCACACCCAGAGGCAGCAGATGTCCAACAGCAGCTCCATCACCGAGTTCCTCCTCCTGGCGTTTGCCAACGTTAGGGAGCTGCAGCTCTTGCACTTCTGGCTCTTCCTGGGCATCTACCTGGCTGCCCTCCTGGGAAACGGCCTCGTCATCACCACCATAGCCTGTGACCACCACCTCCACACACCCATGTACTTCTTCCTCCTCAACCTCTCCCTCCTCGACTTGGGCTCCATCTCCACCACTGTCCCTAAAGCCATGGCCAACTCCCTCTGGAACAACAGGGCCATCTCCTATGCAGGATGTGCTGCCCAGGTCTTTCTGTTAGTCTTTTTGATCTCAGCAGAGTGTTTTCTTCTCACTGTCATGGCCTATGACCGCTACGTCGCCATCTGCAAACCCCTGCACTACGGGACCCTCCTGGGCAGCAGAGCTTGTGTCCACATGGCAGCAGCTGCCTGGGGCTGTGGGTTCCTCAATGCTGCACTGCACACTGCCAATACATTTTCACTACCCCTCTGCCAAGGCAATGCTGTGGACCAGTTCTTCTGTGAAATCCCCCAGATCCTCAAGCTCTCCTGCTCAGATGCCTACCTCAGGGAAGCTGGGGTACTTGTGGTTAGTGTCAGTTTAGTCTTTGGGTGTTTTGTTTTCATTGTACTGTCCTATGTGCAGATCTTCAGGGCTGTGCTGAGGATCCCCTCCGAGCAGGGACGGCACAAAGCCTTTTCCACGTGCCTCCCTCACCTGGCTGTGGTCTCCTTGTTTATAAGCACTGGCAGTTTTGCCTACCTGAAGCCCCCCTCCATCTCCTCCCCATCCCTGGACCTGCTGGTGGCAGTTCTGTACTCGGTGGTGCCTCCAGTCGTGAACCCCCTCATCTACAGCATGAGAAACCATGAGATCAAGGATGCCCTGAGAAAACCAATGACTGGATGCTTTCAAAAGCAATAAATTTCCTGTTGTCTTCTGCATAGCACTCATGTATCATTACAGGCCCAGCCTGTCTTCTCGTGGTTTTTAGGGAGATTTTGGTTTTTAAGTGAGATTTTTGATTGCTCTTTTTGCTTTGTTTTACTTATCTGAATGCTCTCCAAAAAGCAGTGTCTTTATTCCTCCAGTTTCTAATTCACAGTCTATCCAGGCTTTCTGTGTCATGTGTTTAAACAAAATAAAGACCCCTGCAGTGACTTGTTTTTCCAAGCTTCTTCCTCCAAGACCTTCTCTGCAGCTGCAGGGAGCAGTGCCTGTGTGCAGAGGGGAAGAAGAAAAGAGTCCTGGCACAGCAGCAGTGCCAGGGAGCACCAGCGCTTGGTCTTTCCTGAGCTGCTCTCTTCCCACTTCCATGCTTTCCTTCTGAACCCTTGGGTTGGAGGAAGGCCTGAGTGCTCTTCAAGCTTGGTGAGAGTCCTGCTGTGTGTCAGGCCTGTGACCGCAGGCAAGGACAGGCAATGGGCACTTGTGTGACAGAGCTGGCCTCCATAGCAGCATTTCCATCATACAAGGGGATCTCCTCAGGCCTTGTGCCACAGATGCCCCCACACCTGCCCCCCACCCCTGGGCTCAGCCCTCTCCACCCCCGAGGAGCTGCTGTGCCCTTCAGAGGGTCTGGGGCTGTGGGGTGAGTGCCCAGAGCTCTGCTGCACCCTGTGGTGGGCACTGCTGTGGGGCCATGCCAGACTGGGCTGTGCTGGGGAGATGGCAGTGGGGGTGGAAGGAGTTCAAGGGAACTGGGAAGAGTTTAGGGGGAGCTGTGCTGGGCTGGAAAGTGCCCAGGAGAGAAAAATATCAGTGTATAGTTTTTAGAGTGTGACCACGCAGGGCAAGGACTCACACTGGGGTTTTGTCGTTCAGAGCTAGGGCTTGTGGCAAGCATGGAAGACATGCAGGTGTCGGGGAGAGGGCGAGTCTGGTCTGTGCCCTTGGTGGTGTGGACAGACTTCAAAGGTGGCTCAGGGACTTTGTCACTCAGAATCTCTCACTGGCCATTTCCAGCACTTGCTGGTCACCCCAGGTTTACGGGTGAGTTTTGCTGTGAGGCCACCTCCATCTTCCTGCTGGGCCAAGGGCTGGTTTGGGGAACAGACAGCCCTGCCCAGTCCCTCTCCTTCCCCAGACCCTGGCAGACCCTGGAGCAGAGCTGTCTAAAAAGCCTCACATGGGAAAAGGCTTCAGCGGGACATGGGTCAGGTGCTGGGGAAGCTGCAAAAGTAGGAGGGTCATGGTAGAACTGTGATCTGAAGGCTGCCATTGGGATCACAATGGGGGGAAGGTCCCCAACCCTGACTCTCCCCTTTCCCATGCTGTGCCTGCACAGTGGGTCTGTGGGACCCTGTATGTGCATTGGGGCTGGGACAGCACAAGGACAGGCACCATGAAGCAGCTGCCAGGAGGCAGGGTCATATTACTCCCTTGCTCCAAACTCTTTTACTCATCCCAACCCAAAGAGGAGCATGGGGGACGGTGAAGAGGGGGTTAACAATCACTACAGAACAACTCTGCTGCTCCTTCCTTCTCACACTTCTCCCCTCTTCCAGCTTGGGTCTCCTCCATGGGATCCCACAATATTTGTTGTCAAGGCTATGGGGTGTTCATTTCTTTCTGTCTTACCTTTCTCCTTTATACTCACAGAATCACAGACATGTTGCGATTGGAAGGTACCGCTGGAGACCATCCAGTTCAACCCCCTCAGCTGAGGAAGGGTCAGCTAGAGTATGTTGCTCAGCACCTTCTCTAGGTCGGTATGGAGTACCTCCACGAATGAGGACTCCACAACCTCTCCGGGCAGCCTGTTCCAGTTTTTAACCACTCACAGAGTGGAACGGTGTTTTCTTGGGTTCATATAGAATTTTATACACATTAATAATATGCCTCCAAGACTTCTCCAGACTGAACAGTCCCACATCTCTCAGACTTTGTCCTCTGAAGGATTCTCCAGTCCCTTAAACCAGCTTTGTGGCCCTTTGCTGAACTTGCTTGAGTAGGTCAACAAATATGATGCACTGGGCAGCGCAGCACTTGACACAGCACTCCAGCTGTGGCCTCAGCAGCGCTGAGTAGAGGGGAAGGATCACCTCCCTCCCTCTGCCAGCAAGGCTTCTCCTAATGCAGCCCAGGAGGCTGTTGGCCTTTGTCATGAGGGTGCATTGCTTGCCCATGCTCAGCTGCTTGCCCTCTGGGACCTCAAGGTCCTTCCCTGTGGAGCTGCTATCTAACTGGTCGACCCCCAGCATGACGTCCACAGTGGGGTTGGGTCACAGGCTGTCCTCCCCCAGGGGCTTGTCCTTCTTGAAGATGAGCTTCACCTCTGACACAGGTCCCACAGTGCTGCAGAGTCACCTGGGACAGCAAACCCCTCTCCTGCCAGGGCTGCACAGCCCAGGCCTCTTTCTCTCTGGCCTTGGGGACTGCAGCTTTTGCTCTTGGTGGGAACCTCTTTCATCATGATGTTGCCACCTGCCATCTACTCCAGCATGCCTCTGCTCAGAAGCCAAGTCTTTCTAGACAAGGGCTCCCATCGCTTGGTAGAAGCTTTCCTTGTTACAAGCCTGCCCTTGGCCCTGGAGCCACATCTGAGGTGCTGCAGTCCTCATGGGCATCAAAGCCCACCGCCTGGGGTGTGGACAGCGGGAGCGCTGCGGACCATGGCAGAGCTGTGACATGAGTGGAATAAGCTGAGGTGAGCAAGGACAGCTCCCACGGGTTTTTTGGTGAATGGAGGCACAACATGCTTAGGAGAGACCGACACAGAAGGTGAGAAGTGGGGGATGCCTTGCGTGATGTCAGGGCAGCTCAGATAAGTGTGGACATTCTCTATGGGACAGGCAACTGATGAGGTGGGAGCTTCTGCGTGGCTCAGCTTCTGAATAGGCCATCCAGTCTGATGCTCACCTGGACCTGGAACTCCCAGAAGAGGAAGAGCTGGTCAGGGATGTGAAGACTGGTGTCAGCCTTGGCCATAATGACCATGAAATTGGGGTGTCCCAGTTCCCCAGGGTTGGGAAGAAGGAGAGTAGCAGAGAGCAGACAGACCCTGCCCATCAGGGAATGAGAATTTGGCCTATTGAGGGCACTGGCAGGTGGGGTCTAGGATGGCAGTGTCAGGGCCCTGAGCAGCATCACCTGCGGCCTCCACCCACACCTCTGTCCATGGGCCCAGGAGACCATTGAAGCCTAGGCCTGAGTTTCAGCCCCAGCTTGATCTATGCTGTAGGGCTACTGGTCTCCAGACACAGCCAGAGACACAGCCCTGCCTGTCCACGGACCTTGTTGATTCAGACTTGCAGGCTCACTTCCCAGCTTGATCCTTTATGGGATGCACAATGGAAGGACCCTGTGGCCCTCCAAGTGTCAGAGCCCAGCTGAGTCATGGAGGCCTAGGGCCTTTCTGCTTCCTTTCTTCCTGTCATCCCTTGGTCAGGTTTTGGGAGGAGAGGAAGGAAAAGCAGGGGTGGTTTCCAGGTGCCAATGATTGAACTGGGGGAGCAGAGTCATCACATGTGAAAAGATCTAAAGGCTATGCCAGTTCAAAACTGGTATCTTCTGCTGCTATCTCAGAGGCCTTAAATCTTCAGCAGGAACCTGGCAGCTCTGAGATCCCTGCATCTCCCTCTCTTGTAGCAATTAATCTGATAGTACCCCAGTCACAGGCTTTCTTTCAATTCTCTTTGCAGCCTAAAGCACCCCATTGGTCTGCAGATATGCCAGGAGACTTGCATAAGGAACCCACTCCTGTGGACAAGAAGGTGGATGTTCCCAGGAATCTCAGGAGGCATGGCATACCCCTAGCTGTGCTCAGGGAGCTGGTCAAATGCCTCGTCTCCATTTCTGTAATGGTGGCCTAGATGCCTGGTTCATGTGTCAGCTCTCTCTGTGGATGCCGACATTTACTGAGCAACCTGGTCTGACCTCAGAGCTGGCCCTGCTTGCAGCTGGGCATTGGACTACAGACCACCTGAGCTCCCTTCCAACCTCAATTGTCTGATCAGCGTATGATGTAGAGACCCTCACCTCCAATTTGATCTCTTCTTGTACAGCGTGTGGCAAGGCACAGGCTCCTGGAAGGGTTGGTGGGCAAGAGAGTGTTGGGGAGTCTGTAGTCCAGCCTCCAGGCTGGATGTGACTTTGAGGAGCAAGGAAGACCTCCAAAGGTGGACATCATAACAACACTCCTCCTAGTCTATTTTATTTTTCCCTAAGGCTCAGCCTAAAGCTCCCAAGACATAATTTGTGGCTGTTGCCTCTGTCATATCATTGGCCACTGCAGAAGAGAGCTTGGCTCCACCATCTCTCCAGGTAGCTGTAGGCTCTTGTTAGGTGGCCCCAGGCCTCCTTCAGCAGGCTAGAGAGGCCAAGTTCCCTCAGTCTCTCCTCACAGCTCGTGCCTTAAGTCCCTCACTCCATCTTGGCAGACCTCCTCTGGACCTTCTCCAGTTCCTCCACTCTCCTTTTGAAATGGGAGGCCCACTGGCTCATATGGCATCATCCTGCTGCCCAGGCCCTTCTCCGCAGAGCACTCCTTAGCCGGCCACGTCTCTACCCATGCTGCTGCATGGAGTTGTTGTGCAGCTTTTGGGTTGGGACAAAAACAGATAATAGTTGAATGAGAAAAGATTACAACAAATATAAAGCCAACCCAACAGGCAATGCAAAGGCAATCACTTCCCACCTCCCACAAGCAGAGTGACACCCAGCCAGTCTCCCTTCAACAGACACCTTGAACGACAGGAAACTCCACCTTCTTCGTCCTCTGCCCAAGCTTTTATTGCTGAGCATGACGTCATATGGTATGGAATATCCCTTTGGTCAGATGGGGTCAGCTTGCCTGGCTGTGTCCCGTTCTGTCCCAGCTTCTCTCCCACCCCCAGCCTACTCGCTAGGAGGGTGCAGAGTCAGAAACAGAGAAGGCCTTGACACTGTGCAAACACTATTCAGCAACAGCTAAAATGCTGGTGTGTTATCAACACTGTTTCAGGCACCAATGCAAAACATAACACCATAGGGGCTGCTACGAAGAAAGTGAACCCCACCCCAGCCAGACCCAGGACACTTGAACCAGGGTCCCAGAAATGGACACAGTAGTGTACAGGTGGTTTGACAAGTGATGGGCAGGGGACACAATAATTTCCCTCACTCTTTTGGCGAGGCTCTTCTTGCTACACTCCAGGACACTGCTGGCCACCTCTGCTACCAGGTAGCCCTGAATCATGTGGATCACTGCTGGATCGTTTTTTGCCTTCT
The DNA here is from genome assembly GCF_964188355.1 of Buteo buteo. NCBI lineage: Eukaryota > Metazoa > Chordata > Aves > Accipitriformes > Accipitridae > Buteo > Buteo buteo. The sequence continues at coordinate 1,642,554 of NC_134201.1, read as the reverse complement.
GTCCCCCAGCACCACCAGGGCTGTTTCCTCAGAGATGCTCTCTGGCCAGGCAGTCCCCTTCCCCTGCCACTGCAGGCTGTTAGTCTATCCCAGGCGCAGGATCTGGCCTTTGTCTTTCTTGTATCTCACAAAGTCCCTGACAGGACAGTCCTTCTGCCTGCTAGGGTTCCCCTGAATGGCATCCCAAGGCACAGGAATGCTCCTCCCAATATAGTGCCATCAACAAACGTGGTGAGAATTGTGTCCTCTGGGTCATGCTTACAGGTGTTAAACTGCACAGCGCCCAGGAGACTCCCCTGTGCAGCCCCACAGTGCCCCAATATATCCCCTGGCCTCCAGGTAGGGTACGGCCTCTTCACCACTGTCATCTCAGCATCATCATCCAACTGGTGTTTTGCCCATCTCTTTGTCTATCCATCCAGACCATAAAGTCCTAACTTGAGTAGAAGAATATTGAGGGAGACCGTGCCAAAAGTCTTGCTGAAGTGGAGGTAAACAACACCCACTGTGCTCCCCTCATGCACAAATGCACTTCGTCATGATGGCAATCATGTTGGCAAGGCCTGTTTTACCCTTGGGAAGTCCATGCCAATGTTGTCCTTTCTTAGGTGCCCAGAAATGTCACCCATGAGGAGTCACTCAATGGCACGTTCCTCATCAAAGTGACCTTGTACAGCCTGCGGTTCCCTGGGTTGCACTTTTGGCCTCTTTAGAAGATGGGCACAACGTTGGGTTGTGTTCACTCTCAAGAGACCCCTACCAATTCCATGACACTTTAAAGAGGACGTTCCAAAGAAATAACCATCTTCCCCTGTAACTTCGTTGCCACTATTCTGCCTGTCCTACAGTGTATTTAGTTGCTCTAGTCCTTCACGTAGTTACACGTGTCCTGACACAATGACCATTTCTGAAAGTCATCTTTTCAGATGCAGACTGCCTAGGCAAAGGCCCTTTCTATGATGCTCCACTGCTCTCCTTCCCTTACTCTTTGTTCATCAAGATACCTCTCCCCTATGCAGCTGCTTTGAGCTTCAGGGAGCTAAGAGCTTGCCTGTCTTCCAGTAGCCTAATTGCCTCTTTAGCCAATTCTTTAATTGTGTTTATCTCTAACTTTTTAGTATCTGTCACAAACATTTCTCATAAGACTATCCCTTGTAGGAAGGCAGCCTCATTAGGGGCAGCTTGTACTTCGCATGTGGTTGACAAGTGTGACTTATTGTTTATGAAACTTCATCATGGTTTTCTTTGCTTTGCTTGCAAATACGAAAAATTCTTCTGGGCCTGTGTGCAGCCAGTTCTCTAAGGAGAGCAGGGGGAGATGATGCAATGGAGCTTTAACCTCCAGCTGTAGAGATCAGTGGAGAAGCCTGAGGCAAGGGACAGAGATGTAAGCCCCCAGGTGGCCAATGTCAGAAGTGCTGAGGTTTGAGCGGTGAGGAGCAAGGGTGTCCATACAGTGTCAGACCTCAAGGGACTGCTTTTCCCAGCTGTTCAGACCTCCAGAGGAGACACTCTGGATCATTAGCACTTGGAGAATGCTTCTATCACCTCTTCTCCAAACTGAAAAGTAAGAAAAACTACCCTTTAAAAGAAAAAAATCATGGGTATAGGTGCACTTTGAAATCTTCCTCCTTAACTACACTAGGAAGTTTTTCTAATTAGCTATACAAGTCTTGCAGACTTTGAGATAATTGCAGGAAGGCACAAGGCTCGTTAGGGCTTTCTGTATCTTAATGAGCCCCATGGTGTGTTTGAGGCTCAGCCCATGAACCTCAGCTACTGAGAGCAGACTGAAAGAAACTTCTCAAGAAGTCAAAGTCAGAAGCAAAGTACCTTGAAGCAGTAATGGGCCCCACTGAGGGCCATTCCTGGCAAAGCCTCCCCAGGGACTCGTTAGAGCAGAAGATTGGAGGCTGTGATTGCAGGTAGGCAAAAGCACTGTGCAGGTGGCTGTAATGCTGAGAAAACTCTTGCTTTGTTTTATGCAGCAGAAAGGCCAAGCCCTGATCCCCAGGCCCTGGGAAGGCAGATCCTGTCCCTCATGCATGGCTCAGGCCTCTTCCTGGGTCAGCAGGATGTGAGGGTGAGCAATGCCAAGTGTAGGGAAACTGTGCAACACCTCCCAGCCTCCCCAAGCAGGGGTGAGGAAGGAACTACGTCCAGAGCCTCAAAACAAGTTTTGCCTGGTAGGCCTTGGTGGCAGAGGCAGCTGACAAAGCCAGGACAACAAATACCTTGGACCTGTTCTGCCTTTCAGCCTTGCCAGAGCACTTGGCCATCTCTACTGCAGGCTGTCATAACCTGTCCCATGCCTTATCTCTTTCCCTTCAGGCTGTTGACATCCACCTTGCTTTCCTACCTAGCTCTCACCCCAGCATTTCTATTCCTTTGTTGATGTCTCTCCAGCCTGGCTGGGTTTTGACGGGAGAGGGCTATTTAGACCTGGCCTAACTAACCGAGCGGGCAGGGTCGACCAGGAGTTCCTACTGCAAAGGACGAGGTAGACCTGGCCTCCCTAATGGCACCATTGGAGTAGACCAGGCCTCCCTACTCGCGCAGGCAGAGTTAGACCAGGTCTCTTAGCTGGTGCCGGTGGGGTAGACCTGGCCTCCCTAAACGCACGGAAGGCGTAGACCTGGCCTCCCTACACGCGTGGGTTGGGTAGATCTAGCCTCCCTAACCGCTTAGGTGGGGTAGACCAGGCCTCCTGACTGGCGCCGGTGGGGTAGACATGGTCTCCCTACCTGAGCAGGCGGAGTAGACCTGGCCTCGCTGATGAGCGGAATAAACTTTACAACTCGGAGAGTTATAAAGCAGGCATGGTTATTTCAGCGCCGGGTACACGGGGGACTGCACCACCTGTCGTGCACACCGTCAAGCTCGTTAGTGAAGTTTAAATACCTGTGTGATATAAATATTAATTATATTTCCCGGAAACCTTATACATATTCATTACATTTCAGAGAAAACATTAACATATGCAAATGCCCTTCGCGCAGTCGCATTTGTAGCCTTGGGTGGTTGTCGGGTGTTCTTTGGGGGTCTTATCATCCTCTTCCTTGCTTAACCGTTCTTTACTGTTGTGGAGGATCTACAGGGGTCATCACACACAGGCCGATGTGATCAAGTGAAGTCCATTTACTACAACGTTTGATACAGTTATATACCTTATGCGCTTGTGCACGCGCCTTATACAATACTCTAATTGGTACAATACCCCGTTTCACGCGACACTATCTTATTCTCCATTGGCTGCGCAAGCTTCTTCACGAGGTGTCCAGCAGTCACTTATCTCATTCTTCAGCATCCAGGTGTTGTTTGCCAGGCTCTTCTTATCTTCTTTTTTCCCAGCGTACAAGGACACAGCGTCCTTGTCTGCTCCAGCATTTTGTAAACTTACGCTTCGTTCCCACATAACGGCTGGATTGCTCACATGCCTTTCTCCAGCCGAGAAATCCTCAACAATTCCCCCTTTTTGGTTTTGAGCAATCCAAGCTTACTTAATAATTTGGGATGCCATTTTTCCTTAACAAGCTGAACAAGGTAAAATTATTGCAATAGCTAAAATCACAATAACTACTATAATGCCAATAATTCTTTGAGCCAACCCGTTACCCCTAATGACCCAGACCATGAGGACTATGAGGAAGATGAACCATCCATACATTCTTGTGCCATCTTGCTCCGCGAACTCAGCCCAGCAATCGGTAGGTGCCAGCTTTCCGTGGGCATCCCCACAGAGGCAACGATGGCCTCACCGCACAGCAGCCCGATGCTCTTCGGAAAATCCCGGTTTCTATACATTTGCAGAGGAACAGGTTTCAGCACACGTGGCCAGCGGGTGCCAAAAGTCCGCCTCGCTTGCAATCTATGACGCATGCACTCGCTGGCCAGGTGCGCTGCACGAGTCATAGTCATCTTGTCTATTGGTTCATAGGCTTTACGATGCAGTAGCAATGCACAGAGAATCTTGACCTATTATGTTATCCAAGGTGACCTATACATTAGTTTTCGGTTGAGGTGGTATTCATGTTGCCACATCATCTATGATGCTCCAGATGATGATGGTCGTGCAAATCGAACAGGAGTCCGTCGTGGGCCTGTATCTGTGGAAACACAATCAACCTTGTTCCCAGGTTATTAATGGAAATAGACCTTACCCCTAATGTTGGCTCTAACTTTTGCGTTTACCCCACACTGTCTTCCCGTAATCACACTATGTTTAATCAAATTATGCTTAACACACCTCTTTACCTAAAGCAAGTTCTACATACAATAAGGCACACTGTTCTAAAAACCTCTCTGAAGGACTCAACGTCTGCTAGTACTCTAAAGTGTAATACTTTATTAGTCAGAATCTGTTGGATCAGTGGCTCCAGCACCCGCCGGTGCCGCGCCAGTTGCCGCTGGGACGATTCCGGGTCCTTATACATTACCGTGATTCCTGTACTTTGTTGTGTCCTTTCTGCCTGTGAAAGAGCATGATGCACTACCATTCGTGGGTCTTTGTGATCACCTGTCAATCTAAGATAATCTAGCACAAAAAAGGCTTTGGCCAATCGTTCCTCTGGGAGTAAGCCCTGGGTTCCCCCCTTTTGTTTTTGCAGCATGCTCTTTAGGATCTGGTTGGCCCGTTCGACAATAGCCTGTCCTGTGGGAAGATGAGGAATACCTGTACCATGGTCAATCCCCCACAAATTACAAAATCAAGCAAATCGTATAGGACCATAGGCCGGGCCGTTGTCCATCTTAATTTCTTTAGGCACACCCAGCACTGCAAGAGAAGCGTGAAGATGTCATTCAATATGTAAGGCCTTTTCTCCAGTTTGTACCGTGGCCCACATGGCAGCAGGATAGGTATCAATCTGCACGTGCGCTCGTACCCAAGAGTTCTACCAGAGGGGCCATATCGTTATTAGTGATACCGCAAAGATTCCGCACCCACTGGCTATCTCCCACAAGCTTCTGGACATCATGTACTGTTGAAATTTCTAACATTGCTAGCATCTATGTGCCACCCCAAACACTTCCAAGGTGCTGCCTTTTGCACCTTTTCAGGAGTAATTATTACTCCGCGATGGCTTGAGATGTCCTGCAATTGAGTTAAAAATTCATCCTGTGGCAAGTTCCTTCCCGCCATCAAAATGTAACTGAGGAAACTGCTTCCTTACAGGCTTTAATCCCCAGGCCACATATACCTGACACGTAGTGGGGGAATTGCACATTCCTTGCGGTAACACGACCCAATGGTATCTCTTACAGGGCTCTGCCTTGTTAATCGATGGTACCGAAAAGGCAAACCGTTCAGCGCCACCTGGGTGCAAGGGAATGGTGAAAAAACAATCCGTTAGATCTATAATTAACAAATCCCATTCTTCTGGAAGCATAACTGGAAACGGCAAACCTGGCTGCAGGGCTCCCATACTGTGCATCACTGCATTCACAGCTCTGAGACCATGTAACAGTCTCCATTTCCCAGTTTTCTTGGGAATGGTAAATATTGGTGTATGCCATGGACTAGTAGAAGGAACAACATGTCCCGCTCTCAATTGGTCCTCAACTAACTCTTGTATTTGTAACAGCCTTTCAGAATTTAGTGGCCACTGATCAATCCAAACAGGTTCATCTGTTTTCCAGCTAATTTTCAGGATTGGCCGCCCCCAGTGACTGCTCCTAAAAAGGATGGGTCACTAACATTGCCTTCATTTGGCTCAATAAATCACGGTCTATGAGGCCAAACAATTCAGTTGGGGTAGTCATGACATACGGACGCGTCGTAACGTTTTCACTGTAGGGGAACACAAATGTAATCGGAAGCTGACTTACTAAGGTGGCTTGTGTGCCCCCTATCCCTGCAATGCCAAAATTTGGATCGATCAGTGGCCATGATGGAGGCCAAATATATCGTGAAATAATCGTAACATCACCTCCTGTAGCGATTGTCATCAGTTTCTTGACGATAACGCCGTCAGGCCTTTCCAATTGCACTACCTTTTCTGGTTTACCGGTTGTTATGTCCATGGCAAGGTATACCTGTGGTTTCCCTGTGGAGCCGAATCCACCATCTCCACGTTGTACTTCACCTGGGTTTGGAACACACGACCTGAATGGAAATAATTGTGCTATTCTGGTACCTTTAGGAATAGAAACAAGAGGGATTAAAACAAGAATCATAATGTTCACAGTCCCACAAAAATCTGCATCAATAAGCCCTGGGACTACCAAAATTCCTTTTAGAGCTGTTGAAGATCGTCCCATTAAAAAGGCACTAAGCCCGAACCCCAGAGGCCTCTTTATGTTGCTATCCACCAAGTGTACCCCTGTGTCCATCAACGTAATGTCTACTGCGGTTTCCACATCCACGCCGGAGCTCCCTGCAGCGGTGGATCTGGTGGTCACGAGGCTGCCTGAGGGCTGGCAGCCCAAGATCCTTGCGTTTGTGTCGTCGCGCAAGGGGCCGTCACGGTCGGTGTAAAGTTTCCCTTCTTCCTGTATTCTTGGTGGTATTGTCATCTTTCTTAGCAGAAGCTGTACATTTGCTCCTAATGTGTCCACGTTTGCCACAGTTAAAACACTTGACCAAGGGTGTCTTACTGGCCTTGTGCTTCTTTGTAGCTCCTCGTGGAGCTGCGACAACATAGGCTGTTTTCTGTGAGTCCACAGCTCGATCCATGTATTCTAGCATATCAACGACGGCCGCATTTCTCGGCAAATTACACAATGCTCTGCGCGTCTTCTCATTAGCATTTTCGAAAGCGAGCATTTTGAACATGTTTTCTTTCATTTGCTCGGTCATGTCAGGGTGGGCATAGATTGCCCTATGCAGTCTATTAATAGACTGTGCGAAAGGTTCATTATGCTCCTGTTTCACCTGAGTAAAAGTATGGTTTCGAATATTGTCTGGTATGGAAAGAAAAGCTTGATAGGCCAAGAGCTGTGGTAGGTGATGAACTGCAGTGATACATTGTAACTGGGCGTTCCCTGATGCGAAGGGTCCAGTACCCATCAGCATCTGTGTGGTTACTCCCTATAAGGGATCTGTTCGTTGTCGTGGCGTTGCTTGTTCCCGATCACAGAACGTCTCCCACTGCTGGAAAAACACCAACATTTGGGCGGGCTCCAAAACCAAATGTGCTAGCTGTTTAACATCTTGAGGTATCAGCGTATCAGAAGAAAAAATGAATTGCAGCAATTGTTGAGCTAACACAGACTTAATACCATTCTGACTCACAGCATTCCTTAATCTCTCAATGACCTTCCAGTCAAACGCCTCCCATTTTTTCTGTCCATTTAATGCAATAACTGGGAATGCTTGGAGCATAGTCCCTTTATAATGGCATCTCTTATTATTCCCCTCCAATGCCTCTGCCTTTCTTCTGCAGAGGCTACTGCAGGTGACTCCGCGCCTATCGCGGGCGCAGTCGGTTTCACCGTCTCGGATTCCGAAAGGCGGGATGGATGAACGGGCGGTGGCGGGGGCGCGGATAGGCCTGCCCGGGGACCGGCCACGGCCACGGCTGGCGTCGGCCAGTGCATGGCCGGCTGACACGGGCCGCTGTCAATGGGCGGGGGGGGCGGAAAGGTAGGGGAGGAAGGAGAGGGCAGGGGGAGGGGGGCAGGAGAGGGCGTGGGGAGGGGGGCAGGGGCCGAGGGAGGTGTCGGAGGGGGCGGCGAGAAGAGGGCGGAGGGGGAAGCGGGGCCGGTATAAGGTGAGAATCTTCGCTCTCTTGCCCTCTCGGTCCATCCTTTCGGGAGGATGACCGTTTCTCCCTCACTTCTGGTTCTTCCGACCGTACTGTCAGTTTTTGTAATTGGTACACCACCTCCCTCAGGAGCTCTTCAGACCGTACTGTCAGTTCTTATAGTTGGTTCACCACCTCCCTCAGCTCTTCCATCGCACCACCTGATAGAGATGGTTCCCTGTCCCCCACAATCTGTTTATCTGCATTAGTCACCCCCGAGTCTTTTGGCTTCGGATCTGTCAGGCGACAATCGGCCCCCCCTAATTCCCCTGTTTCTTGCGGAGTAACAGACGGGGGAATTTTTTCGGCACCAACGACCTGGCTGGGTATAGGCAAAGGCTGTGTCTGTGCAGGTGTCTCACCGTTAACGGAGATGGATGTTAGGAGGGGTGGAGATAGTTGTGTAGAGAATATCCCCCCAACTCCAGCGGGGTAGGCTGACGCGGCAGCCGTGGAGGCAGCAGAGGGGGTCACCGCCGCGCAGAGAGCAGCGGCTGCCTGCCGGTCTGCCCTCATTGTCTCCAACATGTCTCAAATTACTTTCCAGTGCTCTGCATATTTTTTCATCTCCTTTACCTTACCCCCCCTACAGCTAGTAGCGTCCCACAGCGCCTTGCCTATATCATCCCAGGTCGCTTCTTCAAACGCGACATTTACACTCGGGATAAGTTCTTTCTTTCAGGCCCATAAAAGTAACCCCTTTAACACAGAATTATCGAATTTCAGTCCTCTCTCGGAGATAAAATTACAAAGGAGCTTTAGGACTGCTTTCTGCTCTTTGTCCAAACCCATCTCCTTCTCCGACCGCTCACCTGATCAGGGCGAGATTCAAGTTTTCACGCGTCTCCTCGTTTTCCCAGCTCAGGGCGAGATTCAAACTTACGTGCGTCCCAGCTCAGTTGAAGCTCATGCCGTCCTGCTGGGGCAGCAGGAACACTCTCGGCCGGCTCCTACGCTCCCTCGTCGGTTCAGCTGCACCAGAGATTCTTGTAGAGATGATAAGTGCTGATCTGAGGGTCCCTGTTCGGGCGCCAATTGTTGCGGAGGATCTACAGGGGTCATCACACACAGGCCAATGTGATCAAGTGAAGTCCATTTACTACAACGTTTGATACAGTTATATACCTTATGCGCTTGTGCACGCGCCTTATACAATACTCTAATTGGTACAATACCAGGTTTCATGCGACACTATCTTATTTTCTATTGGCTGCGCAAGCTTCTTCACGAGGTGTCCAGCAGTCACTTATCTCATTCTTCAGCATCCAGGTGTTGTTTGCCAGGCTCTTCTTATCTTCTTTTTTCCCAGCGTACAAGGACACAGCGTCCTTGTCTGCTCCAGCATTTTGTAAACTTATGCTTCGTTCCCACATAATGGCTGGATTGCTCACATGCCTTTCTCCAGCCGAGAAATCCTCAACACTTTCCCCTTTTCAATATTTTGATATTAAACTTCTGTTTTTCCTTAATTCTTCTTGTATCTTTCATGCCAAATAATCTTTGACCTCCAAAGTGCTGTTCTCATGCCAAAAACCCATCCCTTACCTTCTTACTTGCATTCTTAGATTCTACACATCCTTTAATTCCTTGAGCTACAGAATGTCTTATGTCATTACAGGAAACCATATATTCTACTTGTACCTACTTATTGCTTGCAAACTTCAAAATATAATTGACATCTGGAATATATATCAACTACCATATATCATCCCTACCCATGCGGGTGGCGTAGACCAGGCCTCCGTGCCGGCAAGGGCAGGGTAGACGTTGCCTCCCTAGCTGAGCAGGCAGGGTAAACCAGGCTTCCCTAATCGCGCAGGTGGGGTAGACTTGGCCTCCCTACCGGCAAAGGCGGGGTAGATGTTGCCTCCCTAGCCAAGCAGGCAGGGCAGACCAGACCTCCCTACCTGTGCCGGTGGGGTAGACCTGGTCTCCCTAACTGCGCGGGCAGGGTAGAATTAACCACCATCACCCCGTGGGCGGGGTAGGTCTGGCCACCTTACCAGCACAGGTGGGGTAGAGCAGGCCTCCCTAGCTGCATGGGCAGGGTAGACTTGGCTTTCCTAATTGAGCGGGCGGGGTTGACCTGGCCTCCCTAGTCTCATGTCTGGGGTAGAAATGACCTCCCTAACCTCCTGAGCGGGTAGGCCTGGTCTCCCAAACGGTGCCGGTGGGGTAGACCTGGCCTCCCTATCTGCTCAGTTTGGGTAGACCTGGCCTCCCTAACTGCACAAGCGGTGCAGACCAGGCCTCCCAACTGGCACGAGTGGGGTAGACCAGGCCTCCCTAAACACACGGGTGGGGTAGACCTGGCCTCTCTACCTGCTCAGGTGGGGTAGAGCAGGCCTCCCTAGCCACGTGGGCGGGATAGACCTGGCCTCCTTATAGGTGCCGGTGGGTAGATATGGTTTCCCTACCCAAGTGGGCAGGGTAGACCTGGTCTCCCTACCCGATTGGGTGGCATAGACCTGGCCTCCCTACACATGCGGGCGGGGTAGATGAGGCATACATAACTTTGCGGGTGGGGTAAACATGGCCTCCCTAGTGGCGACGATGGGATAGACATGGTGTCCCTCCCCGAGCGGGTGGGGTAGACCTGGCCTCCCAACCCACATGGGTGGGGCTGACCAGGCCTGCCTACCAGCCAGGGCTGGGTAGACCGGGCCTTCCTAAATGCGCGGGCGGGGTAGACATGGCCTCCCTAACTGCACGGGCAAGGTAGTCCAGGCCTCTCGACTGGCGCCGGTGGGGTAGACCTGGCCTCCCTATCCATGCGTACAGGTAACCTGGCCTCTCTAACCACGCGGGTGGTGTAGACCAAGCCTCCCTAATGGCTCCGGTGGGGTAGACCTGGTCTCACTACCCACACGGGCGGGTTAGACCAGTCCTCCCTACCGGTAAAGGCGGAGTAGATCTGGCCTCCATACGGGTGCTGGTGGTGTAGACATGGTCTCCCTACCTGAGAGAGAGGGGTAGACCTGGCCTCCCTGCTGGCGCCGGTGGGGTTGGCCTGGCGTCCCTACCTGCATGGGATGGGTAGACCAGGCCTCCCCACTGCCTCCGGTGGGGTATACCTGGTCTCCCTACCCACGCGGGCGGGCTAGACCAGAACTCCCTACCGGCAAGAGCGGGGTAGACCTGGGCTCCCTACCGGCAACAGTGGGGTAGATATGGTCTCCCTACCCAACGGGAGGGGTAGACCTGGACTCCCTGCTGGTGCTGGTGGTGTAGACCAGGCCTCCCTAACTGCACGGGTGGGGTAGACCTGGCCTCCCTAACTGCACGGCAGGGTAGACCAGGCCTCCCTAATTTTGCAGTGGGGTAGACCTCACCTCCCTATCGGCACCGGCAGGGTAGACCGGGCCTCCCTAATCACGTGGGTGGGGTAGAACTGGCCTCCCTACCCGCGCAGGCAGGGTAGACCAGGCCTCCCTACCTGTACAGCCCGGTAGACCAGGCCTCCCTACCTGAAAAGGTGGGCTAAATCTGGCCTCCCTAACCACACAAGCATGGTAGACCTGGCCTCCCTGGCAACGCCATCTGCAAACATGGAAAAGCAGGACAAAGTGCCAACTTCAGAAGAATACGTGCTTGGGGGCTATCCGGAAAAGACCCAAAGAGGATCTCAAAAGAGACCATGTGGACAAGAGGAACTAGCCAGTGAGCCCAGGAACTGCAAAGTGGCTTTCGAGGTTCCAAGCAGAGAGGTAGGGTGATAGTGGGGAACTCCCTTTCCCCATGGGGTTGTGGGGGATCTCACAGCTACCTGTAAGAGCACTGTGGGGTGCAGACTGGTGCTATACACATTTCCTTGTCCTTAGGTTGATAACCTGATTGAATGTTTCAAACAGCTCTGGCTGACTGAGAGAGGGGAGAGGTCAGGAGTGTGCTGGCACTTGTGCAGGTCCACCTGAGCCACACCAGCCAAATCCAGTATGCTGTGTGTGTGTGTCATGTCAAAGGATGGGGAAAGGGGTGGTGATGGTGGATGTAAATGTATTGAATCCTGTAGGACCTGAGCAGGATGTACACGGGAGGGAACGAGGTGTGAAGATTGTGCTAGGTCTGGCTGGGATGGCGTTAGTTTTCTTGTTAGCAGCCCCTGTGGTGCCAAGCTTTGCCTTGGTGGTCAAAAGAGTGTTGGCTGATAACACACTGACATTGTAGCTACTGCTGAGCAGCACTTGCACAGCATCAAGGCCTTCTCTGTTTCTCACTCTGCCCTGACAGCGAGGAGGCTGAGGGTGGCAAGGAGCTGGGAGGGGACAAAGTCAGAACAGCTGGCACCAACGGACCAAAGGGATATTCCACACCATATGACGTCAGAGTCAGCTATAGAACTAAGGGAGTGATGGGTGTAGAAGAGGTAATCCAGTTATTAAACTGTCTTTATCTCGACCCATGAGATTTTTTTCTTGCTTTTGTCCTTCCACTTTCCTTCCCCATCCCCCTGGTGGGGAGTGAGCAAGTGACTGGGTGGGGGCTGCCACATGGAGTTACCCCACCAGACAAGCACATAGAAAATAGGTTGGTATGGGCTTGTGAGGTCAGTGGTGCCTGAGTAGATCATAGGCTGGGAGCTGGCAGGTGGCTTGTATAAGTGGTTGTGAGATTACTGATACCTGAGTAGCTGATAGGCCAAGAGTAGGGGCGTGGCTTGAGTCAGAGCTTGTGAGGTCACTTGTGCCTTTGCGTCTCACAGGCAAGCAGACAGCAAGTAGGTGGCTATGTGGTGGCCAGCTCACTGGTGCCTGAGTAGCTGATAGGTAAGAGGGAGTGTCATGGTTTAACCCCAGCCAGCAGCTAAGCACCACACAGCCGCTCGCTCACTCACTCCCCCCCACACCCAGTGGGACGAGGGAAAAATTCAGCAAAAGAAGTAAAACTCGTGGGTTGAGATAAGAACAGCTTAATAGAACAGAAAAGAAGAAACTAATAATGATAATGATAACACTAATAAAGCTGATAGGGCAGGAGCAGGGATCTCGCATTGTACTGGTTTTGGCTGGGATAGAAGTAACTTTTTTTTTAGTGAAATAGTGAGCTAGCAACTGTGTGGAACTTAGCTGCCAGCTGGGGTTAAACCGCGACAGGTATGTGTAGGTTGTTTTGAGGTCACTGGTGCCTGAGTAACTGATAGAACAGGAGCAGGCCCATGGTTTGTGTCTCTGCTCATGAGGTCACTCCTGCCTGAGTAGCTCATAGGCCTGGAGTAGGCCAATGGCACGTGTAGGTGCTTCTAATGTCACTGCTGCCTGAGTAGCTGATAGGGCAGGAGCAGGCCCCTAGTTGGTGTCGGTGGTTTTGAGGTCATTGGTGTTTGAATAGCTGATAGGCCAGGAGCAGGCCCATGTCAGATGCAGACAGTATGACGTCACCTGTGGCTGAATAGCAGATAGGCTAGGAGTATGCGTGTGGCTGTGTATGGATGAACTTGTGATGTCACTCGTGCCTGGATAGCTGGTAGGCCAGGAGCTGGCACATAGCTTGGGCAGGTGCTTCTGGTGTCACCAAAATAATATTCAGACCACAATGAAACACGGCATTTTAGAAGAACCGTCGTTAGCAGAAGTCCATCCACCGCGCCCACATGTGTGGCACTGTAACTCAGGCACATGCAGTGGTGGCAGTAGGAGGGGTGTGCGGTCACCGTCAGTATAGATCATGAGCACGCAGGGTGGCCGTGGGAGGATGGCAGTGTTCACGTCACCGATGGCACCCCATGGCTGCAGGGCTTGGTGCAGAGCGGACGTGTGCTGTCACAAGGGCATCAGAGGGGACGGGATGCGCCCGGCCCCGTCTCTGCGAGGCCGAAGGAGCAGCCCCTGCAGCCCTGGCTGGAGCAGTCAGGGTAGGGGTGGCTCGGGGGCACCGCAGGGATGTGCCTGGGCACGGCGCCAGGAGAAAACCATAGACTTCCTCCGGAGCGCGGGGAGCTCTGCGAGGTCACGTGGGCTGTGGTTTGTGCACCTGCAGGCTGCAGCTCCCGAGCCACCCGCGGGGAATAACGGCCCCTCGGTGACATGCCGAGAGTCAGGGACACATTTGAGCCTCTGGGCTGCATGTCTGCTGCTGGGCAGGGACATGTCCCAGCTCCGTCTCCGGCTTCTGCGAGGGACCCACCATGGGGCTCTCCGGGGAGGGACGAATGAACCAGCACTCGTGGAATGGAGCTCTTCCCCTGGCCAAGGACCTTTCCCAGCTGCTGCTCCCAGCAGAGCGGGGTCTGAAGCAGGGGCAGGGGCTGTTTCCTTCCCTTCCTGACACAGCCCCCGGTGCAGTCTCAGCCCTGTGATTCCCATGGCACAGGGGTGGCTGGACACTCGCACCTGGGGCTCTTGGATGTGCCCAGTGCAGGAGATGCTCAGTGCTCCTAGTCCACATGGCACAGTTCAGGGGGTGAAAAACCTGTTCCCCCCCCACAACTGGCCCTGTCTTGTGACAGCCCCCCACCACAGTGACGTGACACCTGTAGCGGAGCCATCTCTCATATATGGTCATGAATGGCGCTGGAGAATTTCATTGGAGGGCTGGGCTGTGTCGGAGGGGAGATGGTTCCTGATAATGTCTAAAAAGGTGCTGCTGCTTCAATTGGCTCCTCCTGTAGCTGGGTTGGCATCTGCAGAGATATATAACCCTCCCATTGCTGTTGTCCCCGTGAGTTCCCGGGAGCCGTGACAGGGAGTGGGGTGCAGCAGGGCTGCGCCGGCAGGGCAGGACTCTCAGGATGGGCACTGAGGGACTCCTGTCCCCTCAGGTGCTGTGGCTGCTCCTCTGGGTACAGCTGTGCAGGGGTAAGTGCTGCCTCCCTTGTCCCACAGCCCAGGGCCAGCAGGTACCAGTGTGGTCATTGGGATTTGTCTGGGAATGGGGTTTCTTTGTAGGTGCTACTGAGATGAGGGGCAGAAGGTGCTCAGGTCCATGGACCCTGTGCCTTTCCCTGTGCCCATCTGGGTGGGTTGGCAAGAATAGCTCCTTTTCCAGGGCTCCAGTGTTCAGGGCAGCCTGTTCCTGGCTCGATTTATAGACACCCTGTCCTGGGGTACCCCTTTGGGATCCCCTGTTCCCCAGCACTGTACCTCTGGAGCTGGTGGTGGCCTAGCTGGTGATGGCAGCACTCAGAGATGCCCAGGGCACTGCGGAGCTCTAGGGTACCTTGGAGGGTTTGTGTGCTGCTCACTGCCCCTTTGGTTCAGGGGCCCCCTGACCCCATGAGAGCGGTTTGGACTCCACAGAGAGAAGGGGACCGGGGTATCTACAGTAGAGAAATATCCTTCCTGGGGAGCTTGGCCCAGGGCATGGACTGGGCTGATACCAGGGGTGAGGAACGTGAAAAGCCCTGGGGTGGGTGTGGGTTTGGATGATGCTGAGGCAGGTGCAGGCTGGTGCTGGAAGCTGCAGGCCTGGGTACAAGGAGCTGTTGAGGGGGTGCTGGGCTTGGGAGTAGAGGGTGCCCAGTGCAGCGCTGGGCAGTGTGGGGGTGGGTGTGGGTGGGGGGCAGGTGGCTGTTGGGGTGGGAAGAGCTGCCTTGTGCAGTGGGATGGTGAGTGACCCAGCTGGTCTGGAACTGGGCACCCACAGCCTTGTGCAGTCCATGGGGATAGAAGGGACCCCTCCACTGATCTGGGGACAGCCTGGAGGGGAGAGGGCTCCTACCCCAGTACATGTGATTTGGCCCAGGTAGGGGGTTCCCCCAGACCTGCAGTGCTGGGGTTTGGCACTCTCCTGACCCATCCCATGCTGGTGTTTGAAGGTGCTGTGGAGGTGAGGCTGGCAGATGGCAGCAGTCGCTGTGCTGGGAGAGTGGAGGTGAAACACAATGGCGAGTGGGGGACTGTATGTGATGACGACTGGAGCATGAACAATGCGGCAGTGGTTTGTAAGCAGCTGGGCTGTGGGTCTGCTGTTGAAGCTCCTCAGTATGGACACTTTGGGGCAGGATCTGGTCCCATTTGGATGGATAATGTTGGCTGTAAAGGCACCGAGTCTTCCCTGTCTGACTGCAGACACAGAGGATGGGGTGAACATAACTGTGACCACAGTGAGGATGCTGGAGTGATCTGTTCAGGTAAGGGGACAGCCTGCTGCCTACCTCTGGATCTGGGATGGGGGAAGGGACTGTGGCTGTGCCCTCAGGGAGCAACAAGTGGACACTGGAGTACAGCCAAGTGATGCTGGTCTAACTGCCAAGCTGGGACTGTCATTGCTGATGTCCCCAGTCCTTGGGGAAGGCCCAGAGGGATCCTACCCCAGGGTGATCTGACCTTGCCAGAGTGTCTCAGTCACCCTCAGTCAGTGTCTTGGACTGCAGATGAATCCTCCATCCCTTCCCCGGGGTGTCCATTGGGCTTCATCGATCTCCACCCATTCTGCCAGTTTGCAGCCAACTATGCTGAGGGTCCCTGTGCTGGAAACACCCAGGGGCACTTACTCGGCACTCCACGCCTTGGAGGAACGGCATGAGATGGCTGATCCTCCTGGGTCATTCCCCTTTGTAGACATGGTTACCTCACCTGAATCAAATGGGCCTTTCAGAGAGGATGAGTGCTGGGCCCTGGGGAATGGAGCAGGGTGGCCACAAAGCCCTTCGCTGCCTGTGCCCAGGGCTTGGCTGTGTGGACCAGCATTTGCAAGGGTTAGGGGCTTGGCAGCTGCTTGACCCTGGCTGCTCCCTCCTGCATCACCACAGTCACAGGCTGGCACTGGGATATATCCCTGGGGCTGTGACAGCCCTGTAGGGGCATAGCCGCATGTAGGCAGCACTGACCCACTGCCCAAGCCCTCCTGCCTGCCCATGGTTCCCCACACTGCCCCATGACACAGGGTCTTTGGCAGCAGTTACTGACCCTCCTCTGTGCCTGCTGTTCTCTGAGAGCTGGCATGGGCCCAGTGGGAGTCTCCTGCCCCTCTGTCTCGCCATCCATCTGGGTTGTGAACACCTCCAGGCAGAGCACTGTGTCCCTGGCTGAGGACACCCTCCCCACGAGCAGACGTCAGAGGGATGTTCACAGGCACCAGGCATGATAGCAGCTGCCCCGTTTCTGTGCTCTGTAACATCTTCCACCTAAAATGAACCTTCCAACACCCCAGGAACACCCCTGGGATCAGAGGGTGCTTCTGGTTGCATCAGGGTGATGGTCCTGCCTGGCCCCAAGCTGTACAGGGGCTGAGCAGGCTGCAGCAGTCATTATCATCTGGGCCAGTTCTCCTGGATCCAAACTGCTCACATTACTGCAGTGCTGGAGGGACCATGCCAGGCTGCTCAGGGGACCTTGTGTGCAGCAGTTTGTCTGAGCAGTACCTGTGGCTGTGAGTCTGTGACAGACATGCACCCTCAAGTGCCCTCTTGTGTGACAACCTGCTGCTGAGGTTGTCCTGTGGCCAAGGGATCTGTGCAGCAAAGAACAGGTTTGATGGCCGTGCTGTATGTGCAGCACGGTGCAGCGCAGCCCTAAGAACTCGATGTTCAATATTATTCTGGTCAGGACCAGTGTTCAGGTTTCCCCGTGAGAAGTCTGTGCTCCTCTACGGTGCCACAGCTGATGTGCTGTAACCCAAATGTGCATGGCCAGGAGGACCTTGGAGACCCATGGCTTCTCACAGAACTGTGACGTTTTTGGACTAATGAGACGTGGTGGGACACATTGCTGAGCTGTGGTGCTGCAATGGAGGGATACAGGCTCTGCCCAGGGAGCAGCAGGGAGGATGAGAACTACGCTTCCTGTATGAAAGGGAAGCTTGGATTTGTGGATGTCCTCTACGTGACAGGCAACAGGTTGGACTAGCTTTTGTCATTTAGGATCAGAGCAGGAGCCAGCCAGAGTGACCTTGTGTTTGCAGTTACAAACTGCTTGCTCAGGGAGAGGAAACAGAAAACGTCTTTTGTCATCAACCCCAGGAAGTCTCCAGGTTCATGAGCAGGTTCCTGTGGTGAACTTAAGTGCCCTGGCATTCCCTGGCAAGGCAAAGCAACAGGGTGCCAACAGCCTGAATTTGGCTCTTGGGACAACTTCTTCAGACAGCTGGCAGGTGGGCCTCCAAGGGTGATTCTCACCTGGACCTGATCCTGGCCAACAAGGAAGAGCTGGCTGGGGGTGTGACGATATTCAGTCTTGGCTGTCATGGTCATGAATTAGGGGTTATCAGTCTCCAAAGGGCAGTGAGTGAGGTCAGCAGCAGAACACAGACCTGGGACTCCAGAGGAGAAGACTTTGACGCACTCAGGAGACTGAGACAAGTGGTGCCATGGGAAGCAGCTCTGAAGGGGGAAGCAGCATGGGAAATGTGGTAGGGCTTACAGGACAGCCTCCTGCAAGCACAAGAAGGATCTCCCCAAATACCCATGAAGAGAAGCAACCATCTCAGGAGGCTGCTTGTGTGAACTGACTGAGCTCCAGGGCAAAAAGGCAGCAGGCAGGAGGTGGAAGCAGGGAAAGCTGCTGACAGGAATTTAGAAACCTTGTCCCAGGATGTAGGGTTGATGCCAAAGCCAAAGGTCCCGTTGCCTTGAGAGATGCAGGGGAGGATAGAGGCATGAAGATGAGCTGATACTGGTTCATTAACCGTAAAAGAATAGACAGGGATCATGTGGACCTGTTGCTGTTTTTCCTAAGTTTAGGAAAAATAAGGCTGAGGAATTTAATGACTTCTCTGGCTGTGACATCTGCCAGGCCTTTGTGACTGTTGGCAGGACCCTGGAGGAAAAGAACCAGCAGTAAGTGGGGATCAAGTCAGAGGTTACTTGAGCAAACTCAGCCTTGAACAGCCCCTGGGAGCAGAGGGGAATCATCCAAGGCTGGAGAGGGAGCAAGCCAACTCCATAGCAAGGCTCACTCTGCACCTTTTTTGACAGATCATGAAGATCAGGACAAGTCCCTGATGGCTTCCAAAAAAGTTGACAGCTATCTTTCAACACAGGCCAGAGGATTACCAGGGGAGCAAAAGGCTGTTTAAGCTCCTATAGGAGAGCAGTGTGTCTCTGAGCATGTCCTCCTGGGTGATACTTCTGGGAAGATGAAGAGGAAGGTGACTGGGCATGGACAGCATGGATTTGTCCAGGGTGGATCACGAGAGACCAACCTCATGGCTTTCTAGGATGAAAGGGCTGGATTTCTGGATGAGGCTGGATGATCAGTGGTGTGTTTTATTATATGATTGCATATAGGACATCTGGAAGGATGGACGGAGGGAGGGAGGGAGGGATGGATGGATGGATGGATGAAGAGATGTGCAGAACTGGGACTGATGGTTCAGACTCAGAGGGTCATGAAATATGGCTCACGGTCTGCCTGGAGACCTGTAAGAAATGGGCACTTCAGACGTTTGCATCTTGACTGCATGCCTCAGCCTGGGAGATGGGGATTGCCCTTGCTAGGGGGTGGCTCTGCCAATCCAGCCACATGGGTCTAGGTGGTGCAGACTCTACCTGAAGACATTCCTGTAACCCAAATACATTGGGGTGAATGCAGAATTGGCTATTCAAAATCAAGCATTTCTTTCACTTGGTCTCTTTGCTTTGACACCTTCTCACTTTGACTACACTCCTGAAATCTCTCTAATTCACCACAGAAAAATTGAAGACTTGTATTGGGTCTGGCTGAGATGGACTTAATTCTCCCCATAGCAGCCCTCCTAGTGCTGTGCTCTGCATTGGTAGCTAGAAAGGTGTTGATAACACACCAGTGCTTTGGCTACTGCTGAGCAGTGCTGGCACAGCATCAAGGCTGTCTCTCCAACATTTTGCCCCCCCCTCAATGGCTGGCTGGGGCTGGGCAAGATCTTAGGAGGGGACATAACTAGGACAGCTGACCCAAAATAACCAAACAGATATTCCATATGATATGACGTTAGCTCGGCTATAAAAGCTGAGTAAAGGGAGATGGAAGGGGAACATTTTCGTCTTCTGGAGCAACCACTACACGTACTGAAGCCCTGCTTCCCAGGAAGTGGCCAGACATTGCCTGCTGATGGGAAGTAGAGAATAACATCAATTGTTTTACTTTGCTTTTGCACACGACCTTTGCTTTCACTTTATTAAACCATCCTTATCTTGACCCACGGACCTTTTGTTATGTTTTCTCTCCCCTGTCCAGCTGAGGAGGGGGAACGATACAGTGGCTTTGGTGGGCACCTGGCGCCCAGCCAGGGTCAGCCTCCCACAAGACTAAAGGCAAATTATACCCAGACTTGGCTCCTTGGGCTGTTTTGCATGTTAATGAGCCCTCTGGTGCCGAGTTCCTGAACTGCAGATCCTTAAAGACTGACCAAGCCTCTAGAGAAGTCCAAGCCAGAAGCAAACCTCCAGGTTTGTGAGGGTGTTAGCAGGCCCTGCTGAAGTCCGTCACTGAAGAGACCACGCAGGGAATGAGCAGACAAAGTTCCGCACGTGTGAGGTAGACGTTGACTCCCTGCCCTTGACCTGGGCTGCCTAGCCAAGCGGGCAGGGTATACCTGGCCTCCCTATTGGCAAGGGAGTGGGAAAACATGGCTTCCCTAACCACGCGGGTGGATTAGACCTAACCTCCCTAATCGCAAGAGCAGCGTAGACCTCGCCTCAAAACCGGCGCTGGTGGGGTAGACATGGCCTCCCTAACTGTGCGGGTGGGGTTGACCTGGCCTCCCAAATGGCGCTGGTGCGGAGGAACTAGCCTCCCTGCTGGCGCCAGTGGGAAAGACCTGGCATCCCTAGTGGAGTACGCGGGCTAGACCAGGACACCGTACAGCCAAGGGCGGGGTGGACCTGGACTCCCTGCCAGCGCCAGTCATGTAGACCTGGCCTCCCTACCTGTGCAGGCCGGGCAGACCTGGGCTCAGTAAATGCGCGGGCGGGCTAGTCCAGGCCTCCCTAACTGTGTGGAAGGTATAAACCTCGCCTTCTGACCAGCACCGGTCAGGTAGACCTGGCCTCCCTGCCTGCACGGGCCAGGTAGACCAGGCCTCCCTAACCGTGTGAGCGGGATAGACTGGGCCTCACTATCATCACCGGTGGGGTAGACCTGGCCTGCCTTACCATGTGAGTGGGTTGGAACAGGCCTCCCTAACTCTGCGGGCGGGGTAGACCTGGCCTCCCTACCAACGCTGGTGGGGTAGACCTGGCCTCCCGAACGATGCCGGTAGGGTAGACCAGGCCTTCCTAACCACACGGGTCGGCTAGACCTGGCCTCCCTGCCAGCACCAGCGGGGTAGACCTGGCCTCCCTAACCGAGTGGGCATGGTAGACCTGGTCAACCTACCCAAGCAGGCGGAGTAGACCAGGCCTCTCTAACCGAGCCGGCAGAGTAGACCTAGCCTCCATACCTGAGTGGCAGGGTAGACCAGGTCTCCCTAACCGCATGGGCGGGGGACGCCTGGCCTCCCCATCAGTACCGGTGGGTAGGCCTGGCCTCCCTAACCACGCTTAGCGGCGTAGACCTGGCCTCCCAACTGGTCGAGTGGGGTAGACCTGTGTGGTGGGTTGACCCTGGTTGGATGCCAGGTGCCCACCAAAGCCGCTCTATCACTCCCCCTCCTCAGCTGGGGGGGAAGAAAATATAACAAAAGGCTCGTGGGTCAAGATAAGGACAGTTTAATACAGTGATAGCAAAGGTCGCGCGTGCGAAAGCAAAGAAAAAAAAACAAATGATGTTATTCTCTACTTCCCATCAGCAGGCAATGTCTAGCCGCTTCTCGGGAAGCAGGGCTTCAGTACGCGTAGTGGTTGCTCCGGAAGACAAAATGCCCCCCCCTCTGTCTCCCTTTACTTAGCTTTTATATCTGAGCTGACGTCATATGGTATGGAATATCTGTTTGGTTAGTTTAGGTCAGCTGTCCTGATTGTGTCCCCTCCCAAGATCTTGCCCTGCCCCAGCCTGCCATTGAGGGGAGGGCAAAAATGTTGGGGAGACAGCCTTGATGCTGGGCCAGCACTGCTCAGCAGTAGCCAAAACACTGGTATGCTATCAACACCTTTCTAGCTACTGATGCAGGGCACAGTGCTATGAGGGCTGCTGTGGGGAGTATTAACTCCATCTCAGCCAGACCCAATACAATCTCCACCCCTTATTCCATACCATTTGCATCCTGCTCAGGTCCCACATAATTTAATACAGATATCTTCTAACCATACTATTGTATTTAATTCTCATTACTGAAATCCTTTCTTACCAACACTTACAGCTGGAACTACATATTGAAACCACTTTTATACCCAATGTACAGATTTATACATTCTTATTAATTACTATCCCCTGTCCTTTAAGAGACAGATATTCCATGGGCTTCTTCCACTCCTCCAGATGTTCACACTCAGGTTATGACTTAGGCCCCATCCATCAAGATGAGTGGTCAGGACAGGAAAAGCAGCATGTTCGAATGCTGGGCACCAACACCGGCTTGGTTTGGGTCACCGATGCACTTGTCTAGTTCCTTGCGAAGTTCACTCCTCTGCAGTTCAGGTCATTCCTGCTACGTTACTTCCTACAACATACAACTCACATCACAGATTATTTTTCCCCCAAGGTTAAATGTCCTTGAGGCACACACTGGGTCTCCCCATCCTTCCGCATTACCCACCAAGTACACCCAGGTCCCTGAGCAAAGACAATCCCACGAATGGGTTTGCCTTTTCCCATGGGAGGTGCAATCCACACTGCCTTCCCCAGCCACTTCCCCATGTGCACTACGGGGACCTTATCTCCTCCCACAGTATGTAGGGGTTTTGTTTGGGCAGGACCAGGACGGTTAGCAGATCCTCTGGTGTTAACTAGCCAAGTGGCTTCTGCTAAATTTGTATCCCAATGCTTCCATGTCCCATTGCCTAGCACTCTCAACATAGTCTTCAACAGTCCATTACATCTCTCAATTTTTCCGGATGCTTGCGGGTGATAGGGTATGTGGTACACCCACTCAATGCCATGTTTCTTTGCCCAGGAGCTTATGAGGTTATTTCGGAAATGAGTCCCATTGTCTGATTCAATTCTTTCTGGGGTACCATGTCGCCATAAAATTTGCCTTTCGAGGCCTAAGATGGTGTTTCGGGCAGTGGCATGGTTTACAGGATATGTTTCTAGCCAACCAGTAGTTGCTTCCACCATGGTGAGTATGTAGCGCTTGCCTTGGTGTGTTCGTGGCAGTGGTCCAACGTAGTCAATTTGCCAGGCCTCGCCATATCGAAAGCCCAGCCACCGCCCTCTGTTCCAGGGAGACTTTACTCTGGTCGCTCATTTGATTGCAGCACATGTTTCACATTCATGAGTGACCTGTGTGATGGCCTCCATGGTCAGGTCCACCCCTCGATCACGAGCCCACCTATATGTTGCATCTCTCCCTAGATGTCCTGATGTCTCATGGGCCCATCGAGCTACAAATAGCTCACCCTTACGCTCCCAGTCCAGGTCCACCTGAGCTATTTCTATTTTGGCAGCCTTGTCTACCTGTTCATTATTTCGATGTTCTTCAGTGGCACGGCTTTTGGGCACGTGAGCATCTACATGACGTACCTTTAGAGTCACGTGTTCTACACGGGCAGCAATGTCCTGCCACAATGCTGCTGCCCAGATGGGTTTACCCCTGCGTTGCCAATTGGTCTTCTTCCACTGCTGTAGCCACCCCCATAGGGCATTAGCCACCATCCAGGAGTCAGTATAGAGGTAGAGTACCGGCCACTTTTCTCGTTCAGCAATGTCTAGGGCTAGTTGGATGGCTTTCACTTCTGCAAACTGACTTGACTCGCCTTCTCCTTCAGTGGCCTCAACGACTTGTCGTGTGGGACTCCACACAGCAGCTTTCCACTTCCGATGGTTCCCTACCACACGACAGGATCCATCAGTAAACAAAGCGTAACACCTTTCGTCTTCTGATAGCTCATTATATGGTGGTGCCTCTTGGGCACGAGCCACCTCCTCAGGTGATGCTCCAAAATCTCTGCCTTCTGGCCAGTCCATGATCTCTTCCAGAATTCCTGGGCGGTTAGATTTCCCCAGTCGAGCTCGTTGCGTGATCAATGCTATCCACTTACTCCATGTAGCGCTGGTTGCATGATGTGTAGAGGGGATGTTTCCTTTGAACATCCAGTGTAGCACGGGCAATCGTGGTGCCAAGAGGAGATATGCTTCTGTACCAACAACTTCTGAAGCGGCTCGAACCCCCTCATATGCTGCTAGTATCTCTTTTTCAGTCGGGGTGTAGTGGGCTTCTGATCCTCGGTACCCCCGACTCCAAAACCCTAATGGTCGACCTCGGGTTTCTCCTGGTGTTTTCTGCCACAGGCTCCAGGTGAGACCATGCTCCCCAGCTGCAGTGTAGAGTACATTTTGTACATCTGGTCCTGTCCGGACAGGCCCAAGAGCTACTGCACGAGCTATTTCCTGTCTGATATGCTCAAAGGCTTGTTGTTCTTCAGGGCCCCATTCAAAACAGTTCTTTTTCCGCGTTACTCGATAGAGAGGGCTCACAAGCTGACTATAACCTGGAATATGCATTCTCCAGAACCCCACAAGGCCTAGGAAAGCTTGTGTTTCTTTCTTGTTGGCTGGTGGAGACATAGATGCTATCTTGTTAACCACATCCATTGGGACATGACGGCGTCCATCCTGCCATTTTATTCCCAAGAATTGAATCTCCTGTGCAGGTCCCTTGACCTTACTTTTCTTTATAGCGAAACCAGCTTTCAGAAGAATCTGAATTATTCTTTTTCCCTTCTCAAACACTTCTTCTGCCTCGTTGCCCCACACGATGATGTCATCTATGTATTGTAAATGTTCAGGGGCATCGCCTTGTTCCAGTGCCATTTGGATTAATCCGTGACAAATGGTAGGGCTGTGCTTCCACCCCTGGGGCAGTCGATTCCAGGTGTATTGGACACCTCTCCATGTGAAAGCAAACTGTGGCCTGCATTCTGCTGCCAAAGGAATGGAGAAAAATGCATTGGCAATATCAATTGTAGCATACCATGTGGCTGTCTTTGATGCCAGTTCATATTGGAGCTCTAACATGTCCGGTACAGCAACACTCAGTGGCGGTGTCACTTCATTCAGGCCGCGATAATCTACTGTTAACCTCCATCCTCCATCAGACTTTTGCACTGGCCATATAGGACTATTAAAAGGTGAATGAGCCTTACTGATGACTCCTTGGCTCTCTAGGTGATGAATCAGCTCATGGATGGGAGCCAGGGAGTCTCGGTTTGTCCGATATTGCCACCGGTGCACTGTCCTGGTAGCGATTGGCACCTGCTGTTCTTCAACTTGCAGCAATCCCACAGTGAAGGGATTTTCCGAGAGGCCGGGCAGGGTAGATAGCTGTTTGATCTTCTCTGCATTTACAGTGGCTACACCAAAAACCCATCGGTACCCCTTTGGGTCCTTGAAGTACCCTCTCTTGAGGTAGTCTATGCCAAGGATACAAGGGGCCTCTGGGCCGGTCACAATGGGGTGCTTTTCCCACTTGTCCCCTGTCAAGCTCACTTCAGCCTCCAGCATAGTCAATTCTTGGCATCCCCCTGTCACTCCCGAGATCCAGATGGGTTCTGTGCCCCTGTACCCTGATGGCATCAGTGTACACTGTGCACCAGTGTCTACCAAAGCTTTATACTTCTGTGGGTCTGATGTGCCAGGCCATCGAATCCACACAGTCCAGTATATCCGGTCATCCCTTTCCTCCTCCTGGCCGAAGGCAGGGACCCTCTATTGCTGTTCCTCATCAGAATATTCACTGTCCGATCCTTGCAGTACCAGACCAGAAGTCCCCTCACCAGAATCAAGGGAGGCGGTTTCAGTTCTTCTGTGCTTGGAGGATCGCTGAGTTCTTTCTTGGGCCTCTACAGCAACGATGCTGACAGCCTTCTTCTTGGGTGACCCCTTCTTAACAGCTGTCTTCCCTCTCAGTTCACGTACGCGGGCTTCCAGCTTAAAGGTGGGTTCACCATCCCACTTCCTCATGTCCTCCCCTTGGTCACACAGGAAGAACCAGAGTGTACCACGTGGCATACGCCTTGGGCTCCCTTTCCCTCTGACTTGGGCAGGAGAGGACTGATTTCTTGGAGCATCCCTAACAGCCAAATCACTGTCCTGTAGGGATGAGGAGGCACAGAGATTTTCCTCAAAGTTTTGGAGCCAAGACGACACTTTCTCCACAGTTGGTGTTTCCATATCTGGACAATACATTGCTGCCAAGCTGTTAGAATACGATGCTGGGGCACCTTGAATCACCTTTCGCCACATGGCCTGTGTGCACAGGACATCCTCTGGATCTTTGGATACTTCCTCATCATCTAGATCACTGTAGATGACTTCCACCACTGCTAACTCTCTCAGGTACTGGATGCCTTCATCTGCAGTAGTCCACTTTTCTGAGGAATTCACAAGATCTTCCTTGAATGGGTATCTTGCCCTCACACTTGAGAGGAGCCGGCTCCAGAGACTGCAAACTGCTGCCTCTTTTCCAATTCCTCTTTCAATTCCCCGGTTTCTAGCAAGGGATCCCAGTTGTTGGGCTTCCTTGCCTTCCAGTTGCTGACTATCAGCCCTGTTATCCCAGCATCGGAGCAGCCAGGCAGCAATCCGCTCACCTGGCTGGCGGCTGTAATCTTTCCGCAAGTCCCGAAGTTCTGAGGACGTCAGGGACCGGGTAGTTTCCGCTTCCTGTTTAAGCTCCCTCACTCCTTCCTCCAATTTCTTTGTTGAAGGACCAGCTTCTAGATCAAACCTTTCCTCTTCTTCTTCTTCCCTCACTAATCGATGGTATGGACCCGTTGATCTCCTTGTCCACTGCTTCCTTTTCACTACTGGGGCAATTACTGTAGTTGTTGTTGTTTGGGTCCCTATCTCGAGCATGGTGTCCTCAGATACAGTCTGGGTCCCTGCCTCAACCATGGTCCTCTGACAGTGTTGAACTATGGCTCGGTAGGCATAGGCCAGGCCCCAGTACAGTGCAAGAAGCTGCTGGTTTTCATTGGGATAAGCAAGGCACCCTTCTATCAGGTGGCGTGTCAGTTTGCCAGGGTTACTTGCCTGTTCAGATGTAAAGTCCCAGGTTATGGGAGGTGATAACCGTCCTAGGAATCTGCCCAAATCCTTCCATATACCCTGCCACCCAGGGACCGGTCGCTTGAGGGCACATTTCAGTATTGCCTCACCTAAAACTTGCCTTCTCTTATACCAGGATGAGACCAGATTCCACAATACCCATAATATGCCACCAGTATTAATTATTAGTATTAAACAGCTCACATAGGGGTGAACAAGGACCTCGGGAGCCTGCATAATAAAACCATTCACATCAATGCCTGGTAGGGAGAGGGAGATGTGTTCTCTCATCTCCTCCACAAGATAGCTCCCACAACACAGCAAAGCCATCAGCGCCAGGACAAAACACATAGACATTATTTGTATTAGCACGTTCCCACGTTCCTTCGTTCTCCCCACAAGATAGCTCCCACAGCACAACAGAGCCATCAGTGCCAGGACAAAGCACGCAGCCATTATTTGCATTAACATGTTCCCAAACTCAGCAAGCTAGAGATAAGCAAGCAGCTAACAAGCTCGGTGACCTGCAGAGGAGCTTGCCACTTAATAACTAGCTATAGAACGCTTAATGCAAAACTGCCGTTGTCGTGCCCCACGTTGGGCGCCAAAAAGGACTGTGGTGGGTTGACCCTGGTTGGATGCCAGGTGCCCACCAAAGCCGCTCTATCACTCCCCCTCCTCAGCTGGGGGGGAAGAAAATATAACAAAAGGCTCATGGGTCAAGATAAGGACAGTTTAATACAGTGATAGCAAAGGTCGCGCGTGCGAAAGCAAAGGAAAAAAAACAAATGATGTTATTCTCTACTTCCCATCAGCAGGCGATGTCTAGCCACTTCTCGGGAAGCAGGGCTTCAGTACGCGTAGTGGTTGCTCCGGAAGACAAAATGTTCCCCCCTCTGTCTCCCTTTACTTAGCTTTTATATCTGAGCTGACGTCATGTCGTATGGAATATCTGTTTGGTTAGTTTAGGTCAGCTGTCCTGATTGTGTCCCCTCCCAAGATCTTGTCCTGCCCCAGCCTGCCATTGAGGGGAGGGCAAAAATGTTGGGGAGACAGCCTTGATGCTGGGCCAGCACTGCTCAGCAGTAGCCAAAACACTGGTATGCTATCAACACCTTTCTAGCTACTGATGCAGGGCACAGTGCTATGAGGGCTGCTGTGGGGAGTATTAACTCCATCTCAGCCAGACCCAATACAGCGATGCTGTAAGTCGCTCTTAAGGCAAAGCTACACGCTTTCACTTGAATCACCCTAACGGAATATTTACTTGCTTAAGACGCGTAGTAGTGAAAAAGACCACGCTCTCCAAAGCTGATACTCCGTTACGACTGGGTAATATCTAAATCCTTCAACCTGACACGTGACGCAGGTCTTGGTATCGGTGAGCTGGAAGGGCTGTAGGGAGAACCACAGCCCATCCGTAATATCCTTCAGGACAACTTACCTGAAATACAATTTAAATGATGTGACGAGCGAAGGGAATAAAAGCAACCACGCCTCTCTGCTTATACATCGGGGTTTTTTTAATCAGAATGCAGCGGTGACTGTCAGAAGTAACGTTTTGATAATCTAATATTACAGTGAAAACCCGTTGTGTTGTGGGATTCTCATTTCTGCCCTTTTTACTGTGTTTTTGGGGTAATAGCCACGTTTAGAACAGCATTGTTAAAACTGAAAATAAGGCAGTTTCTTACAGGTTCTTTCGCATGGTGTCAGTTAAAATGAAAACATGATTAAAATTGAACAATCATAGTTCTTTTTTTCCCCCCACTATGATAAAACCACGCACCTGTATTTCTCAAGAGCTGGACTTAACGTTCATCCGTAAAGAAGAAGTCTTGCTTAAAGCACAAGAAAACAAGTCTTTTCCTCATAAATGTTACAGGTTCCCGTGAGGCACGGAGATAAACGCATTAAATGGCAATTTCTGTCTTTGCTAGGTTCAGGTGAATAAAATGGTTAAGTCGCTGAACAGAAGCCCTATGGAAATGAAAACTAGTTTTTGTTCATACTGAATCATGAAGGCATGGAAAATATAGATAAAGTGCAAGTAGTGATCCAGCCGCAGTTTGAGAAAACTAACACCAATCTGTGTTGTAACTGATGAGAATGTATGTTTTTTGAAAGGTCCAGAAGCCAGTATGTACTCACTTTCAATTTTTTTAAAAAAGGGAAGTTTCTAAAGGCCACAAAACCACACTGTTAGCGTATTTATTTTAGCAAGTGGTGACCTAGAGACCACCTGCTGCAACATGGTATTCCTGCGGAAGCAGAATAGCTTTTTTAAATTTCGCTGGGATTTACTGATTTTATACCCATCCAAAGCCTGATGATAAAACAGTGGGAACAAATCTGTATCATTATAAACAAGACAGAAACACCAAAAATCCAATTCCTTGTTACAGGCTGAATGCACGGCCCGCCCCCCAAAGTTAAAAATTCAGAATTTTGTTCACTTTTTTGATCCTACAAATTTTACAGGGCAGGTTTTTATCTCTTCTCCGGCCAAAAACCAATGATACTGAGTGAAAGAGAGAGAGCGGGGAAAGACGACAACCAATCGCTTTGGAATTCAGAAACATTTAGAAAAGACCAACTTTTGTTAGTCAGAAGCAATGGACGGGGAGGACAGAACTAGTGTGTAATCGTGTGCACAATAAAAAGGTTTTGAAGGAAAAGGGGTTTTTTTTCATGCTTTTCTAACTGTATTGAGAAATGCACTAAAATCCTCTTCCACGAGAATGCTGCAGCAGTGCCAGACGTGCTTGATACATTTCTTTAAGTTTTTTATTTGCCAACATCTTCAGGAGCTGTGATCATCCTTTGAATCTGAGCAGTTCCCTCATAAATCTGAAAAGAAGGATGGCAATAATGTCAGCTGATCATTTTTTTGCAATATTTTAACAGATCTCTCTATGCTTGTACATCTTCATAGCACTAATCCAGTGTGGATTAGGATGTGCAGAAAGACCAGAGTCAACTGGAAAAAATTTGAGTGGGACTTGATTAACTACAGTGGGCTAAATGCAATAAACCACATTCAAGGTACTGAGAGACAGTCTTGTTCTCTCCGATGCTCTCATCAAAACTCAGTAAGGTTCTCATGAAATTAACAGACACAGTGGGTGCAGAAGGATGGGGAAAATGTCTTAGCTGGTGAAGAAAATACATAATTTAGGTTTTACAAAGTAGGTTTTGAAAGAGCTGGTGCAGGGGAGGAGGTGACCTGTGCTGAAAATGTTTTATTTTCTTTGACTGGCCTTTCAAGGCCATAGCGAATGTTCACTTTCATCCATTTTTTCCCACTGCTCCTTCTTAAATGGTACACTCTTCAGCAGACTATTTCTTTTTTTCTTTCTTTTTTTTTTTTTTTAACCATGTATTCTTGCATTTTTCTCTAGAAACATTCTGCATCGTCCCTCTGTCCTGTTTGGCTTGCTGGGACCAAAGTCAGAGATACACAACAAAAAATGAATATGGGTCTAACGCAGAAGGAAGGTCGTAAACTCCGCAGGTACAGTGCAACATGATTCAAGGGCAACATAATTTAGGGGTTTAAGTCTTTCAGCTCCCAGTTCTGCCAAAACTTGCTTTGGCAAATTGCTCCACTGCATGCAAATTCACTTTTCTCTGTCATCATAAAAGAGGGGTAATCTTCCCAAGGACCTTACAAAGTTTTTCAAAAAGAAAGACCTGTGGTCACGCTGGTGTTTTGGCTCAGAGGAAATTGTTAATTTTTCAAAAATAAAGACCTGTGGTCACGCTGGTGTTTTGGCTCAGAGGAAATTGTTAATTCTCAAAGCAGATTCTTTGGCTGCTGCTGCTTACCCCATGTCTAAATTACTTGCTGATGAAGAGAGCCGTGAAACTGAAGCATAAAGACATCAAACCCCAGAGCTTTCTGAAGTGACCACGAGAAAGGTTTTGGTTTACAAGTCAACGGGAGTAGTGTCAAGCATCATTGACAATTAAAGAAAGGAAGTTTTCCGAATCTGAGAAATTAAGTTAGAGTTTCTATCATAGTAGCCTAGATTTGTAGCCAGGCAGAAACCCAGAGCAAAGCATGGACGTCTAAGAATGTTACCAGTCAACACAGGAGCAGAACTGTGTCATACTGAGAAATATCAACTATACGGAAGAAAAGAACCGGTGGAAAACAAAGTTTCTGTATGTGAAACAAATGGTCAAAAGCATATACTGTCTGGAGTTGGGCAGTAATATAGGGAAGTGTAACCAAGAGACGTTGGATGAAATAATTGTAAAGACAGAAGCCTTTCCTGTGTTCTTTTGGGGATGAAGGGGAGCAGAAAAAGCACCCAAAATCTAATAATAAGTCTGATCAATTTGAAAAATTAAAAAAAAAAAAAAAAGTCTACCTAGCCATGCATTCATGATGGGTCAGTGCTATGGAAAAATCTAAATAACTGGGATCCTGTATAATCAGTGTCAACTTTCACATAAACTTCTAAGCCTCCCACCCTTTTTTTCTAGAAAACCATGGCACCTGCCAGGAAAAAAGCCCAACCGTAACAAAATTCAATTACTCATTCATTTCCTCACTTGCAGGAGTGCAATGAGGACAAAGAACCTTTAGATTCCAAAGCAGTAATGTTCTATCCTTAGATAGAGGAAGAATTCTTGGCTAGTGAGAATAGTTTTAATTTTAAAGTCAGCTGTAAGAGAAGCTTCAACTACCTGGAAACTTAGCAGCTGCATTTCTTGATACCTTTTCTGAAACGTTTTATCGGGTCATTATTAATGTCAGAAGTGAAAAGATAAAGATTACTGGTTTTGCTAAACACAATTAAAAGATTCTTGCTTAATAAAGAACAGTAGCATAGTGCATGCTAAGAGAAGAATTACGACATGGAATAATTTCTTGGTCATAATACTGCAGAAAAAGATACGTGGATTATGGGTGACTATGGGCTAAATGTGAATAAATATGAGCATGTTTGTTTGTGTTTTTTTTTTTTTTTTTGAGGGGTTGAGGAGGGGAGCTGATCACTCCAGGCTGTGCCAAACTTCTGTTAATACAACATGCGCAAGATAATTAATCCATGATACTCAGTGCTGGTGATGTAATCTGCCCAGTTTAGGATACCAAAGTTTCAGACGGAAAGTTTAGAGCACAGCAAGAAGTGATGAATAGAACAGCATCACACGTAAACCATCTACTTCTACCTCCAGAATACCAAAGCAAGCCTCGGTATTTTGATCACTGTTTTCTACAGCGCTTTTTTCTAAGAGTTCCAAAGCTTCAAAATGAAGACTCCAAGAATTTCAAACAGTTACCACATCAGAAAAGCAAAACCACACCAGTAAGTTTCTTCCTCTTGCGTAGGTCAAGTTGTTGATTGAATGCAAAGAGTTTTGTGTGCAAGAATTTGCCTGATTTGCATGCCCTTTCTTTAAATGGAAGGATTATTCCTCTCATTCTCCATTTTTTTTTTTTAGTATGTGTACATCACGATTTCAACTAGGTAGCCTTTAAGTTTATTTGATAGAAAATGTTTGCGTGGCTGTGAAGGTCACATTCTCTCTTTTACTCACCTGGTAGATTTTAGCATCTCTCATGAGTTTTTCTACAGGATATTCAGTATTAAATCCATTTCCTCCAAAAATCTGCCCTGCGTCTGTAGCTACTTGGTTTGCAACATCACCCACGAATGCCTTTGCAATGGAAGCGTAGTGCCAAGAATGACGAAATAAACTAAGTTAATCTTTGCCAGCTTAAAATTCTACGACATCCAAGAAGAATGTAGTCATCTTAATTTCTTACTTTGCAAATCCAGCACACTCAGGAAATTTTACTTGAGGAATTCTCCATAACTTGGATCAGGTTCTCAGCTGTAAGTTGAATTAGACTTTCAGTTTTTTAATTCTAAAATCCACTTAGGCACAGGGATTAAGTATTGAATTTTGAAGTTGTGCTTTACTTTTCATGAGATCTGTACTTAGCTTGCTGTTTATTTGTATTTCTTAAAACCTGCTAAGTGGCGTGATTGGCAATGTTTTCTGCTCATATTAATACCGTGAGTCTTATTTCACGTCCCTCACAGAGGTTTTTTCCTTCCCTGAAAATCCCTGTTCATTAAAGTTGAAGAACTTAAGTCTGTCTTGACAGGACGTGAGTTTCAGGGGTTTGGGTGGAGTTTTCTTTGAGATTTTACTGTTATCACCAGTAAGTTCTAGAAGAATCCCAGGAGTTACTGCATAGCTAGATTTACTTAGTGCTGAGCTGTATGCTTGAAAACCCAAGAGATATAATCAATCGCACATCCTAAATGTCAAGGAACAACCTTGAAAATGCTCTAGTAGTACATCTGGTATGAAAACATGGGGTTTGGATATATTTATTTTTATATATTTAACTTCAACAATTGGTTCTTTTGGAACTCGTACATCTTCAAAGACAATACCTCTGGTATCAGCGCAGTGCTGACCCACGTTCATTTCCCAAAAAGGGAAGTTCACAGAGGTGCAACTAAGTTGGGTTCTTCCAATATCCATTCCATTTTCATTCTTTAGTTTACTCAAAGCATAAAATAAGCCTTTTTTTTTCCCCAAAAACCCCTTTATTTTTATCCGAAAATCACCATATCTACAACAAACAACAGTTTTGCATTTACAGACCAGCATGCCCTTAATTTCTCACAGCTGGGCAGTTTACTTTCTCTGTATGTGGAATCGATTCTGTAGCTGTAATCACTCTTTTGTCTTTTTCTAGTTCATCTATATCCTTTGAGATGGGAGAGGAGAAAGCAAAGAACCTAACATGCAGGCAGTAGTGGAATACAGCTGTACTACAAACAAACAAATAAATAAATGAGATTTTTCAAGCTTTCAGACTCCTTTCCTAATGTTCAATGTCTAGTTTTGCCTGCTACTAAAACCGGTACTTTAGTTCTTTCTTTGTTTTCTTTCTTTCCTCCCCGTCCCCAGCCAAAAGAGAATTAGCACCAGTGTCTCCGAGGGCTGTTCCTTGAGCAGGAGGAGCTAAAATTAAAGCATATTGTGTGTTTAGGGTTAAAGTTTTCCACCTTGCTTCTTACTTCTTACTAGGCACGCTAGTTCACGTTAATTGGCACTTGTCGATTAAACGGTTCTCAAACGTTCTTTTGCAGCTGTGCAAAGTCGCCTTACTTTAGACCATTCGGCAGAGTTCCTTATCTGAATGAATAAAAATATAATTATTAAGTACGTCTTATGAATAGCGTCTGTATGCTGTGAAAATGAAAAGATCATTGAAAATGCTCTGTTGCTTCACAGCCTTTTTTCTTTCATGGCAATTTGTTGCATTATTGGTTTAGCAGCAAATAGTAATTCCTGGCTTGTCAAATAAGAGGCATACACTTCATCTTTCTTCCAATTTGGATTCCAGGGCTGTTTGCTTCCACAATTAATTTAGTAAAAACTTTGCTTGCAGGAGCTTTTGGATCTGGATCAGTACGAGCTAAAAAAAAAAACAACCCAAAAAGATGAGGGGAGTCAGTTTATCCTCACAATTAATAATCAGATACTTTTTGAGCTAACGTTAAATTTTTTATGTGTGCTTCTACCATATAATAAATCTATCAATAAGTTAACAACCCTTTTTTCTTGGGCCTTCCAAAAATAAACTGAGAGAGAGCAAGAGAGAGGAAGCTTCAGTGCACCTCTTACCGCAAAAGTCAAGATTTAATTAAATTCCTTCCAATCAGCATGCAAAGGTTCACCTCCTTTTCCATGTATTCTAAGTCTTAATGTTACCATCAGCTTCACAAAGAGTACAAAAGAAACCTATTCACAGCATATATGCAGAAATCAGTGCTTAGGAAATAGAGTATTGAATGCAAAATGTTATCACCTGATTTCAAAGATCTTAACTTTGTTCTTCCAAGTGTAAGTTCTAAATAAGTTTTTTACTGTTAGAAATTAAACAGTCGTAAATCACATTTATGGTGTTCAGTAGATAACAGGTAGATTCCCTTGATGGTTCTGCCTTGAACAAGGAAGCAAATAACAAGAAAATTCAGCTTTATATGTGAATGTAGAAAGTTTTTTGTCTTGAATTAGAAAGAATTTATGTGTTGGGGGTGAGCATGATCTTGTTATGTGAGACATGATGAAAGAGGTCTCGATTGTAAAGCACCTTCATCGACACCACAGCAAAATCTGGGTTCTTGGACACGTGGAAAATGTCTTCCCTTAAGAAAATAAAATGTAACACCACAATTGTAGAGTTTTTCTATTTTCACCAAAAGTGAGAGGTGTTTCTAGCAGCACAAAGCAAAGACCCTTGGAACATGAGCCTGGCGAGTACTTTGCAAGTTACCTCTTACTGTTGCTGCCCTTCCCTGAAGAGAAACTGGAATTAATTTTGTTTGATAGCAGCAAAAATGGAGAGGAATTCTTGAAGGGAGTTTCCATTTCACCACTCGGTTTCCTCCTTAGGCATCGCACAGCACGGAGACTTCTTCCTTCTACCTTGTGCTGATAAGCCGGTCACTGTTGCCGAAATCTGGAATAAAACGCCTTAACAGCAATGAGAAGTTAAGAAGCAGGCACTTCTTTATTGCAGCGCTGGGCACACAGGGGATCACTCCACCTCGTGTGTGCACCTGTCTGGTTTAATCATGCAGGTTAAATACACACCTGTTATACATAGTCACTAGATTTCTGGGAAATGCCATACATGATCATCAATTGTCCGATAAATCATTAGCATATGTAAATGTCGCTCTACGCAGGCACAGTGAAGTCTCTGGTGGTCTTCAGAAGCCCTCTGGTGGTCTTCCATAGTCTTCCTCACTTTGTCCAATAGTTGACCTCTCTTATGTGATTCTGCGCAGTACGATTTTTGCCATCAAGTATTAGATTTACATAAAAAGTACATTCAATGTTAATTCTTAAATTTAACGTTTTTAGTGATTGGCCCTCAGTCACGCCACCTTATCAATACTCTTATACTAAAACATTCATTGGTTAATCTTACTTAATTCCACTAACTGGAATCTTGATCCAAGTGGGGTTTCTAAGCAACAGAACTAAGGTCCATAACGATCTCTCTTAGTTTCTTAGGACAAAACACTACAAACTAACAAATCGGTCAAAGTTTCTATGCTTAACTAATTTTAGACAATACTTATTTTCTTATGACTGTATACAGCACATTTTGTATGTTCCTAAGTTTCTATGACTATATTGTGAGCTTCAAACCCCTATATTCTACAATCTTTGCCTTTTGATCAAACCCAGCTTATATAAAATTTTAACTTATCAGAATATTTGTAACATTGACTGTGCAAGTGAGCTTTGATAAATGATATATATTAACGCTATGGTTAAAACAATGGACAAAGGGTAACCGGGGTGATAATTACCAAGTCTAGTCAAGTGATTAACTAGTAATTATTCATAAGTTTTGCAGTTCTTTGCTCTTATGATGAGATGTTCCTGTACACTAGATGAGAACAACGTTGAGACTGACCACATGTGATTGAAGCTGCGTTAAGCTTCAAGATCAAAGAACAAGGACAAGAATAAAGACTTCAAGGACAGCCAGCAAGAACTTCAATGGGTCGCTGGTCGCAAAAGCAGCCCTTCGACTCAAATGGATCCTTCATTGCGCATGATCGGATGTAGGCAGTACTATGATAATCAGTTGCAATCATTTTTACGTATATGTATACTAATCTGATTAATATGCAATTAGTTATTCTATATAACCTGTTAGTGCTAAAGCTGTGGTATGGACGCTAGGTGGAATTATCCCCCGTGCATCCAGCGCTGCAATAAAGAATGCCTGCTTTCTAAAACTCCAAAACGAGTCTTAGAGAGTTTCTTCAACCGGCTTTTTCAGTATCAGGAACTGGTCCTGCTCATCATCATAAATATATTCAGTTTTGACTAAGGGTCGCAATGAAGGCAGCTCCAACTTCTCCACTCTCTCTTTTGCTGCCTGCAGGTCCTTAAAGGGGTAGCCAATTTTTTATCTTGGAGGAATTTCCTCATGGACAGTACCCGCAAGGACCTGCTCCTTAAGAGCAATTTGCAAATGTTTCACTTGGTTCTTTTCTGCTTCAAGTTGTGCTTTTAATCCCACCACTTGTCCCAGAAGGGACTGAACAAGATTTTGGAGGGATTCAATAATCTGAGATTCTGCAGTGAGGTGGCAATCCCTATCCCCCACTGCTGCAGCCAGACTGGCACCGAGAACGGCACAAGACAATTGCTTTTCTTTTCCCTGATTGCACTCTAGTGTCTTTTTGTAAAGCCACCATCCGATCAACAACGCTCTGCAGACTATGCCAATTTCCCTGAGCCCAGTCTATCCCAAGCACAGAGGGTCACGCTTTATGTTTTTCTAAAAAACCAAACAAAACTTCTTTCCCCAAAGGGGCAATTTTACTATCACTGTCTCCGAAAACCAGAATAAAACTCCTTAACAGCAATGAGAAGTTAAGAAGCAGGCACTTCTTTATTGCAGCGCTGGGCACACAGGGGATCACTCCACCTCGTGTGTGCACCTGTCTGGTTTAATCATGCAGGTTAAATACACACCTGTTATACATAGTCACTAGATTTCTGGGAAATGCCATACATGATCATCAACTGTCCGATAAATCATTAGCATATGTAAATGTCCTTTTACGCAGGCGTGGTGAAGTCTCTGGTGGTCTTCAGAAGCCCTCTGGTGGTCTTCCATAGTCTTCCTCACCTTGTCCGATAGTTGACCTCTCTTATGTGATTCTGCGCAGTACGATTTTGCCATCATGTATTAGATTTACATAAAAGTACATTCAATGTTAATTCTTACACTTAACGTTTCTAGTGATTGGCCCTCAATCACATCACCTCATCAATATTCTTATACTATAACATTCATTGGTTAATCTTACCTAATTCCACTAACTGGTCTCTTGATCAAAGTGGTGTTTCTAAACCACAGAACTAAAGTCCATAACGATCTCTCTCTTAGTTCATTAAGACAAAAACGCTATAATCTAACAAATTGCCAAAATTTCTATGGTTAACCGATCTTAGACAATACTTATTCTTTTATGGTTGCATACTGCACATTTTGTATGTTCCTAAATTTCTATAGCTATTGTGAGCTTCAAACCCCTGTATTCTACAATCTTTACCCTTTTAACCAAACCTGACTTAAGTGAAATTTCAACTTTTATTAAATATTGGTAACATCACTCATCTTACACAAAGAGGGGAAACAGTAGTCTCAGGAAGGCAGCACGTAAAGTTTCAAACACCACAAGCCTGCCCCCCTTACGTTCCTGAGACGTCTCATGTATTTGGGAAACAGTACAGCACTCTCATCTCAAGGAATCCTGTCCGTGACGCCAATTTAAATGTCCCGATCCAATGTCGGGGAAGGTTTCGATATGATCCCAAGAGCGAGATTAAGACACAAACGAGGTCAAAGGCCGTATACCCAGAAGAGCTTTTATTATCAAAAGTATCAAAAGTGGAAAATGGTGGCGATAGGATAGAATGGAAGAAAAGGTAGAAATTAAGCAAGCAGTTGGGATAGGATTGCAAGGACAGTCACTACCACGGATCCAGGGGCATCCTGTTGGTCCTCAATCTTCAATTCTTTGGTGGTAAAAAAGGCCACTACAGCTTGTCTCTACAGGCTTTTATAGGGCATATTTCGATAATGTCATGCGCTGCAGGTTTTGTCTATCGCAGGACCTTCGCGTGATCGACACCAGAAACCAGTATCTTATCAGCTCCAGCCCCGTTTCCTCCCCTGGATGCCTCAATGGCCTGGTAATCGTCCTTATGGACCGAGGAGTGTCCTGCTCAAACAGATCATCTCGGAGACAAAGGGCTCGAGATAAGCAGTTCACAGTTCCTTGAGATGACAGCCCAGTCCCTCACACCTAACAACCTTTGAGGCAAATGCTTCAAGATAACAATTCAGTCTCTTACACAGTCACTGCCCACCCCAGGCACATACGGTTCCTGGAGATCCCCCAGGCTCTCCAGACATCTCCACACTCCTGGGGGATGTCCTCTGCCCTGTCATGTGTGCGGAAACCCTGGGTATGTACCACAGTGACAACTCACCATCTCCACTGTCACCACACACCAGTGGGAAGGTCAGAAATCCTACCCTTGATCTCCAACAGCTACCTACATGACCATGTGCTTTTCTCTTTGAAACAACAGACCCTCTTGGCATGCCATGAGCTTTTCTCTTTGAAATCCAAGGAGCAACAGGCCCTCTTGGCATGAAATTCCTTCGAACTACTGTTGACATCAGCTCAGGAAGGACGGCTCCATCTTGAGGAACTGCACTGGGAATATGATATTTCGTTACAGAGATGCTATGAGAGAGTCAACTCTGACCCAGTGTTAGACACAATCTTATACAGTTTAAATGTGAGACAGAGAAGGTTCATTCCTCTGGAGAGTGAGATAAATACAGAAATTTATGCAGGAACATAATAGCAAGAAATAACAATGCAAAAAAAATTAACAATTGTAAGAAACAAAGTACAGGCCTGCAATGGGAAAACATGGGAGTCATTTGTGGAGAGACACAGAAAGTTTATCACTATTGAGAAACATCCCTGAAATCACTTTCCTAATGCCAGCCTTGAGCTCCTGGTTCCTCATGCTGTAGATGAGGGGGTTCACTGCTGGAGGCAGCACCGAGTACAGAACTGCCACCACCAGGTCCAGGGACGGGGAGGAGATGGAGGGGGGCTTCAGGTGGGCAAATATGGCAGTGCTGATAAACAGGGAGACCACGGCCAAGTGAGGGAGGCACGTGGAAAAGGCTCTGTGCCGTCCCTGCTTAGAGGGGAACTTCAACACAGCCCTGAAAATCTGCCCATAGGACAGCACAATGAAAACGAAACACCCAAATGCTAAACAGGCACTGACCGAAAGAAGCCTGGCTTCCCTCAGGTAGGAGTGTGAGCAGGAGAGCTTGAGGATCTGGGGGATTTCACAGAAGAACTGGTCCACAGCATTGCCTTGGCAGAGGGGTAGTGAAAATGTATTGGCAGTGTGCAGCGCAGCATTGAGGAACCCACAGCCCCAGGCAGCTGCTGCCATGTGGACACAAGCTCTGCTGCCCAGGAGGGTCCTGTAGTGCAGGGGTTTGCAGATGGCAACGTAGTGGTCATAGGCCATGACAGTGAGGAGAGAGTACTCTGCACCAAACAAGAAGAATACAAAGAAGACCTGGGCAGCACATCCCAAGAAGGAAATGCCCCTGGTGTCCCGGAGGGAATTGGCCATGGATTTGGGGACAGTGGTGGAGATGGAGCCCAAGTCGAGAAGGGAGAGGTTGAGGAGGAAGAAGTACATGGGTGTGTGGAGGCGGTGGTCGCAGGCTATGGCTGTGATGACGAGGCCGTTTCCCAGGAGGGCAGCCAGGTAGATGCCCAGGAAGAGCCAGAAGTGCAAGAGCTGCAGCTCCTGCATGTCTGCAAATGCCAGGAGGAGGAACTCAGTCATGGAACTGCCGTTGGACATTTTCTTCCTCGGGGCAGGGGGACCTGTCACAGGAGAGAAAGACAGCACCAAGTTATGGGAGACTGCTCTGAACAACATCAAAGACATTTCCCACTGGCCCTCCCCCTCCCACACACACAGACCCTTTTCTTTTTCTGGGAGACCTTCCTTCAGCTCTGTGGTTTGAGCCCTGGTTGGTGCTGGCCAAGCGTGCAATGAAGAGCAGGGCCTCTGCCCATGGGCTCTTGGAAAGTCAGCCCTGCTCAGCAGCAGTGGGTTCATGGGATCGGTGCGGGCAGGGGCCAGTCTGCCATCCCAGTGCTAAGGAGCCACAGTGGTAAAAGAAGTTTAAGAGTTCTAGGTTTTTTTTACAGCTCCCCCCATGGCCCCTGGGGAGTTTTCTTAGATCTCGGGAACCTTCAGCATTTCTGCTGCACTCAGTGAGAACAGAGTGAGTCCTGCGAGACAAGAGGATTGCCTGTGGCTTAGTGCAGAGGAAAGGGAGCTGGTCTGTCCCTCCCTTTAGTTCCCAGTTGCGCTGTGCTTTCACCATTCAGAGATGGAGGGTGATCACAATCCCATGGTACCCTGAAAAGCCGCCAGACACTGCTGAGAGCAAAGACACCCACTGCAGACCACCAAATGTATCCCCCTTTCTATGGGTCTCAGAACCCTGCTTCAAGCCAAGGGCACACATGGCTCATTTCACAAACCTAACAGCATTTCCTCGGTCAGAGCCTCTCTGTGGTTTTCCATGGGGCTTTCAGATAACACAAAGCTGCTAGAGGACAGGTTTGCATCCTGCAGGGCAGCTGACAGCTTGGAAGGACACCCGGAGGTGATAGCCAAGTGACCTGATGTGATGGCACCTCTGTAAAGTGTCGTGGTTTAACCCCAGCCAGCAACTAAGCACCACGCAGCCGCTCACTCACTCCCCCCCCACCCAGTGGGATGGGGGAGAAAATCGGGAAAAGAAGTAAAACTCCTGGGTTGAGATAAGAACGGTTTAATAGAACAGAAAAGAAGAAACTAATAATGATAATGATAACACTAATAAAATGACAGCAGTAGTAATAAAAGGATTGAAATGTACAAATGATGCGCAGGGCAATTCTCACTACCCGCCGACCGACACCCAGCCAGTCCCTGAGCGGTGAATCCCTGCCCTCCCCTTCCCAGTTCCTAAACTAGATGGGACGTCACATGGTATGGAATACACCGTTGGCCAGTTTGGGTCAGGTGCCCTGGCTGGGCATGAGAAGCTGCAAAATCCTTGACTATAGTCTAAACACTACTGAGCAACAACTGAAAACATCAGTGTTATCAACAATCTTCACATACTGAACTCAAAACATAGCACTGTACCAGCTACTAGGAAGACAGTTAACTCTATCCCAGCTGAAACCAGGACATAAGGGAGAATCAGCTCATTCCCCAGCCCCACAGACACCATTGAGCATAACCCCTCAGATGATAGGAAAGCTGGGACACTTGTCCCCATGGACACAGCTGCATAAGAGGACCCACAAGGTCAGAGTGTGACTCTGCAGCTGAAACTCCCATCCCCAGAGAACCTGACGGCAAGAACATGATAACAATAGCAATGACACAGACGAGTGGAGAACCAAGTAAAAAGCAGAGATTGACTGGCTCAGACAGGCAAGGGGAGAGGCAGCTGCAGTCTCAGGAAAGAGTTACCCTTACCCAGCTGTACATGCCACCTCCCAGACACCAGCACAGCCAGGCAGTTGCTCTCAGCCCCTGGGCTCTGCAGAGGGAACTGGGCACGTGGCTGGAGAGCTGCCCTGTGGCTCGGCTGGATCTCTGGCTGCTGAGGAGGTGGTTCGTGTCTTGGACCCCCCAGCCCTGAGGGCAGAGGCTTTGCTGGGTGGGAGAGGAGGCAATGGGGGTTGCTCACAGGAATGGGTCTGCGTTGGTGGGGATGATAGAGAGATTTCTGAATTCTCCCTCCCACAGCATTTCTGGTTTTAGTTTCCTCTCATTCCCTGGTCAATCCCCTGCTGCCAGAAGATTTTCTTCCTGGGAGGTGTTTCCCTGTCACTTCTCAGACACCCTATCCCAACCTCTGTGCACTTTCCTCAGCTCCACAGAAACCTGCCTGCTTGCAGGGCACCGGCTGGGCCCATGTCCCTGTTGCAGGTGGAAAAGGGCAGGTTAGAACAACCCTGCTGGATCCAGCAAAGGTGATGCTGGTGCTGTCCACAGGCAGAGGATTAGCTGAAGGCACTTTAGGTGGCTCCTATCAGACCAACTGATCACTCCAATTCACAGCTCAGGAGTCTCAGGGACTTGTTCCAGCAGGACAGCTCCTTTTCCATTTCTCCCCCCAAATTCCCTAAGACTAGGAAACAGAAAACATAGACTCTGGAAAGCTCCTTAACTTTATAGCAAACCCTGCTTTGATCTTGCCCTTGAAAAGTGCCTTCGGAAACATCCTGGGGGATGATCTGGAGCTGTGAGCTGCCCTGACCCACACAGCACCCTCTTGCCAGCAGAAGGACCCTGCAATTCTGCGAACTGTTTCTTCCACCCACAGCTTCTCCCCACTCTGCTGTTGGACTTCCCCAGGCAGGCTGAGTCCTTACCCTGACCGGTGGCAGAGTCCCTGCCCCATCACACAACCCTCCACGGTGCAGGGACCCTGCTCAGAAGGACATTCCTGGGCACCCCTGGCTGCACACCCACCTTCACACTCTGCAGCCATCCCCAGGTGAAGGCAGCTGACATGCCCTGTCCCTCTGAGGGTGCAGCAGGGAAGCTGTGCTCCAAAGCACGGCCTTTTTCTCTGCACTGCAGAAACTGTGAGAGTCCCTCTGACAGATCCCATAGGCTGTGGGATGTGCCAGCTTTAGGAGCTCATTCCAGGAACCACAGCTGCATTGCCCTGCAGCCAGAGACTTACCCTGTGAAGGGCTGTCAAGATTTTTCTCCAGGTCAGCTCTCCTCTCTCCTCCCACCCCAGACTGCCTTTAACCTCTGTCTTCCTTCCCTCCTCTCCCCTCGGTGCCTCAGCCCTGCTGCGCTTTGCAGAGGAGCTGCTCCTGGGCAGAGCTGTCTCTCGGCAGTGCTGCCTGCTTGCCATGAGCTCCCTCCAGCCCAGGAGCCCAGCCCAGCTCAGCAGCAGAGGAGCAGCCCAAGGCAGCCCTTTCTCTGCCCCCTCTGGGCTCCCTCCAGGTGTCCCTGGGGCTCCAGGGGAACCTGCTGAGAAACAGGCTGAGGCAATCACTGATGTTCCATCCCTCAGCTGGGCAGAGCCACTTCTTTCAGCAGCGACATTTCTCCCATCTGAAAGAGTGAGGTCTAAGAATCATTTTTCTTTCTCCCATTTTTAGACATGAAGCACATGACACTGGGGTTTCCACTCCTATGCCTACACGTCCTTGTTTCAGCTGGGATGGAGTTAACTGTCTTCCTAGTAG
Organism: Buteo buteo; assembly: GCF_964188355.1. Classification (NCBI taxonomy): domain Eukaryota; kingdom Metazoa; phylum Chordata; class Aves; order Accipitriformes; family Accipitridae; genus Buteo; species Buteo buteo. The sequence goes on along the minus strand of NC_134201.1, from coordinate 1,598,901 downwards.
CTGGTACAGTGCTATGTTTTGAGTTCAGTATGTGAAGAATGCTGATAACACTGATGTTTTCAGTTGTTGCTCAGTAGTGGTTAGACTATAGTCAAGGATTTTTCAGCTTCTCATGCCCAGCCAGGGCACCTGACCCAAACTGGCCAACGGTGTATTCCATACCATGTGACGTCCCATCTAGTTTAGGAACTGGGAAGGGGGGGGGCAGTGATCTGGCCGCTCAGGGACTGGCTGGGTGTCGGTCGGCGGGTGGTGAGCAATTGCCCTGCGCATCATTTGTCCATTTCAATCCTTTTATTACTACTGTTGTCATTTTATTAGTGTTATCATTATCATGATTAGTTTCTTCTTTTCTGTTCTATTAAACCGTTCTTATCTCAACCCAGGAGTTTTACTTCTTTTCCCAATTTTCTCCCCCATCCCACTGGATGGGGGGGGAGTGAGTGAGCGGCTACGTGGTGCTTAGTTGCTGGCTGGGGTTAAACCATGACACTACAGTTTCAAAATTCTGTTTTTTCCTCTCCACCTGCCTCTACTCACCCCCTTGATTACATAGTCAAGGAAATGACCAAGAGTTTTCACAGTGGGCCTGTCAGTAGCACCTTGTCATTCCTAGAGATCAACTTCAGCTCCACCAAAGGCCCTCAGGGGCAGCAGAGCCACCACTGACAAAAACCCCATTCCCTGGCAGGGCTGCCCTTCCCAGCCCTTCTTTCTGTCCTTGGGGAGAGCAGAGTTTGCTCACTGTCTTGGCATTCAATTTCAGCTTTATGTTTCCATCTGCCAACCACTCCGGCATGGCTCTGAAGCCAAGCCTTTGCACACACGGGGTCTTAGATGTTTGGACCAACTTCCCGAAGACAAGTCAGAGCCTGGCCTGGTGTTACAGCTGAGGTGCTACAACCCAAATGTGCACTGATGCCCTCAGCCAGGGGCATAGCAAGGACGAGCTGGAGACTGAGCTTTTTGACATCCATAAAGGAACTGCCAAGGCATGGTGGGACAAGGGACACAGCTTGGGGTGCTGCAATGGATGGGTACTGGTCCTCAGGAGAGACAGGCTGGAAGGATCAGGAGTGGGGTTCCCTTAAAGTGAAGAAGTAGTTTGGATGCATGGAGCTCCTTACTGGGGCCAGTGGAGAAGTTGGGTCAGCCCTTGTGAGTGAGGGTCAGAGGAGGGGCCAGCAAATGTGACATCAAGGTGGGAGTTGAGGAAGCTGCAGTCAGGTTGGAGCAGTGGGCATGGTCTTTTCTAAGCACCCCAAGGAAGTCTCTGGATGTAGAAGCCTGAGCCTCACTGGGGACTTCAACGACCCTGGCATTTTCTGGAAGGGGAACACAGCGGCATGCAAACAGTCCAGGCCATTTCTGGAGTGTCTTGGGGGAACATCTTCACACAGCTGCCAGATTGGCCGTTTCTGGAGTGTCTTGGGGGAACATCTTCACACAGCTGCCAGATTGGCCAGCAAGGGTAATGCAAACCCAGATCTGATACTTGCCAGCAAGGCAGAGCTGGCCAGGGAAGTGAAGGTCAGTGTAAGCCTTTTCTGTCATGAAAATGAAATAGTGAGGTCCCAGCTCCCGAGGGGAGTGAGGAAGAAAAACAGAAGACTACAGATGCTGGACATTAAAGGACCAGACTTTGGCCTATTCTGGGGAGTTTTAGTGGGGTCCCACGGTCATTCAGCACTGCAAAGCAGCAAAGCTTCAAACATTGCTCTACAAGGACAGCATCCTCCAAGCACAGAAATGACCTATATCAAAACTGAGTGGAGACACTCCTTGCCAGGAAGCCCGAGCTTTGGGTGTTGCTCAGCTGCTTCTTGCTGGTACTTCACTCACACTCTGTTGTGGTGGCTTTGGTGCTTTTCTGTGGCTACTCTTTCTGCAGAGAAGTTCTTAAAAAGGCAATGATTTCATAAAAGGTGGTCATAAAGGCCCTGTTGTAGACAACAATGTTTGCCATGAGCTCTGGAGAGAGCCAGGAAGATAGTTAATAAGCACCAGGAATATGTAAGAATCTGAAAGCCTCTTCTGAAATGTGAGTGGCTCTGAGCAGCACTGATTGATTGCCTGTGTGTAGGGCTCAGAGAGAGGGTCAAGGGATGTCAGTGAGAAACAAGGAGGTGGCTGATGGCTTTAGCAAATCCTGAAACCCTCTATGAGCCCAGAAATGGCAAGCAGTGGATGTCTGTGGATGGGGAAGAGCAGGAGGTGTGTCCTGAGAAGATGTCAGGAAGGAAGACGCCTCTTCTGCAAGTCAGCGATGAAATAGATTTTTTCCATGTTGTGTGCATGCCTAGGAGATGGTTAATGCTCACTGCTGAGGGTGGCTGTGCCCAGTCATGCCTCACGAGCTGACCTTGCTCTCTTCCCCTCCTTCACTCCCCAAATTGGATGGGCCTTAGGATCCTGAAGGAGGCATGAACCTTCTAGAGTTAAGTCCCATCACTGTGGGGGAACAGGGAAGGGTTTGGGAGCCACACGGGACTGCAGGGAGAGGGTGAGGTGGGGTGTAGCAGGGAGTGTGTTAAAGGCAGAAAGAAGATCTGAACTGGGGGGAGTGTGATTCTAAAGTGAAATAGGTGGAGTTTTGATTTTGAGGCAGCAGGAGAAGGAGGACATGCCTTTCAGCGCTGGGATGTGGAGTGAGGATTTGAGTTTTGAGCTGGGACATCTTGGATGACAGAGGAGCATTCATGAGGCTTTGGAAGAACTAGACAGGCTGTGGGGAACTCCCAGGCATTGGCCAATCCTACAGTAACCACTGATTTGTGTTTGAAGCAACAACCAGAGAGACATCAGGAAAGCTTGGGGCATCATGGGGGTCAGAGCGAGTTAGGGAAGCACAGGGTGGTTAAAATGTGCAGGGAAACAGTACAGGCATAGGAGAGTGTAGGTGGCAGGGGCAACCAAGGGCCTTGGTGGGGCTGGGTCCCCGTCCCACCCCCAATATTTTGCACATCTCACCAGGGCCTCTGATTTCCTCCTTCACCAGCCCCCAGGGACAGCCGCCTCTTCTGGTCATTACCTCGCTGCTCTCTTCAGTGATGGTCCTCAGTGGGGCCCGCTAACACCCTCAGAATCTTGGAGGTTTGCTGCTGACTTTTACTTCTCCAGAGGTTTCTTCAGTCGCCCAGCACCTGCAATTCAGGAACTTGGCACCAGAGGGCTCATTGATACGCAAAGCACCCTAGCAAGCCAAGGCTCTGGGCAAAATTTTTCTTAATTCCTCAGTTCCTGTGTGGTTATTGAGAGCAGTTTCAGGAGTGCAGTCAAAGTGAAAAGATTTCAAAAATAAAGAACAAAAAGAAAGGATTTTTCTAGTGCTCCGATTTTTCCTGCTTACACAAGAAGTGATATCAGCAGTTCTGATTGATGTTGTTCCTGAGACTTTCTTCATGAAGGATGAACATATAGAGAAGTCAAGAACGGTAGGGGAAGTTTTAGTGTACCCCCTGAGGTGAATTAAAGACATGTTTTTGTTTGAGTATATTAAAAACATAACTTAATGAACACTACTTTGGGCAGAGTCCTAGTACTGTAAGCGGTTCTACAAGGCGTCTGCAAAGATGCATCCCAAGCTGATTCCTCATACACACTTGCACCAGCACCAATACTGTGAGGGTCAGCACAGGACACCTGTCACGGTTTAACCCCAGCCAGCAACTAAGCAGCACGCAGCCACTCACTCACTCCCCCCCCACCCAGTGGGATCATGGAGAGAATTGGGAAAAAAGTAAAACACTTGGGTTGAGATAAGAACAGTTTAATAGAACAGAAAGGAAAAGAACTAATAATGATAATAATAACATTAATAAAATGACAATATTTTTAATAATAAAAGGATTGGAATATACAAATGATGCACAATGCAATTGCTCACCACCCCGCTGATCGACGCCCAATTAGTCCCCCAGTGGCGATCCCCCACCCCCTCTCTCACCAGTTTATATACTAGATGGGACGTCACATGGTACAGAATACCCCGTTGACCACTTTGGGTCAGCTGCCCTGGCTGTGTCCACAGCCAAATTCTTGTGCCGCTCCAGCTTTCTTGCTGGCTGGGTATGAGAAGCTGAAAAATCCTTGACTTGAGACTAAACATTCCTTAGCAACAAGTGAAAACATCAGTGTGTTATCAACATTTTTCTCATATCAAACTCAAAAAACGTAGCAGTGTTCCAGCTAGTAGTAAGACAATTAACTCTATCCCAGCTGAAACAGGACAACACTTCAGCCTGGCTTTGGGTCCCTTGCTCAGCCCAGCTGGGTCCCCTGAGCCTCCCATTTCAGGTTGGCTACAAGACAATACTGTGGCTGCTCCTTATCTCATCACCAAGGGAAACCACTCCCTGACAGGGAGTCCTCCTCTCTCTGGCATTCCTGCTTCCAGCCAGTTTAAACCCTTCTGCAGTTGGGACTTCTTGCCCTCCATGCCAGATAAATCCTTGGTCACAAATTACCACTGCTGAGCAGTCACTACTTGAATTTTCACTTTAGGTTTCCCAGAAACGGCACACCTTGCTGCAGTGTCTAGGATCTGGCAGGACAGCGCTCAGGGTTTCTTTAGTGTGGAGGAGGACATGCTCCAGAGCATGGCTTGCCTGCTGCACCCTCAGAGGGACAGGGCATGAGGCTGCCCTCTCCTGGGGATGGCTGCAGAGCGTGAAGGTGGGTGTGCAGCCAGGGGTGCCCAGGGCTGTCCTTCTGAGCAGGGTCCCTGCACCGTGGGGGGCTGTGTGCTGGGGCAGGGACTCTGCCGCCTGCCAGGGTCAGCACTCAGCCTGCCCAGGGATGTCTCCATGGCACCGTGGGGAGAAGTGGGTGGATGCAGCAACCTGCTGGCAGAGCAAGGCAGGACCTTTCTGCTGTTGAGAGGGTGCTGCATAGGTCAGGGCTGCTCACAGCTCCAGATCACCCCAGGGCATGCCCAGGGGGACTTTTCCAGAAGCACATCAAGGCAGGGGCTACTTGGGAGGAAAGGTGCTTTCCAGGGTCTGTGCTCTCAGCTTCCTGCTGTGGTTGTGGGGGAAAATAGGAGATGTCAGTGTGTATGTCAGTGGGGGAAACCACTAGCAAATATCAAACCAAAGCAGGCAGCAAGTACAAAAAGAGGCCTGAGATCCAGTTGTTTTAGAGACCATAAGCCTGGAGTGGATATTGGAGAGCCCTGAGAGTCTGTGAGTTGGCTGCTGGATGGATACTGTGGCCCAAACCACCTCCTGGAGAAAGTGACGATTTTGGGGAGGTCAGGTACTGATAAAGCCATCGGTCTGGACCTTGTAGGTAATTAGGGCCTGGCAGTCGGAAGATCTCGCGTTGTACGGAAAGTTAGAGCCCCTCTCCTAATGACCAATAGTGTTTAATTTACGATGTAAGCAGACGGAAGTGGCGTCGTAAACCAAAGGTATATAACACCGTGTCGACCACTAATAAACGCCATTTGCTGTCCACCACATTGGTGTCCGCAAGCTGATGGACAGGGGTCGCCGTTCCTGAACCAGGTCGCCACGCCTGCATGCCAGGCGACAAGTGGTGCCGAAACCCGGGAAGATCGCCTGGACGGGTGAACGGTCAGACGGGCTGCTGGACCAGCTCGACGGGAAGAGGTCGAGGGGGGACGCTCCCGGACCAGGACCAACAAGGAGGATGGAAGCCCTTGTGAAGGTCGTATCCCAATTACATAAACAGTGGGGGATTGAGTGTAGGCCCAAATATTTTACCCTTGCTATTGCGAGGCTTTTGGAAATTGGAGCCATTGATCAGCCAGTAGATATACTCCACCCTGAGGTGTGGGATAAGTGCACTAAAGCGTTAGCCGAGGAGACGAAGTCCTCGGGCAGCGGAAAAAACCTTAAAGCGTGGGGAAAAGTTGAACAGGCTTTACAAAAAGCCATACAAGAGCAGGAAACCTGGAGGGCTGCAAGAGACTGCCTGCTGGTCACCCCGAAATTGGGAGTCGGGGCAGCCACACAGACTCTGTGCCCCCCAGGTGACGGCAATTCTGCCGAGTTGGAACACCCGCGGGAGGGCGGCGCGTCCCCAAAATCCCCAAGCCCCGTTCCGCTTACGGAGGCAAAAGATCAAGCGAAATCTTTCTGGGGAGGGTTAGCTGAGGAAGCTAGGACCGCCGCGGAGAGATCACAGTCAGAAAATATCCGGGCTAAACCACCGCCCTATGCGCTCCAAGATGGCGCCGAGCCCCTAGGGGAAAGGCGGGGCGAGAATGCCCCCGGCGAGAACAAAGACAAAGCGCTAGAACTAACAAGCGCACACAAAAGAGAAGGGGAGGGGAACGAGAAGGAGGCAGGCGATGGGAGTGACCGACACAGAGGGGGGAGTGCAGGTGAGGGGCGCAGAGCCAATCGTAGCGGCCATTTGAAAAAACGGCCGACCACCCCCCCCCGAACAGAAGGCGGGGCGAGCCTAGAGGGAGGGAACGGCCCACCCACAGGGGGCGGGGCCGGAGCCCAACAGAAAGGTACTGGAGCCCGGAAGTGACCAGTCAGTCGAGTTCCGACTCCGGTCGCTCGCAGCCGATCCAACTTCAGAGGATGAAACACCTCCCCGCTGGGGAAATCAGGTGCCCTTGCCGGGAGAGCGAACTGAGCCTCCTGAATCTTTGCCTGAGCCTATGCCTGCCGAGCCGTCACCTGCACCCCTTCCGGCGCTTCCTCCTCCCTTTCTTTTCCGCCCCCCTCCTCCGCCGCCTTGCAGCGGCCCGTGTCAGCCGGCCATGGAGCGGCCGCCGCCTGGCGCTGTCGCGGCCGGCCCCCGGGCAGAACCATCCGCGCCCATTCATCCATCCCGCCTCTCGGAACCGGAGACGGTGAAACCAACTGCGCCCGCGATAGACGCGGAGTCGCCTGCAGTAGCCGCTGCGGACAAGAAACAGAGACATTGGAGAGGAGTAATAAAAGATGCCATTATAGAAGGGACTATGCTCCAAGCATTCCCAGTTATTGCATTAAATGGGCAGAAAAAATGGGAAGCATTTGACTGGAATGTCATTGAGAAATTAAAGAATGCGGTAAGTCAGTACAGAATCAAATCTGCGTTAGCTCAACAAATACTGCAATTCACTTTTTCTGCTGATACCCTGATACCTCAAGATATTAAACAGATAGCACGGTTAGTTTTAGAGCCCTCCAAAGTTAGTGTTTTTCCGGCAGTGGGAGACGCTCTGTGATCTGGAACAAGCAATACCACAACAAACAGATCCCTTATGGAGAGTAACCACACAGATGCTGATGAGCACTAGACCCTTCACATCAGGGAACGCTCAGTTACAATGTATCACTGAGGTTCATCACCTATCACAGATCTTGGCATATTAAGCTTTTCTTTCCATACCAGACAATATGCAAAGCCATGCTTTTACTCGGGTGAAACAGGAGCCTAACGAACCTTTCACACAGTTTATTAATAGACTGCATAGGACAATCTACGACCACCATGACATGAACAAGGCATGAAAGAAAACATGCAGCTCCACAAGGAGCTACAAAGAAGCACAAGGCCAGTAAGACACCCTTGGTCAAGTGTTTTAACTGTGGCAAACGTGGACACATTAGGAGCAAATGCACAGCTCCTGCTGAGAAAGATGACAATACCACCAAGAATACAGGAAGAAGGGAAAACTTTACACCGAGCACGAAGACCCCTTGCGCGATAACACAAACACAAGGAGCTTGGGCTGCCAGCCCTCAGGCAGCCTCACAACCACCAGATCCGCCACTGCAGGGAGCTCAGGAGTGGACGTGGAAACCGCAGTACACATTCAACATAAAGGGACTATTGGGGTTTGGGCTTAGTGCATTTGTGATAGGGTGATCTTCAACAGCTCTAAAAGGAATTTTGGTAGTCCCAGAGTTTATTGATGCAGATTTTTGTGGGGCTGTGAAAATTATGATTCATGTTTTAATCCCTCCTGTTTCTATTCTTAAAGGTACCAGAATAACACAATTAGTTCCATTCAGGTTGTGTGTTCCAAACCCGGGTGAAGAACAACATGGAGATGGTGGATTCGGCTCCACAGGGGAATCACAGGTATACCTTGCCATGGACATATCAAAAGGTAAACCAGAAAAGGTAATGCAATCGGAAGGGACTGACGGAGTTATTGTCAAGAAACTGACGACAATCGATACAGGAGCTGATGTTACAATTATTTCACGATATATATTTGGCCTCCATCATGGCCATTGGTCAATCCAAATTTTGGCATTGCAGGGATAGGGGGCACACGAGCCACCTTAGTAAATCAGCTACCGATTACATTTGTGTTCCCCTACAATGAAAACGTTACGACACGTCCATATGTCATGACTACCCCAACTGAATTGTTTAGCCTCATAAGCCGCGATGTATTGAGCCAAATGAAGGCAATGTTAGTGACCCATCCTTTTTAGAAGCAGTCACTGAGGGGCAGCCAATCCTGAAAATTAACTAAAAAACAGATGAGCCTGTTTGGATTGATCAATAGCCGCTAAATTTTGAAAAGCTGCTAAAAATACAAAAGTTAGTTAAGGACCAATTGAGAACGACACATGTTGTTCCTTCTACTAGTCCATGGAACATACCAATATTTACCATTCCCAAGAAAACTAGGAAATGGAGACTGTTACATGATCTCAGAATGTGAATGCAATGATGCACAGTATGAGAGCCCTGCAGCCAGGTTTGCCATCTCCAGTTATGCTTCCAGAATAATGGGATTTGTTAATTATAGATCTAAAGGATTGTTTTTTCACCATTCCCTTGCACCCAGATGACATCGAATGGTTCGCCTTTTCGGTACCATTGATTGACAAGACAGAGCCCTATAAGAGATACCATTGGGTCGTGTTACCGCAAGGAATGTGCAATTCCCCCAACTATGTGTCAGGTATATGCAGCCTGGGCATTAGAGCCTGTAAGAAAGCAGTTTCCTTGGTTACATTTTGATAGCAGGAAGGAACTTGCCACAGGATAGAATTTTAACTCAATTGCAGGACATCTCAAGCCATTGTGGAGTAACAATTACTCCTGAAAAGGTACAAAAGGCAACACCTTGGAAGTATTTCGGGTGGCACATAGATGCTAGCAATGTTAGAAATTTCAATGGTACATGATACCCAGAAGCTTGTGGGAGACATCCAGTGAGTACGAAATCTTTGCGGTATCACTAATAACAATAGGGCCCTTCTGGTAGAACTCTTGAGTTCGAGTCCACGTGTATATTGATACCTATCCTGCTGCCATGTGGACCACGGTACAAACTAGAGAATAGGCCTTACATATTGAATGACATCTTCACACTTCGTTTGCAGTACTGGGTGTGCCTAAAGAAATTAAGACAGACAACGGCCTGGTCTATGGTTCTACACAATTTGCTCAATTTTATAATTTGTGGAAAATTCACCATGGTACGGGTATTCTACATCTTCCCACAGGACAAGCTATTGTCAAACAGGCCAACCAAACCCTAAAGAGCATGCTGCAAAACAAAAAGAGGGGAACCCAGGGCTTACTCCAAGCGGAACGATTGGCCAAAGCCTTATTTGTGCTAAATTATCTTAGATTGACAAGTGATCACAAAGACCCACCAATGGTAGTGCATCATGCTCTTTTACAGGCGGAAAGGACGCGTCAAAGCACAGGAATCATGGTAATGTATAAGGACCCAGAGTCCGGGAAATGATGCGGACCAGCAGTAAGCATAATTTGGTTAAACATAGTGTGACTATGAGAAGACAGTGTGGGGTATACGTAAAAGTTAGTTAAAGCCAAAGTTAAAGGTAAAGTTTATTTCCATTAATAACCTGGGAACAAGGTTGATTGTGTTTCCACAGATACAGGCCCACGACGGACTCCTGTTGAATTTGTACGATCATCATCATCTGAAGCATCATAGATGATGTGGCAATATGAATACCACCTCAATCAAAAACTAATGCATAGGTCTTAACAGGTCAAGATCTCTGTGCACCGCAACCTCATCATAAAGCCCATGAACCAAGAGACAAGATGGCTATGACTCGTGCAGCGTGCCTGGCCAGCAGGCGCATGTGTCATAGACTGCAATCGAGGCAGACTTTTGGCACCCGCTGGCCACGTGTGCTAAAACCTGTTCCTCTGCAAATGTATAAATACCGGGATTTTCCGAAGAGCATCGGGCTGGTGTGCAGCAAGGCCATCGTTGCCTCCGTGGGGACGCCCACGCAAAGCTGACACCTACCGATTGCTGGGCTGAGTTTGCGGAACAAGATGACACAAGAATGTTGTATATATGCAGACCACACCGGAATAGTGAGAGACACCATGACTAAACTGCGAGAAGGACTGGAAAAGCGAAAAAGAGAACGGGAGACGCAACAAAACCAGTCACTGTGGTTAACCACCCTGATATCCTCCTTGATCGGGCCGATCACAATAATCCTGCTGACACTGATTTTTGGACCCTGTATACTGAACAGGCTCGTGTCGTTTGTCAAAAACCGACTAAAAAGCGTTAACATCATGTTTGTAGAGCACCGACAACTGCTTTAAGAATGTGTTTGCCCAGCATTGTCCCTAACAATTTCCTGACTTACTCCTTAACTTCCTTACTTACCTGCCTTAACTAACTAATTTATGGTGTTTATAGTTTTTAATATAGTTTTCTACTTAGATTTATAATATATATTACATATATTTTTTAAGACTTTTTATAAAACTAAAAATTTTTGCTAATTATATTAATATAGTTTTTATAACTAATTTAATTAATTTAACTAATTTAACGACGCATAGGGAGGGGGGAAATGTAGGTAATTAGGGCCTGGCGGTCGGAAGATCTCGCGTTGTACGGAAAGTTAGAGCCCCTCTCCTAATGACCAATAGTGTTTAATTTACGATGTAAGCAGACGGAAGTGGCGTCGTAAACCAAAGGTATATAACACCGTGTCGACCACTAATAAACGCCATTTGCTGTCCACCACATTGGTGTCCGCAAGCTGATGGACGGGGGTCGCCGTTCCTGAACCAGGTCGCCACGCCTGCACCCCAGGCGACAGGACCTGGAAGGGAAGTTGCCCTTTATGTGAGAGAGCAGCAGGCGTGCATGGAGCACTGCTGGATAGGGACAGTTGGACAGTCCGCATGAGAGGCCAGAACAACATAAGCAACATTGTGGTGGGTGGCTGAGTGCTGCAGACCTCCTGAACAGGAAGGAAAAGCAGGTGAGGCCTTCTTCAGACAACTGGAAGAAGCCTCCTGCTTGCAGGCCCTGGTCCTCATGGCAGACTGAAACTGCCCTGAAATTTGCTGAAGGGGCAACACAGCGAGGTGAAAGCCATCCAGGAGGTGTTTGGAGTTCATTGACAGCATCCTCGTGGCAAGGGTGCCTGAGGAGCCAGTGAAGGGGAGTGTCCTGCAGGACGTCATCCTTGGAAACAAGGAAGAGCTGGTCAGGGGTGTAATAGTCAGGGGTGAGAAAGTAGAGTTGAGGTTCCTGAGAGGCAAAGAGCAGGACTTCAGGAGAGCAGGCTTTGGTCTGCCAAGGGACATCCTTTACAGAATCCCATGGGATATGGTCCTGCAGAGAAGAGGGGAGAGCTCTTTGATGGTCAAGGCTGTCCTCTTCAAGCACCAGAACAGTACACCCAGACAGGCAGGAAGTCAAGCAATCTTGCAGGAGGCTGGTATGGATGAGAAAGGACCTCCTGGCAAAAATCAATATTCCGAGGCTGGATATTAGGAAAAATGTCTTCACCGAAAGGGTCATCAAGCATTGGAACAGGCTGCCCGGGGAAGTGGTTGACTTACCATCCTTGGAGTTATTTAAAACACGTCTAGATGTGGCACTTAGGGCTATGGTTTAGTGGTAGACTTGGCAGGGTTAGGTTTATGGTTAGACTCAATGATCTTAAAGGTCTTTCACAACCTTGCTCCAGTGCAGTTTGTGCAAAAGAGGTGCCTGCAGGCCAGCCCCTGCCCTGAGCTTCCACTGGGATCCATGCCGATGCAGGTTGGCTGTCAGCTGCTCACACACAAACACCTGGTAGCATCTGAGGTGCCAGGGGTGGTCAAAAATTTGTGTTTTGGAGACGAAAATGTGTCTTCAGGCTCTGGTGGAGCATACCTGCGATACCCACAACTGCCTGAGTATCAGCTGTGGGGTTGTGGAGAGGGGTCCCTTGGTGACCTCAGATTACACCCACAGTTTAGGGCACCTGAATGTCAGTTAGACTCACATTTCCATTGCAGCTGCTGGTCTTTCAGCTGACCAAATGGAAGCGTGCACCAGAAGGATGGTCAGACCCCTGTCTAGGCACTCCCTGCTGCACTCAGTATTGCTCAGCTCACTGCAAAACTCAGACATGAGCACACCCCTGCATTGCAGGCAGTGATATAATGTCAAGGCTCTCTTTTAAATGGCATAAGAATGGCCACTAGTGCCGTGCCTGGGGCACCTAGTGCAATGGCGTGTGTCTAGCAAATATGGCACAGCATGTCCAGGAAAGCCATGTTCCACTGGAGACGGAGGTGGGAAAACACACCATGACCTTCCAAGAGGGCTGGTGCCATTTTGCCAGCACCTGAATGCCAGCATTATGGCAAGGTCCATCTTGTCTACAGCAAGGGTCACTGCATGATTGGGAGGCATATTGGTGGTGGTCGGGAGGCCAGGTCTACCCTGCCCTTGCTGGTAGGGAGGCCAGGTCTACGCTGTCCGCATGCTTATGGAGGCCAGGTCTACCTCACCATCGCCGGTAGGGAGGCCTGGTCTACCCGGCCTGCATGGTTAGGGAGGCCAGGTCTACTGCACCCGTTCGGGGAGGGAGGCCAGGTTCACCCCACCCACACTGTTAGGGAGGCATAATTATCCTGGCCCGCGCTGGTAGAGAGGCCAGGTCTACCCCACAGCACTGGCAGGGAGGCCTGGTCTACCCTGCCCTTGCCGGTATGGAGGCCTGGTCTACCCGCCCGCTCAGGTAGGGAGACCATGTCTAAATCACTGGCGCTGGTAGGGAGGCCAGGTCTACCCCGCTCGTGCCATTTGGGAGGCCAAATTTACCCTGCCCACTCGGGTAGTGAGACTATGTATACTCTGCCCACGTGGTTAGGGGGGCGTGATCTACCTTGCCTGCGTGGGTTCGGAGGCCAGATTTACTCCACCAGCGCTGGTCTGGATGCCAGGTCTACCCGGCCTGTGCAGGTCGGGAGGCCAGGTCTACCTTGCCCGCATGGTTGGGGAGGCCAGGTCTACCCCACTGGTGCAGCAGGGAGGCCAGGTCTACCCCACTGGTGCAGCAGGAAGGCCAGGTCTACCCTACCAGCACTGGTAGGGAGTCCAGGTCTACCCCATGGGCGTCAGTAGGGAGGCCAGGTCTACCCTGCCTGCACATTTAGGAAGGACTGGTCTACCCGGATCTCGCTGCTAGGAATGCCAGGTCTACCCCACTGGTGCTGGTCGGGAGGCCAGATCTACCCCGCCCGTGAGGTTAGGGAAGTCACTTCTACCCCACTCATGCATTTAGGGAGGCCAGATCTACCACACCGGCGCCAGTAGAGAGGCCAGGTGTATCCCACCTGCATGGATAGGGAGGCCTGATCTACCACACCAGCACTGGTAGGGAGGCCAGTTCTACGCTGCCTGCATGGTTATGGACTACCCGGCCCACTCCGCTCGGTAGGCCACGTCTATACCGCCCTTGCCGGTAGGGAGGCCAGCTCTACCCCACCCACGCAGTTAGGGAGGCCAGGCCTAACCCGCCCGCGTGGTTAGGGAGGACAGGTCTACCCCACCCACGCAGATAGGGAGGCCAGGTCTACCCCACTCGCGCCAGTTGGGAGGCCAGGTCTACGCTGCTAAGTGTGGTTAGGGAGGTCAGGCCTACCACTGGTACCGGTGGGGAGGCCAGGCGTGCCCCGCCCATGCGGTTAGGGAGACCTGGTCTACCCCACTGCTCAGGTATGGAGGCTAGGTCTACCCCGCCCGCTCAGTTAGGGAGGCCAGGTCTATCCCGCCGGTGCCAGCAGGGAGGCCAGGTCTAGCCGACCTGTGCGGTTAGGAAGGCCTGGTCTACTCTACCAGCATCGTTCGGGAGGCCTGGTCTACCCCATCAGTGCAGCAGGGAGGCCAGGTCTACCCCACCAGCGTTGGTAGGGAGGCCTGGTCTACCTGACCGGTGCCGGTCGGGAGGCTAGGTTTACACCTTCCACATGGTTAGGGAGGCCTGGACTACCCTGCCCGCGCATTTACTGAGCCCTGGTCTACCCAGCCCGCGCAGGTAGGGAGGCCAGGTCTACACCACCGGCGCCGGCAGGGAGGCCAGGTCAACCCTGCCCGCACGGTTAGGGAGGAATGTCTACCCCACCAGCGCCGGTTTTGAGGCGAGGTCTACGCTGCTCTCACGGATAAGGAGGCTAGGTCTAATCCACCCACGCAGTTAGGGAAGCCACGTTTTCCCACTCCCTTGCCAACAGGGAGGTCAGGTATACCCTGCCCACTTGGCTAGGCAGCCCAGGTGTACCCCGCCGGTGCCAGCAGGGAGTCAAGGTCTACCTCACACGTGCGTTTAGAAAGGCCAGGTCTACCCCACCGGTGCCCTTCAGGAGGCCAGGTCTACCCCGCCCGCACATTTATGGAGTCCTGCTCTACCTCGTCCTCTCGGCTAGGCAGGCCATGTCTACCCTGCCCTTGCCGGTAGTAAGGCCAGGTCTACACCACTCACATGCTTAGTGAGGCCACGTCTACCCAACTGGCACCAGTCTGGAGGCCAGGTCTACCCTTTCTGCTAGGCTAGGGAGGCCAGGTCTACCCTGCCAGCACCGGCAGGTAGGCTAGGTCTACCCCACCGGTGCCAGTAGGGAGGCCAAATCTAGACCGCCAGCTCGTTAGGGAGACCAGGTCTACCCCACCCGCACAGTTAGGGAGGCCATGTCTACCCCACTGGCACCAGTCTTGAGGCCAGGTCTACCCCGCCCGCATGTTTAGGGAGGCAAGGTCTACGCTGCTTGCGCGGTTGGGGAGGCCACGTCTACCCCGCCATTGCCGGTAGGGAGACCAGGTCTACCCCGCCCGCGCAGTTAGGGAAGCCAGGTCTAATCTGCCTGCACGGTTAAGGAGGACATGTTTAGCCCCTCCCTTGCTGATAGGGAGGCGTGGTCTACCCCGCCCGCTTGGCTAGGGAGCTCAGGTCTACCCCACCAGTGCCAGCAGGGAGTCCTGATCTACCTCACATGCGCATTTAGAAAGGCCAGGTCTACCTCAACTGCACCATTCGGGAGGCCAGGTCTACCCCACCCGTGGGGTTAGGGAGGCCTGGTCAACCCCACCCGCATGGGTAGGGAGGCCCAGTCTACCCCACCGGCGCTGTTCAGGAGGCCAGGTCTACCCTGCCCTTGCTGGTATGTATCCTGGTCTACCCCGCCCACTAAGCTAGGGCAGCCAGGTCTACCCTGCCGGCACCGGCAGGGAGGCTCGGTGTAGCCGGCCAGTGCAGGTAGGGAGGCTAGGCTGCCATAAATGCAGACAGGCCCAGGGAAAGGCAGAAGGTCCATGGGCTTGAACACCTTCTGACCCTTGTCTCAGGGAAGCGTGGAAAGGAACCACGTTCCCAGTGGGATCCCCAAGACCCCACTGGGCCCAGGAAGTGGGATGAGGGAATCGGCACTTACCCCTGCACAACTGGACCCAGAGGAGAAGCCACAGCACCTGTGGGAACACCAGTCCCTCTGTCCCCATCCTGAGAGTCCTGCCCTGCCGGCACAGCCCTGCTGCACCCCACTCCCTGTCACGGCTCCTGGGAACTCACAGGGACAACAGCAATGGGAGGGTTATATATCTCTGAAGATGCCAGCCCAGCTACAGGAGGAGCCAATTGAAACAGCAGCACCTTTTTAGACATTATCGGGAACCATCTCCCCTCCGACACAGCCCAGCCCTCCAATGAACTTCTCCAGCGCCATTCATGACCATATATGAGAGATGGCTCCGCTACAGGTGTCACGTCATTGTGGTGGGAGGCCGACACAAGACAGGGCCAGTTGTGGGGGGGGAACAGGTTTTTCACCCCCTGAACTGTGCCGTGTGGACTAGGAGCACTGAGCATCTCCTGCACTGGGCACATCCAAGAGCCCCAGGTGCGAGTGTCCAGCCACCCCTGTGCCATGGGAATCACAGGGCTGAGACTGCACTGGGGGCTGTGTCAGGAAGGAAGAAAACAGCCTCTGCCCCTGCTTCAGACCCTGCTCTGCTGGGAGCAGCAGCTGGGAAAGGTCCTTGGCCAGGGGAAGAGCTCCGTTCCACGAGTGCCGGCTCGTTCGTCCCTCCCCAGAGAGCCCCATGGTGGGGCCCTCACAGAAGCCGGAGACAGAGCTGGGACATGTCCCTGCCCAGCAGCAGACATGCAGCCCAGAGGCTCAAATGTGTCCCTGACTCTCGGCATGTCACCGAGGGGCCGTTATTCCCCGCGGGTGGCTCGGGAGCTGCAGCCTGCAGGTGCACAAACCACAGCCCACGTGACCTCGCAGAGCTCCCCGCGCTCCGGAGGAAGTCTGTGGTTTTCTCCTGGCGCCATGCCCAGGCACATCCCTGCGGTGCCCCCGAGCCACCCCTACCCCGACTGCTCCAGCCACGGCTGCAGGGGCTGCTCCTTCGGCCTCGCAGACACGGGGCTGGGCGCATCCCGTCCCTCATGATGCCCCTTTGATGCATGCGGCCGCTCTGTACTGAGCCCCACGGCCATGGGGTGCCATTGGGGATGTGACCTCACACCCTCCCATGGCCATCGCTGTGCACTCACAAGTTACACTGTCACACACGTGTCGCCTGGCGTGCAGGCGTGGCGACCTGGTTCAGGAACGGCGACCCCCGTCCATCAGCTTGCGGACACCAATGTGGTGGACAGCAAATGGCGTTTATTAGTGGTCGACACAGTGTTATATACCTTTGGTTTACGACGCCACTTCCGTCTGCTTACATCGTAAATTAAACACTATTGGTCATTAGGAGAGGGGCTCTAACTTTTCGTACAACGCGAGATCTTCCAACCGCCAGGCCCTAATTACCTACATTTCCCCCCTCCCTATGCGTCGTTAAATTAGTTAAATTAATTAAATTAGTTATAAAAATTATATTAATATAATTAGCAAAAATTTTTAGTTTTATAAAAAGTCTTAAAAAATATATGTAATATATATTATAAATCTAAGTAGAAAACTATATTAAAAACTATAAACACCATAAATTAGTTAGTTAAGGCAGGTAAGTAAGGAAGTTAAGGGGTAAGTCAGGAAATTATTAGGGACAATGTTAAATAAATACATTGTTAAAGCATTTGTTGGTGCTCTACAAACATGATGTTAACGCTTTGTAGTCGTTTTTTGACAAACGACACGAGCTTATTCAGTATACAGGGTCCGAAAATCAATGTCAGCAGGATTATTGTGACTGGCCCTATCAAGGAGGATATCAGGGTGGTTAACCACGGCGAACGGTTGAACCATGATTCGTACCAGTTTTGTTGCGTCTCCTGTTCTCTTTTTCGCTTTTCCAGTCCTTCTCGCAGTTTAGCCATGGTGTCTAAACATGGTGTCACGTGTATGCGTGCGCTGTGTATGGGCTTCCACTGATGATGGTTCTTCCAAAAAGCTGCATTTTGGTGGGGCCTAAATATTATTTCGATGACGTCAGAAGCTCCCACACAAGCCATATGCCAGCTCTTTGCCTAAAAGCTACTCCGGCACCAGTGAAATCCCAAGCTCTTACACAAGCCATGTGCCTGCTCCTGGTCCATCTGCCACTCAGCCACAGGTGATGTCACAGCATCTACGACTGCCACGTACCTCTTCCTGGCTTGTCAGGTATTCAGGCACTGCTGACATCACAAATACGTTCACGAGCCATGTGCCAGCTTCTGGCCTATCATCTGCTCAGGCACCAGTAGCCTCACAAGCACCTGCACAATCTATAAGCCTGGCCCTGGCCTATTAGCTACTTCAGGCATGAGTGACCTTATAAGAACCTGTACAAACCATGGGCCTTCTCCCAGCCTATGAAGCATTCAGGCACTATGATCTCCCAACGCCCTACACAAGCTTTTGGCCTTTGCCTGGCCTATCAGCTACTTGGGATTCAGTGACCTCACAGCCACCCGCACAAACCACATAGAATCATTTAGGTTGGAAAAGACCTTCAAGATCATCGAGTCCAACTACCGACCATGCCCACTAAACCATGTCCTGAAGTACCCCGTCCACTTGCTTTTTGAATACCTCCAGGGATGGTGACTCAACCACTTGCCTGGGCAGCCTATAACAATGTCTGACAACCCTCTCGGTAAAGAAATTTTTCATAATATCTAACCTAAATCTCCCTTGCCGTAACTTGAGGGCATTTCCTCTCATCCATGTTCCTGCTCCAGCTCTGTCAGCTATTCAGGAAGCAGTGACCTCACAAGAACCTACACAGTCCGCGGGCCTGCTCTGGGCCTATCAGCTACTCTAGCCAAGAGTGACCTCACAAGCACATATCCCCCTATTTGCCATCTACTGGTAGTTGAGGTATTCAGTCTCCAGTGACCTCACAAGCACCTATACAAGCTTTGCACCTGGTCCTGGCCTATCAGCTACTTTACCAAGAGTGACCTCACAAGCTCCTTCACAAGCCATGAGCCTACTCTTGGCCTCTCAGTTACTCAGGCAGCAGTGACCTCAGAAGCTCATACTAGCCTGTTTGCTATGTGCTCATGTGGTGCAGTGACCCCAGCCAGCAGCTAAACCCCCACCCAATCACTCACTCACTCCCCCACAGCAGGGTGGGGGAGAAAACTGGGAGGGCAAAAGTGCGAGCAAAACTCATGGCTGATGAGAAACATAGTTTAGTAAGTGGAGGGGAAAAAAGGAAATGAAACAAGGGATGGAGAAGCAATCATTCACAGCAGCAGACTGAGGCCCAGCAATCTCTCACCAATGGCTACTTTGGAGAAAGTCTCCTCCCAGTTTTATCTCTCAACAAGACACCATATGGCACGGAATACCTCTCTGGTCGGTTGGGGTCAGCTCTCCTGACTTTGTCCCCTCCTAGCCTCTTGCCCAGCCCCAGCCTCCTCGCTGGGGGGTCAGAACGTGAAACAGAGAAGGCCGTGGCATTATGCCAGCACTGATCAGCAATAGCTACAACACCAGTGTGTTATCAATGCTGGTTTAGCCATCAGCACAAAACATGGCACCATAAAATGAACTCCATCCCAGCCAGACCCAGGACAATCTCCACCCCTTCTTCCATACCATTTGCATCCTGCTCAGGTCCTGCAGTATTCAATGCATTTCCGTCAACCACCACCACCCCCTTCCCCATCCTTTGACATGATAAACAGAGTGTACTGGGTTTGGCTGGTGTGGCTCAGGTGGACCCAGGCAAGTCCCAGCCCACTCCTGATCTCTCCCCTCCCTCAGTCATCTGGAGTTTTTTGAAACATCCAATCAGGTCATCAACCTAAGGACGAGGCAAAACATGTAGCACCCGACTGTACCCCGCAGGAGTCTTGCAGGTAGCTCTGAGATCCCTTACAACCATGGGGAAAGGGAGCTCACCACCACCACCACCACCACCACTCATCTTCTGAGTGCGATACCTCAAAATGAAATTTGCAGTTCATAGGCCCATTGGCTGTTTTTTCTTGTTCATATGGTTCTTTCTGGGCATTCCCTTCAGGTCTTTTCCTCTTTGTCCCCATGCACATGTTCTTCTGAGGTTGGCATTTGGTCCTGGTTTTCTATTTTCACAGCTCACAAGGCCTGTGTCTTGCTGCACCATGCAAAGCCCAGACTTTGCCCCAGTAACCCTGTATGGCCACCCTGCAGGGCTGGGCTGGGATGTGGGAGCCTCCCAGTCTGGCTCATAGGACTGGACCCTTCTTTGCACGTGACAGGATTTGTTATGGGGGCTCCTTAGAGGCGTCCTAGAAAGGGGCCATAGTCTTTGGGCATGTTCCAGCTTGTCCATGCCCCACCACCTTTCAGGCAGCCTTCCACCCTCTTGAAGTCTCCCCACACACATATCAGGCTAGTCAGGGCTTATTCTGCAGCCTGGTGAAGTGGGCGACCCCAGCCTGGCCTTTTCCTTTTGTTTCTGTTCACACTTATAATTCTTCGATCCATTAGATCTTATTAAAGGAGGTTTTATCCATTTCATACCTATGCTTTTGTGGCTATATTAATCTGATTTCTATAGCTTTATAAATGTTCTCTCTCTATATATAAATAGTAAGGTGAACCTTGCCATTAAACTTACTGAGCCTTGTCAAACCAGTGTTAAAACTTTGTTAAATTCCATTGAACTTACTGAACTCTGTCAAATTATTATTTTACCTCACTACAACATACTGCTGCTGGTCTCTTTTGAATGAGGTGCATTCCGCTCTTCTGTGACACTGTGGGAGGCTAAGGTCCTTCTTTTCCACTCTCTCCTGGTAGGACACCTATGAGGAAGAACCTTTTTCTTCTTTGGTCATTGCTGAAAGAAATGGTGAAGGAAGTTCAGAGAGGTGAAACACGGAGGGGTGTGCTTCTGAGTGTATTAAGAGTCCCTAGATGTGCTCTGTGCCTTCTGAAAGGGGAGAAATGCCTTCTTCTAGAGGGCAATGTTGCTGATGCTTGCAGAACCCCTTCTGACTACACAGGTGAGATGTCCTACAGGCACGCTTCTTCCATACTGTGTATTTGAAGGCACAGGCCAGAAAGCCAAGGATGGGTATCACAGCAGACAGAGGAACTGGCAATGAGCCTTTCCGAGACAAGTGAGATGAATCTCACTGGGATAGTGGGGGTTGTTCCTGGAGTCACTGTTGCGGTAAAGGGTAAAGGAATTTGGCAGAAAATAACCCCCCTGGCGTTCCAGCTTATCCTCAGATGTCAGAGGCACTGGGGGTGGCTAGGTTTAGTTTCTGAGTAATGTCCAATTCAGCACTCGAAGTCCGGTCGTGTAACTGTCACAATGACAAAGAAAGTGGGAGAGATTTGGTTTGCAGAGATTTGAGGTAGTACTTTGTGTGTCTTAGAAGCCTGAGGTTTGGAGCTGACGAATAATATAGAAGCTTTCAAGGAAGTTTCGGAATTAGCGGTATAACAGTAATAACAGTATCAGGACAGTGCTGTAAGGGAACTCTTTTGTATGCATGATGATGAACTAAAGCTCTTTTATTTTGTTTTTACTTGACAATATATCTACATCCATCTCCGTTAACGCTGAGACGCCTGCACAGACACAGCCTTTGCCTATACCCAGCCAGGTCGTTGGTGCCGAAAAAATTCCCCTGTCTGTTACTCCGCAAGAAACAGGGGAATTAGGGGGGGGCGATTGTCGCCTGACAGATCTCAAGCCGAAAGACTCGGGGGTGACTAATGCAGATAAACGGATTGCGGGGGACGGGGGACAGGGAACCATCTCTATCAGGTGGTGCGATGGAAGAGCTGAGGGAGGTGGTGAACCAACTACAAGAACTGACAGTACGGTCTGAAGAGCTCCTGAGGGAGGTGGTGAACCAACTACAAGAACTGACAGTATGATCTGAAGAGCTCCTGAGGGAGGTGGTGTACCAATTACAAAAACTGACAGTACGGTCGGAAGAACCAGAAGTGAGGGAGAAAAGGTCATCCTCCCGAAAGGATGGACCGAGAGGGCAAGAGAGCGAAGATTCTCACCGTATACCGGCCCCGCTTCCCCCTCCCATCCCCTTCTCGCCACCCCCTCCAGCACCTCCCTCGGCCCCTGCCCCCCTCCCCCCGCCCTCTCCTGCCTCCCTCCCCCCGCCCCCTCCCGCCCCCATCCCTCCGCCCTCTCCTGCCCCCCTCCCCCCACCCCCTCCCTCCTCCCCTACCTTTCCGCCCCCCCTTCCGCCCATTGACAGCGGCCCGTGTCAGCCGGCCATGCACTGGCCGACACCAGCCGGGGCCGTGGCCGGTCCCCGGGCAGGCCTATCCGCACCCCCGCCACTGCCCGTTCATCCATCCCGCCTTTCGGAATCCGAGACGGTGAAACCGACTGTGCCCGCGATAGGCGCGGAGTCGCCTGCAGTAGCCTCTGCAGAAGAAAGGCAGAGGCATTGGAGGGGAATAATAAGAGATGCCATTATAAAGGGACTATGCTCCAAGCATTCCCAGTTATTGCATTAAATGGACAGAAAAAATGGGAGGCGTTTGACTGGAAGGTCATTGAGAGATTAAGGAATGCTGTGAGTCAGTATGGTATTAAGTCTGCGTTAGCTCAACGATTGCTGCAATTCATTTTTTCTTCTGATACGCTGATACCTCAAGATGTTAAACAGCTAGCACATTTGGTTTTGGAGCCCGCCCAAATGTTGTTTTTCCAGCAGTCGGAGACGTTCTGTGATAGGGAACAAGCAACGCCACGACAACGAACAGATCCCTTATAGGGAGTAACCACACAGATGCTGATGGGTACTGGACCCTTCGCATCAGGGAACGCCCAGTTACAATGTATCACTGCAGTTCATCACCTACCACAGCTCTTGGCCTATCAAGCTTTTCTTTCCATACCAGACAATATTCGAAACCATACTTTTACTCAGGTGAAACAGGAGCATAATGAACCTTTCGCACAGTCTATTAATAGTCTGCATAGGGCAATCTATGCCCACCCTGACATGACCGAGCAAATGAAAGAAAACATGTTCAAAATGCTCGCTTTCGAAAATGCTAATGAGAAGACGCGCAGAGCATTGTGTAATTTGCCGAGAAATGCGGCCGTCGTTGATATGCTAGAATACATGGATCGAGCTGTGGACTCACAGAAAACAGCCTATGTTGTCGCAGCTCCACGAGGAGCTACAAAGAAGCACAAGGCCAGTACGACACCCTTGGTCAAGTGTTTTAACTGTGGCAAACGTGGACACATTAGGAGCAAATGTACAGCTTCTGCTAAGAAAGATGACAATACCACCAAGAATACAGGAAGAAGGGAAACTTTACACCGACCGTGACGGCCCCTTGCGCGACGACACAAACGCAAGGATCTTGGGCTGCCAGCCCTCAGGCAGCCTCGTGACCACCAGATCCACCGCTGCAGGGAGCTCCGGCGTGGATGTGGAAACTGCAGTAGACATTACGTTGATGGACACAGGTGTACACTTGGTGGATAGCAACATAAAGAGACCACTGGGGTTCGGGCTCAGTGCCTTTTTAATGGGACGATCTTCAACAGCTCTAAAAGGAATTTTGGTAGTCCCAGGGCTTATTGATGCAGATTTTTGTGGGACTGTGAACATTATGATTCTTGTTTTAATCCCTCTTGTTTCTATTCCTAAAGGTACCAGAATAGCACAATTATTTCCATTCAGGTCATGTGTTCCAAACCCAGGTGAAGTACAACGTGGGGATGGTGGATTCGGCTCCACAGGGAAACCACAGGTATACCTTGCCATGGACATAACAACGGGTAAACCAGAAAAGGTAGTGCAATTGGAAGGGCCTGACGGCGTTATCGTCAAGAAACTGATGACAATCGCTACAGGAGCTGATGTTACGATTATTTCACGATATATTTGGCCTCCATCATGGACACTGATCGATCCAAATTTTGGCATTGCAGGGATAGGGGGCACACAAGCCACCTTAGTAAGTCAGCTTCCGATTACATTTGTGTTCCCCTACAGTGAAAACGTTACGACGCGTCCGTATGTCATGACTACCCCAACTGAATTGTTTGGCCTCATAGGCCGTGATTTATTGAGCCAAATGAAGGGAATGTTAGTGACCCATCCTTTTTAGGAGCAGTCACTGGGGGCAGCCAATCCTGAAAATTAGCTGGAAAACAGAAGAGCCTGTTTGGATTGATCAGTGGCCACTAAATTCTGAAAGGCTGCTACAAATACAAGAGTTAGTTGAGGACCAATTGAGAGCGGGACATGTTGTTCCTTCTACTAGTCCATGGCATACACCAATATTTACCATTCCCAAGAAAACTGGGAATTGATTCCCCTCTGCTCCCAGGGGCTGTTCAAGGCTGAGTTTGCTCAAGTAACCTCTGACTTGATCCCCACTTACTGCTGGTTCTTTTCCTCCAGGGTCCTGCCAACAGTCACAAAGGCCTGGCAGATGTCACAGCCAGAGAAGTCATTAAATTCCTCAGCCTTATTTTTCCTAAACTTAGGAAAATCAGCAACAGGTCCACATGATCCCTGTCTATTCTTTTACGGTTAATGAACCAGTATCAGCTCATCTTGCTGCCTCTATCCTCCCCTGCATCTCTCAAGGCAACGGGACCTTTGGCTTTGGCATCTTCCCTACATCCTGGGACAAGGTTTCTACATTCTGTCGGCAGCTTTCCCTGCTTCCACCTCCTGCCTGCTGCCTTTTTGCCCTGGAGCTCAGTCAGTTCACACAAGCAGCCTCTGGAGATGGTTGCTTCTCTTCAAGGGTATTTGGGGAGATCCTTCTTGTGCTTGCAGGAGGCCGTCCTGTATGGCCTATCAGATTTCCCATGCTGCTTCCCCCTTCAGAGCTGCTTCCCATGGCACCACTTGTCTCAGTCTCCTGAGTGTGTCAAACTCTTGTCCTCTGGAGTCCCAGGTCTGTGTTCTGCTGCTGGCCTTGCTCACTGCCCCTTGGTGTCTCATCCCCCACTAATTCATGGCCATGACAGCCAAGACTGACACTGAACATCATCACATCCTTAACCAGCTTTTCCTCGTTGGCCAGGATCAGGTCCAGGTGAGATTCACCCTTGGTGGCCCACCTAGCAGCTGTCTGAAGAAGTTGTCCCAAAAGCCTTCAGGCTGTTGGCACCCTGTTGCTTTGCCTTGCCAGGGAATGCCAGGGCACTTAAGTTCACCACAGGAACCTGCTCATGAACCTGGAGACTTCCTGGGGTTGATGACAAAAGTCCTTTTCTGTTTCGTCTCCCTGAACAAGCAGTTTGTGACTTCCAACACAAGGTCACTCCTGCTGACTCCTGCTCTGATCCTAAATGGCAAAAGCTAGTCCAACCTGTTGCCTGTTATGTAGAGGACCTCTACAAACCCAAGCTTCCCCTTCATACATGGGGGATACTCCTCATCGTCCCTGCTGCTCCCTGGGCAGAGCCTGTATCCCTCCATTGCAGCACCACAGCTCAGCAACCTGTCCCACCACGTCTCATTTAGTCCAAAACCGTCACAGTTCTGTGACAAGCTATGGGTCTTCAGCTCCTCCTGGCAGTGCACATTTGGTCCACGGCATCTCAGCTGTGACGGTGTTATAGAGCACAGACTTCTCACAGGGAAACCTGAACACTGGTCCTGACCAGAAGACTATTGAACATCGAGTTCTTAGGGCTGCGCTGCACCGTGCTGCACATACAGCACAGCCATCAAACCTGTTCTTTGCTGCACAGATCCCTTGGCCACAGGACAACCTCAGCAGCAGGTTGTCACACAAGGGCCTGCAGGCAGGTCCCACTCTGTACTGGACATTACGTCTCCTGCGTGGCCTTGACTGTGTCTAACCGTGCAGCAAGATGTTCTCAGGAAAACATCGTTTCTGTTTGACTGTCGAGACAATAAGTAGAGTTGGGATTTTTGGTAAGAAAACCCTACAGTAGCTTGAATGACCAAAACAGGAGACTGTCTTCTATGGATGGGCTCTGCATGCTTTGCTGCATTTGCGCCGAAGGCCTGTTCAACACTACACCACCTGGGGTTCCCACCATCTAAAGCGACCAATGATGATCTGCATGATTCTCTCCTTAGAGTGTTAACGATGATGAACATAATTTTAAAAGGTAGTTCACAGTGTCTGAATCCCTTTCTTACTGGGGTAATAACAGGCCAGAACCTCCTGGGGAAAAAAGCACTCTCAGCACCCTTGGATGCAACCCCTGTGGTTCCTATGGAGTGGTAAGGGTGTAGTTTGGTTGAGTAACCCCGGGCTTGATCCCCATCCACTGCTGGTTGTTCTCCTCCAGAGTCCTGCCTCACAGCACAGAGGCCTGGGAGACCTGGCTGGTATTAACCAAGGCTGTGACGTAGAGTACCGCAGATCTATCTAGACCTAATCTTACTCAATTCGCCAGTGGTCCTACCTTATCTTTTTTTCTCCTGTAACAGTTCCTGAAGTACCAAAAGTTCATCTTGGTGCCCTTGAATTCCTTCCTGAGTTTCTACTGAGTTTTGATATGGACCATTGCTGTGCTTGGAGGATACTGTCCTTGAAGACAAGATGTATCCAGGAACACTCTGAAAATTCTTGGTCTTTCCGTTGATTGTATCAAGGGAGTGAGTAAAAACCCCTGTGCGACATGCTTCATGTTCATGCAATGCCTGCAGCTCTTGGGTGGAGAAGGGTCAGACCTTGCCTCTCTGATGGCATCTGATGACTGATGCCTCTGACTGATGGCATCAGTTAAAGCCACACAGGCACCAAATCGCACCCTCTGCGATGCCGTCTGGAGTGTCTGTGATGTACCAGCCTGAATGGGAATTGCTTTCCCGTAGGTCCTGTGAGGTCCATGCCAGCCTTGGCATCTGGTGCAGCTCTGTGGCCCTGGATCTGGACATTAAATAGAGTACCTGCCCTGAATTCTGTTAGGCAATGTGGGGACAAACATGGGACACATGCCATTATAGCCAGTGGAGGTATAGTAAATTCAGCTGATGGAAAAGAGAGAGAGCCAGCTCTCGCTATGGTACATGACTGCAATCGTTCATATGAATACCTGTATAAACTACCATGAAGATAAGGAGTAGAAAAAGGTTCTTTTGGCCTTCATTTGGTCATAGAGTGTCATGTCACTTGGCCAAAGGAATTTCCCACCAGGCTCATACATGATTTCCGAGATGTTGCCCTGTCCTATGAACTTCTCCATTACAGTTTCCTGTTACCTACATGTATCTTGGACCACCTCTGGCAACTCAGATGTCAACAGGTATTTGCGTCTGAACACCTGACTCCTGTGATTCATCTCCATTAATTCAGATGGAAGCTGAGAGAAGGAGCTCCCATGCAGGTGCCTATTTTGTGCCCACCTGAAAAGAGTCAAGAGGAATCCCACCTCCTGTGGCTTTGTGGTGTGCATGGGAGAGAGCTGAGTCTCCTCCAAATGCCATGAATAGAAACGCAGATGAAACCCCACCATTGACCCAAGGATCCCTTCCCTCAGCAGGTGTAAAGGAGAACCCTGCCTTCCACTCTCTGAGTATCCTGTCTAAAGAATAACACAAAAAAAGTGGTACATTACAAGTAACTCTGAGAGAAGGATTATATTTCTGGAAAGAAAAAATGGTCACATGTAGATGTAACTTTGTCTCTGAGTAGAAAGTTTTATTTCATGAAGATGTGGCTCTCCATAGCTGAGGAAATATACATCTGTGATTGCCTCAGCCTGTTTCCCAGCAGGTTCCCCTGGAGCCCCAGGGACACCTGGAGGGAGCCCAGAGGGGGCAGAGAAAGGGCTGCCTTGGGCTGCTCCTCTGCTGCTGAGCTGGGCTGGGCTCCTGGGCTGGAGGGAGCTCATGGCAAGCAGGCAGCACTGCCGAGAGACAGCTCTGCCCAGGAGCAGCTCCTCTGCAAAGCGCAGCAGGGCTGAGGGCACTGCCTGCAGGCACCGAGGGGAGAGGAGTGATGCAGAGAGAGTTTAAAGGCGGTCTGGAGTGAGAGGATGCAGAGAGCTGACTCAAAGAGAATTCTTCACAGCCCTCTGCACGGTAAGTCTCTGGGTGCAGGGAAAAGCTGTGTGCTGGGGCAGGGACTCTGCTGCTGGTCAGGGTAAGGACTCAGCCTGCCTGGGGAACTGCAACAGTGGGGAGAAGCTGTGGGTGGAAGGAGCAACCCTTGGTGGGGCAGGGCAGGGCAGGGTTATTCTGCTACCGAGAAGATGCTGCGTGGGTCAGGGATGCTCAGAGCTCCCAATCACCCCCAGAATATTTCAAACAGGATGTTTCAAGCAGAAGAACAAGGCAGGGATTATTATAAAGATAAGGAGCTTTCCTGTGTCTATCTTCTCAGTTTCCAATTCCAGAGGGGTAAGGAGGGAGGAGAGACAAGGAGAAGTGGAAAAGGAACACTCAAATTTCAACAAGTCCCTGAGACTCCTGAACTGCAACTTTGAGTGATCAGTAGGTCTGCCAAGAGCTTCCTAAAATGCCTTCAGCCACTCCCCTGCCTATGGGCACCACCAGAATCACCTCTGCTGCACCTCTCAGGGTTGTTCTGATCTGCCCTTTACCACCTGCAAAAAGGAGCATGTGCCTGGCCAGTGCCCTGCAAACAGGCATGTTTCTGTAGGGCCAGGGGGAGCGCACAGAGATTGGGATGGGATCTGTGAGTGCTGACAGGGAAAAGAAAAGGCACAGGGAAACACCTCCCAGGAGGAAAATCTCCAGCCAGCAAGAATATAATCAGGGAATGAGATCAGAGGAAACAAAACGCAGAAATGTTGTGGGAGAGAGAATTCAGAAAACTCTGTATGATCTCCTCCAGTGCAGACCCCTTCCTCTGAGCAAGCCCCTTTGGCTCCTCTCCCTCCCAGCAAAGCCTCTGCCCTCAGAGCTGGGGGGTCCAAGGCATGAACCATCTCCTCAGCAGCCAGAGCTCCAGCAGAGCCGTGGGTGCAGCTCTCCAGCCACGTGCCCATTTCCCTCTGCAGAGCTCAGGGCTGAGAGCATCTGCCTGGCACTGTTGGTGTCTGGGAGGAGGTCTGAACAGCTGAGTAAGCAGAACTTTCCTGAGTGCCCGGCTGCCTCTCCCAGCCAGACCCTCACTGTATTTTCCCATGTTTCTCCAGTTGTCTGTGTTGTTTTTATTGTTATTTCATTCTTGCTGTCAGGCCCTCTGGGAATGGGAGTTTTAGCTGCAGGGTCACACACTGACCTTGTGGGTCCTCCTATGCAGGTGTGTCCCTGGAAATGAGGTGTCCCAGCTTTCACCTGTGGGGCTGTGGGCAATGCATTCTGTGGGGCTGGGGAATGAGCTGGTTTTCCCTGGATTAGATGTAATCATTAGGACATTGGCTATCTCTTTGGGGTGGCTTTCCAAGCTGTGAGCTGTCCTTAAGCAGGGAAGTTGTTCACATAAGCATCTTTGTGTTATCTGAAAGCCCACAGAGAGAGGTGCAGAGATCCTATCTATAACTGAGGAAATGCTGTTGGGTTGATGAAATGAGCCGTGTGTGTCCTTTTGTAGAAAGAGGGTGCTGAGACCTTGAGAAAGGGTGAGACATTTAGTGGTCTGCAGTGGGTCCCTCTCCTTTCAGTAGTGTCTGGTGGCTTTTACTGGTACCATAGGAGTGTGATCGCCCTCCATCTGAAGAAAACTGCAAGCACAGGGTAGCTGGGAACAAGCCCAACCAGTTCCATTCACTCCTCACTAAGCCACAGTGAATCCCTTTGCCTCTCATCTCTCACAGCTGGTCTCTCTGAGTGCAGTAGAAATGCTCATGATTTCTGATTTCAGAGAACACTCCCAGGGCAGGATGGGGGAAAGAGGTAAAAAAACGCAGCCCCCCTAAATCTCCTTTCTGCACCCACATTCTGTAACACTGGGACTGCAGATGCTGACAAGCCCTCCTGTGTTAGGAGTGATTTTATCTGACATATTCTGACTATCAAACCCAGCCCCCCGCCACGTTCCCATCTACCCACTGCAATGGGGCTGGGTCGACTCCTCAAGAGACAACGGGCAGAGGCCCTGCTCCAGCACACAGAGCCACAGAATATGAAGCTGAAGACCAGAGGCAGAATGAAAGTTTCTCCTGAGGAAGGGAAAAGGTAGCGTGTGTGAGAGGAGGAGGGTGTATGAGACATATCTTTGGTTTTGCTCAGAGATGTTTCTGGTAATTTGTCACTGCCTTTTCCTCCTTGGACAGTCCCCCGTGTCCAGAGGAAGCATATGCCCAACAGCAGTTCCATGACTGAGTTCTGCCTCCTGGAATTTGCAGACACACGGGAGCTGCAGCTCTTGCACTTCTGGCTCTTCCTGGGCATCTACCTGGCTGCCCTCCTGGGAAATGGCCTCATCATCACCACCGTAGCCGGCGACCACCGCCTCCACACACCCATGTACTTCTTCCTCCTCAACCTCTCCTTCCTCGACCTGGGTGCCATTTCCACCACTGTCCCCAAATCCATGGCCAATTCCCTCTGGAACACCAGGACCATTTCCCACCCAGGATGTGCTGCCCAGGTCTTTCTGTTTACCTTTTTGATGTCAGCAGAATTGTATCTCCTCACTGTCATGGCCTATGACCGCTACGTTGCCATCTGCAAACCCCTGCACTATGGCACCCTCCTGGGCAGCAGAGCTTGTGTCCACATGGCAGCAGCTGCCTGGGGCTGTGGGTTTCTCCATGCTGTGCTGCACACTGCCAATACATTTTCACTACCATTCTGCAAGGGCAATGCTGTGGACCAGTTCTTCTGTGAAATGCCCCAGATCCTCAAGCTCGCCTGCTTGGACTCCTTCTTCAGGGAAGCTGGAGTACTTGTGGTTAGTGTCTTTGTGCACTTCTATTGTTTTGTTTTCATTGTGCTGTCCTATGGGCAGATCTTCAGGGCTGTGCTGAGGATCCCCTCCAAGCAGGGACGGCACAAAGCCTTTTCCACGTGCCTCCCCCACCTGGCTGTGGTGTCCTTGTTTGTAAGCACTGGCATGATTGCCTACCTGAAGCCCCCCTCCATCTCATCCCCATCCCTGGACATGGTGCTTGCAGTTCTGTACTCAGTGGTGCCTCCGGCAGTGAACCCCCTCATCTACAGCATGAGGAACCAAAAGATCAAGAATGGTATTAGGAAACTGATTACATGGACTCCTATTTAGCACCAAGAAACATCCCATCTCTCCACAAATGACTGCCAGGGTATTCCACACCAGTCCTGACCTGTTGTTGTTGTTGTTCTCTTTATTGTTACTGTAATTATTATTTTTCATTTATAATGTTCCTACAGTAACATTTGGTTTCCTTTCACTTCTAAAGAGGTATGAACCCCCTCTGGAGGGTTACCTGGAGCCTCTATAAAGGTGTCTAATGCTTGTTGAGAGCTGAACACATTACAACATCTGTGTAATAAAATGAGATCTCTTCTGTGCTGCGCATGAACACTGGGCTTGTCTTCCAATGCCGGAGTCAGGAGTTGCTCAGGGTTCTGCATGACTGCAGGAGCAAAAGCCTCTCAGTCACCTTGTGACCATGTAGAGATCAAGGATTGGATTTAGGGCTCACCCGTCAGTGTCTAGTGACAGTGGAGGCCATGGCTGGTCACTGAGTGACAAACCCAAGGCTGTCACATGTCAGACGGGGCAGACAACGTCATTCTCAAGGGGAAACTGGAGCTGCCTGGAGATCCCCCAGGCTCTCCAGGGATAGAGTGTGCTTGAGATGGGCAGTGAATGGAGCCCCACAAAGTGAGAGAGCACCCAAGGTGGAGTCACCGAAGGTAAAGGGCCAAATTGGTGTATCCACAGGGAAACAAGGACTCTGCAATCCCAGAGGAGGCAGCAGGGACCCCACAGCATGGGTGAAGAGTCTGGAGAGTGATCAGTGTCACCCCCATTCAGTGGAGGTCCACTCATCCCTAGTGTTGACGCAGAGGAAGGCTGTGGGTCACTCAGAATTGCTCTGTCAGGGCTTGCAGGCACTTGGACGTGTCTCAGACCACCCCGGCACTGCAAATGCAGCAGGCCACACAAAAGTGTGAGTAACTAACTGCCACCCTCCATCCCCACTGGTTAGAGAAGGAGCTCAGACCAGGTACTCGCATGCAGGAGCTTCTTTTGTGCACATCTGCACTGCAGCAAGAGGGTGGGTCTGTGGGGTGCATGGGGGAGCTGAATACCCATCCCCTCCGAGGGTTTCTAACCAGAGGCTGGATATCTGCGCTGGCTCAGCGGAGTCACTGACCTACAGAAGGGGAAATGGACCTCTTGCTGTCACTGCCAAGGGACAGAAATGGGGGTTAACAGAGGGGGAAATCTCCATCTCTTTTAGACACCTGCTCTCTGTGAAATCAT
Organism: Buteo buteo; assembly: GCF_964188355.1. Taxonomy (NCBI): domain Eukaryota; kingdom Metazoa; phylum Chordata; class Aves; order Accipitriformes; family Accipitridae; genus Buteo; species Buteo buteo. The sequence goes on along the minus strand of NC_134201.1, from coordinate 1,566,930 downwards.
GCTCTTGGAATTAGCTGCCCTCCACTCTTTGGAGAGGGAATTCAAGAACGCAGTGAGAGAATTGATTTCAGAGACATTTTTCATCTAGAATGCCTTGCCCAGCCCTATGCAGTCATGGCGCCCATGGTATCTAGGGGCAGGTCTGCAATCTGCTTGGTTTTTCTTGTTGCTGTCTCTGTCATACTTGCGATCCTACAGAAATGTTTGGATCCATCCCAGCTGTGCTAATGGTTAAACCTGCTGTGTGTGACCTAGAAGCATTCTGTAAATGCTTACAGCGCTCTCACAGCTGGCTCCCCAATGCTATGCCTTTAAAAAGTGGCGTCTCACTACCAGAGAGACCTTCAGTGCAGGTCCTGCAGACCGGACTGTAACTCAAAAGATCATGAAAGGACATTGTCATTCAGCTGCACCCTAAAAGATCCTCTAGCTTTCACTAAGTTCCCCACTGACGTAGAGGATGAGCTCAGCACCCCAGTGTGATCTGTTGGGGACCCATGTCTGGATCCAGGGCTCAGGTGTCAGTGCCTAGCGCAAACAGAGTTGGAGAGTTGTCTCATGCTTACCTGCCTTGGGCGGCCACACGGGCTAATGGCCAACACTCATCCTTCCTGGAGGTGAATCGGGAGAGCTCAGGGGATCTGAAGGCACAGCGTGTGCCCAGGAGTGAGTGGGGAGCTTCACAAGATGAGACACCACCCAAGGCATGGTCATAAAAAGGGAAAACACTAGATCCAAGTGTGAGAAGGTAATGGAGGGCTCTGCAATCCCAGGAGAGGCAGCAGGGACCCAGCAGGCACAGGGAGGGATGCTGGAGAGTGATTCATGCACCTTCAGAAAAAAAAAACTTGGCCTGGATCTAGTGTAGCACCCAAACACCTCTCGTGCTTCTGGATTAAATAAGAAAGAGAAATCCATTTCTGCACATGCCAGTTCAGGGCTGACTGCTCTATGGCTGGAGCAGCAGGAGCTGATGGAGGGGTCCCAGGATCCCCAGGACCAGCGTTTTCATGCTGTCCTGGTGAGTGGGGCTGGCAGTGGGAATGGGGGGAAGGCAAAGGCTGTCTTGGTGAGGACTTTCCTGGATACAAGGGAGTCACTGGCCTCCATTTCCTCATGCCATTGCTGGCCTGCAGTTTGGGGCTGACAGGGGAGCTGACGTGCCCTCCTCCCTGATGCCCCTCCTCCCCATCTTCCTGGGACTGCTGTTCCCTTCAAAGGAGCTCGGGCTTTGGTGGGAGATCCCAGAGCTCTGCAGCTCCCTGTGGCAGGTACCAGGGAGAGCCGGGAATGGGGCTGAGCTTGTCTGAAAGATGGAGATGAGCATCGAGCTCTTCAGTATGACTGGGGAGGGTGGGCTAACAGCATTGTACTCATGGTGCAGAGCCAGCAATTTCTGGAGAGAAACCAAGTGTAGAAGGTGCAGAAGAAAAGCTCGGTCTGATCCCTTGCTCCCTGGACACAAGGAGAAGCTGCTACAGGACACTTGTCACAGGGCAGCCCCTCACATCACTCGTCTCCAGTGCTGGCTGCTCAGCCCAGCTGTGAGGTGGTACATGGCCAGCTCCATCCTCCCACATGTCTGCATACCTTGACTAAGGAAAAAAGGCCAGCCCAGCATGGCTTGTCTTCTGGACTAAAATCCAAGAGGTCCTGGAAGATGGCTGTGTCCTCATGCCCATGTGAGATGCAGTTGTGAGATGCAGCTGGGGTCAGCAGGGACTGGGTGCTCAGGTCCCCCAGCTTCTGTTAGGAGGCTTGGGAAACTGGGAAGCATCAGGCAGAGGAAAAAGGTGCTGAATACCTCAGGTCTGTACATGCCCTTGGCTACAAGGTCCCCTGCCCCACTGAGCAGCAGGTACACATTTTCCTTAGCTCCTATCGTAGCTTTTGCTATGGACTTACTTAAAGAAGCTGTTCTGGCTACCCACCCCTTGCTGGTTCCAGCTCCAGCTGAGCTCTAACTAGAGTTGCCCTGACTCTACCCCTGCATGCACAGACACAGTCTCTGCATTCCCCCTGGGCAGCCTGACCCTCTTTCACTTGCCTGTGCACATCCACCCAGCAGCCTGAGCTCAGGTGCTCCTGCCAGGGTAGAGGTGGAGGATCACCAGGAGCAGCTCCGGAGGGAGCTCCCCAGGGAAAAGCTGTGCCCAGCCCCGGGGAACCTCTGCCCTGAGCATGAGGAAGGCAGTGGCAGGAGGGCAGGGGTAGGCTGGAAGAAGAGCAAGAGGCTCTGCAAAAGCCCGAGGGAAAACATTGCCAAAGCCTGGGCTTGAGCCAGGGACCTTTAGGTCTTCACTCCAACACTCTCCCAGCTGAGCTTCTTCAGCTCTGCCCCAGGAGCCCTAGTCCCCATGCCAGCCATGCAAGGGCATGGAGAAATACAGAAGACGTGTTCCTCAGGGAAGTTCCTGGGAAAAACTGTTCCCAGCCCTGGCAGGGGGGAGCTGGCTTCTTCCTGCCCAGGCCTGCAAGCCAGGCAGCGCCAAGGGTCCATCTCCTGCCAACCCACCTCAGCCCACTCCTGAAATGTTTCATCGCAGCCCCCGAGGCAGCTGGAGCTGTTTGGGGATCATGGGCAGTCTGTGGCAGAAGGACGGGACATGGGCACAGCATCAGCGGCGCTGACAGTGGCGTGACAAAACCTGCCCTGGGCAGCACACCTGAGGCGCTGGATGACTGATGCCTTCATGGCCGGCTGGGGTCCAGGTTTGTGGTGAATGCCAGGTTGATGTTAGGAGTTCCAGGAGTCTTGCGGGCTTCCAGTTCAAATGGGATCTTAGCAAAAGCCAGATACATGCAACTACGAAGGCTGAGGGTGGAAAAAGAAGTGTGGGGCTGATGAAAGAGCTCTCTTCTTCGCTGTAGGGAAGCGAGGTCTCAGGGCATGCAGAGTCTGTGTTGGTTGCATGGCTCTCTTGCTTTACTCTTGCAGGAGCAAGACTCTTTTGGTCAAAGGGAGGAGATGACAGGCAGGGGGGAAGAAGACTTGAATACGTCCAAGAATAGGGAGGACACAGCCTCTCTTGGCAACTGACTTCATGGTGAAAACACTTCTCCTTATCGCCTGGTGCCTTCTCTGCCCCAGGCTGAACAAGCTTTGCTCCCTCAGTCTTGCCTTAGATGGCAAGTGCTCCAGCCTGCCCCCAACCCAACCCTCTCATAGCCCTCTGCTGAGCTTGCTCCAGCTCATCAGGGTCTTGCCTGCACCAGGATGGGGGACGGGGCACAGGAGACCAAAGCTGGACACAGTGTTGTCCAGGTGGTCTAAGAAGCTCTGAGGAGAGAGGGATAAACACCTTCCCTCCTCTTCTGGCTATGGTCCTCTTCATACAGCCCAGAATGCTGTTGGCCTTTTTGGCTGACAAGGCACCCTGCTGGTTCACGTGCAGTTTGCCGTCTACCAAGACCTCCAAGTCATTAATAAAGCTATCAAGCAGAAGAGCTCCCCGGACAGGACAGACGTTAGCAGAACTTCACTTGCTCCTGGCTCCAGGCAGAGTGTTACCTGTTCAGGAGGATGCCCTGTCCTCTCTCAGCAGCTGTGGATGAAGCCCCACAGATTTGTATGGGTCAAGTTCTCTCCTTGATCCTTGTGCACTGCAGGGATTTCTTCTCCTCCTTTCCAAGTTAAGAAGAATTTAAAGGTATTTCATAAGAGGAGAGAGTCAGACCTGAAACTGAGAAGAAAACTACCTTGTCCAAAAAGCTGGAGCTTCCAGGAAGCTTCCAGTTTGAAAGAAATTTTTCAGGAATGGTCACCGGCTCAGTCATGAGGCACAGTTATTGTCTGCTGTACTGACCGAGCTTTGCTGGAGCTCCTTTCAGGTGTAGGGGGCTGGAGGCAAGGAGTTTTTCCTTTCCCCATGTCCTCCAGTCAGTTCACTGTGGTGCATGGAGGGAGGCCAAGAGAGTGACACAAGAAAAGTTCACACCAGAGACAAGGGAAAGCTTTTTCCTCATGAGGACAGCCAAGCACGGGAAGCGGCTGCCTGGAAAAATAATCCCATTTCCATTCTTGGAGGTTTTCAAGTCGTAACTTGGATCAAGTCCTGAGCAACCAGCTCTTAACCCAAAAGTTGCCCCTGCTGAGCTGGACACGTCCTGTGTTCCTTTCCAACCTGAGTGTACTGGTTTTGGCTGGGACAGAGTTACTTTTCTTCACAGTAGCTTGTATGGGGCTGCGTTTTGGATTTGTGCTGAAAACAGGGTTGATAACACACCGATGATGTAGTTATTGCTGAGAAGTGCTTGCACAGCATTAAGGCCTTTTCTGCTCCTACACTGCCCTGCCAGTGAGTAGGTTGTGGGTGCACAAGAAGTTGGGAGGGGATGCAGCTGGGACAGCTGGCCCCAACTGACCAAAGGGATATTCCATACCATGTGATGTCATGCTCAGAAATAAAACTGGGGAGGTAGAGGTTGGAAGCAGCTGCTGTTGCTTGGGGGTTGGCTGGGCATTGATTGGTCGGTGGTGAGCAAATGTCTTTTGCATGGCTTGTTTTTCTTGGGTTTTATTTTCCTTTTCCTTTGAGGGTTTTTTTGGTCATTTGGGGCTTTTTTTCAATAATTTTTTTTTTTTTTTTCCTAGCAAGTTCATCACTAAGCTTGCCAAGTAGAGGCAACAGCATGGAGAGAGGTCAGGGGGAAAGGTCAGGATGCCGGTGGGTTGTTCCTTGTGAAGCCCTGTCAGCTGTAGCAAAGTGAGAGTCCATCAGGACAATGGGCATCGTGAAGCCATCAAGTCAACCAGAGCATAGGGGAGGGCAGTGGAGATGCAGGTAATGGTGACATGATTGGGACCTCAGCTCTGTTAGGGGGCAGCGAGGGACAAGTGCTCTGGAAGGCAGAGCTAGCTGGGAAGTGAGGGGTATCCCCAGGTGAGCAGGGAGGGGGCCTCACCAGGCTGAGCTGCCACCAAGGGAGCAGGGCAGGCCAGGGGGCTGGCAGCTGGAGGCAGTTCAGAGTCCAGGTCATCTGGCGAGGTTCTGATGATGGAGCAGGTCCAGGGTCAAGCCAGGAAATTGATGCACAGGTTGGGGTCAGGATGAGGCCTGGTAAGTGTTACCTGAGGGGTCAAGCACAGCCCAGAGCTGTGTTCTCTGCAGCAGGACCTCAAGTAGAGGAGCATATCGCCTGCATCTCTCCCCCATTGTGCACGTTCCCCTCTGCCGGAGAAAGGGGCTGAAAGAGACTGCCCTGTGATGCTGCTGTGGAAGGTGGTGTGCACAGCTGGGTAAGGTGGAGGGTCTCCTGGCTGCCCATCTGTCTGTCCCTCGGCAGGAGGATGACACTGTTGCTCCTTGTTTTACCCATCTGTGCCTGCTGCTCCTGTTCTAGCTCCCAGGCTCCTTGGGACCCGGCGTTCAGTTGCATTTCAGACACTTGACCCTGTTGGTCTTGGCATGGAAGTGTCTGCATGGAGGTGCCCAAGCCCCCTTCTTACCTGTGGGGCTCCAGGCAATGTACGTCATGCGCCTACGTCTATAGCCTACATCATATGGCTATGAGTCCCACGTCTTCTTTAAACCAACATTGTGTTATTGTCCTCTAACGGGAGTCCTGCCAGGCTGTAGGTTGCCTTCCAGAAAGGCACAGCTCTCCCTTTGGGATATCTGTGATACCATCGTGGTATCAGAGAGTCCTTGGTTTGGTCATCCGAGTCAGGATACTTATGCATCACACCTCCTTTGTCACTTTCTCCATATCTGGGCTAAGAAAGGCAGAGGACTTGGGAGATCTGCACTTTAAAGCTACACTCCTCCTTTTTTAGCACAGTACAGTTTCTTTTTTGGTGGGTAACTCACAAGTATGACTGCCATTTAGCTGACAGTCATTACACCTCCATGGGTCACTACTTTCAGTGAGAGCAACGGAAAGGTTTTCTACCCCTGCAGAAAACACCTTCCCAGGGTGATGGGGGCATCTCATAAGTAATTTAAGGTAGAACTAGGCCCCTCTACCACAGTCCGTGTTGTAGAGAAGAGCGTGTGAGGAGCTGCCTCTGTGGATGCACATGTGCATCAAAGCTGCTCACCTCCATTCCCCATGGAGTGACTGCAGAAACGGTACAGACAATACACTGGTGTGAGGACGGGTTCTGTCTCATTGGAATGAAGACCCCTGGAATGGGGTGGGTGACCCCTGACTTCACATCCCTAGTTATCTCCTGAAGCTTGAGTGGGACCTGGTGGGGATCAGCACGGCGGTTATAGACACAGGTTTAGGCCCACAAGTGCAACAACCTCCAGCTGCTGGAAATGGGGAGTCTGCTGAAGACCGGTCGATATCACTGGGCCAAAGAGAAGGATGTCAGAAATTCAAGGCTGGCCTAGGGGAGATGATACTGTCTTTGTCTACAGCTAGCTTATGGGTGCAGAGGAGAATGAGTCAGACTCTTCCCAGGTGGGCACAGTGGGTGGATGAGAAGCCATGGGAAAAAGTTGGGCCATGGGAAGTTCTGACTAGGCTTAAGAGAAAAGAATCTGCACTATAAGGTCTGTCAGGCACTGGGAACATGCACCCAGAAAGGCTGTGGGATCTCCACAATGGAGATAGTCAAGCCTCAACTAGACGTAGTGCCATGGGGGTTTTTGGATCGTAATGGATGACTACCTAATACGGGGCAGAGAGGCACCCATCTGTCATCCCAACCAACCACCTAGAAAGGTTTGCTCCTTGCTGGGGACCAGGATCCAGGTTGTTGTGGTGGGACGTCCAAAGCTCATCCGGCCCTCTGACTACTACCTCCTGCTCTTATTCCAAGTGGGCACAAATCACACTGCCAGGGGAAAGAAGTGACAGTATCAGATATGACTACAGGGCTCTGGGGGGTGATAGTGAAGGGCATGGGGGCCCAGATAGTGTTCTCCTCAACCTTGTTGGTGAGGGGAAAGGGTGTTGGGAGAAAGGCACTAATAGGACAAGTTAATAATTAACTGCAGAATAGGTGTAGGGGACATGGTTTTGGGTTTTGTGCCCATGGCACCCTGTTTGCAGGCCACCATCTGCTTGGGAGAGATGGGATCCACCTCTCTAAGCAAGGCAAAGCTGTTTTTGCCAACAGGCTGGCTGACCTCATAAGCAGGGCTGTAAACTAAGAAGGATGGGGGAGGGAGGGAGTAACCAGCAGTCCTCTAAGGGAGTGATAGATAGGATCACTGAGCAAAGGGCATGGGGTGATGTGATGGGAAGGGATCACAAAATCAGCAAAATGGTGCCTAAGTGGGGTCAACTCCAGCACTTACATGTAAGCAAGGAAATGCCTACAAAGCACCATGGTGGAGAAATCTCTCACACCCTCTCCAAGAACTCAACATGCTGGGCTGCCTCTCTAAAGTGCCTGTACTCTAATGCATGCAGTACGGGGCATAACCACGAGGATTTAGAGATCTGTGTGCAGTTGCTGGGCAGCAATCTTATTGCGACCATGGAGACCTGGTAGAGTGTTGAAAAGGAAAGATACAGGTTCTTGAGGAAGGAGAGGATGGGAAGGCAGGGATGGAGAGTTGCCCTTTGTGTGAGAGAGCAGCTGGAGGACATGGCGCTCTGTCTGGGGATGGATAGGGAGCCAATGGAGATCATTATGGTGAGGATTAAGGAGAGAACAGGAAAGGGTGGTGTTATAGTGGGTCTGCTGTAGGCCACCGGACTAGGAAGAAGAAGTATATGTGGTCCTCAATGGACATGTAGGAGCAGCCTCACATTGGCAGGCCCTGGTCCTCATGGGAGACTTCAACCACCCCAATAGCTGCTCAAAGGACAACACAGCAGGGTATAAGCACTCCAGGAGGTCTGTGGAGTGCATTGATGATAAATTCTTCACCCAAGTGATAGAGGAGCCAACGAGGAGACGTGCTGTGCTGGACCTCCTCCTCACCAACAAGGAGGGGCTTGTTGAGGATGTGAAGGTCAAAGACGGCCTTGTGACCATGAGATGGGGCTGTAGTGACCACGAGATGGTGGAGTTCAGGATCCTGAAGGGAAAGAGGAAGGTAAAAAGCTATCTCAGAACGCCAGATTTAAGGAGAGTAGAGTTCGGCCTCTTCAAGTATCTGCTTGGAAGAGCCCCATAGGATGTGGCCCCGGAGGAAAGGCGGGCCCGAGAAAGCTGGTTAATATTCAAGGATCACCTCCTCCAAGCTCAAGAGGGCTGCAGCCCATCAAATATGTTATCGGGCAAAAATGCCTAGAGGGCTGTGTGGATGAACAAGTCGCTCCTGGCCAAACTCAAACACAAAAAGGAAGCATTCAGAGGGTGGCAACAAGGACAGGTAACCTGGGAGGAACACAGAGATGTTGTCTGAGCATGCAGGGGCAAAGATAGGAAAGGTAAAGTCCAAATGGCATGGAATTTGGTGAGGGATGTCAAAGAAAACAAGAAGGGCTTCTATAAGTAGACAGGTAACAAAAGGGAAATGAGGGAAAATGTGGGCCCGTTGCTCAGTGAGACTGGGGACCTGATGACACAGGACGTGGGAAAGGCTGAGGCACAGAATGCCTTCATTGCCTCAGTAGCTGCTAGCAAGACCGGCCTTCAGAAATCCCAGCTGCCAGAGACAGGGGGAAAGCATGGACATCTGCCTTGGTGGAAGAGGATCAGATCAGGGAAGACTTTGGCAAACTGGACATACATAGGTATGTCCTATGCACCTTTACTACTTTCTTATCATTCATGTGCCTGGAAATGCTTTCCATGACTACCTGCTCCATCATCTTCCAAGGGGTGGAGGTGAGTCTGACTTGCCTGTAGTTCCCTGGGTCGTCCTTCTTTTCTTTCTTGAAGACACGAGTGACATTTGCTTTCCACATCTCTGCTCTGGGGCTCTTTATATGTCTGTGCTCTAGGCCTCTGTGTATCACTTGAGGTCTGGCATTGGCGGGTCATGGTATTATGGCCATTGTACATTCCATAAAGATGTGGCCAGATCAGAAAAAACAGATGATGCAATGGAAGTGATAGCAGGTGTGTCCATTTCTTGTTGGCAAAGAAATATAGGGTGATATGTCCAACTGCTCCAACCATCATTGCTCCAAGCACCCTGTAGATAGGTGTCGCCTGGCATGCAGGCGTGGCGACCTGGTTCAGGAACGGCGACCCCCGTCCATCAGCTTGCGGACACCAATGTGGTGGACAGCAAATGGCGTTTATTAGTGGTCGACACAGTGTTATATACCTTTGGTTTACGACGCCACTTCCGTCTGCTTACATCGTAAATTAAACACTATTGGTCATTAGGAGAGGGGCTCTAACTTTCCGTACAACGCGAGATCTTCCGACCGCCAAGCCTTAATTACCTACATTTCCCCCCCTCCCTATGCATCGTTAAATTAGTTAAATTAAGTAAATTAGTTATAAAAATTATATTAATATAATTAGCAAAAAATTTTTAGTTTTATAAAAAGTCTTAAAAAATATATGTAATATATTATAAATCTAAGTAGAAAACTATATTAAAAACTATAAACACCATAAATTAGTTAGTTAAGGTAGGTAAGTAAGGAAGTTAAGGGGTAAGTCAGGAAATTATTAGGGACAATGTTAAATATATTCTTAAAGCATTTGTTGGTGCTCTACAAACTTGATGTTAACGCTTTGTAGTCGTTTTTTGACAAACGACACGAGTTTTTTCAGTATACAAGGTCCGAAAATCAATGTCAGCAGAATTATCGTGACTGGCCCTATCAAGGAGGATATCAGGGTGGTTAACCACGGCGAACGGTTGAACCATGATTCGTACCAGTTTTGTTGCGCGTCCCGTTCTCTTTTTCGCTTTTCCAGTCCTTCTCGCAGTTTAGCCATGGTGTCTCTCACTATTCCGGTGTGATCCGCATATGTACAACACTCTTCCCTCAGTGCAACACACACTCCTCCCTGCTGTAAGAACATTAGGTCCAATCCCCTTCGATTTTGTAACACTACTTCAGATAGTGATCTAACTGATTGTTCTAATGCACTTATTGATCGTTCAATCCTTGCTAGGTCTTCGTCTACTGCTACTCTTAGGGCGCTGAATCCTTTGCTTTGGTGTACCAAGGATGTTACTCCCGTACTTACTCCTGCTGTTCCTAAGATCATTAAGGTGGCTACCGTTACTGCTGTAAAGGGTTCTCGTTTCATCAAATGATGTTCTGGGGTAGCTTGAGAGTTATAGACAAATTCTTCGGGATGGTAGAAAATTTTTGGGACTATGGACACTTGGATACAATGTTCTGAGGACTTAACAAGGCTTTCTAATGACAAACAAGGCGTAACTCCAGTAGTAGAACAGACCCACTTGGCATTTTTGGTTGGTATTAACCATTTGGTAGAGGCTTTACTCAGCATCTTATTGACACACAGTTGTTCTCTATGCTCTGGGACTTTGCCTACACACACTCCTTTCCCTACCACCTGTGACAACGTAATGCCTTGTTTTTCTGTGTCCCATATACACTGGGCCGGGTTTGCATCATTTGTCTGCATGGGTAGGTCACTTACTCCTATGGCCTCATAAAAGGGTGGTCTTATTCCGTAACATAACCAGCAATGCTCTGTAAGATTTGGATTTGTCTCGTTCAATACTTGGAAGCTAGCTTGCATTATTTTCCAAAGAAGATTTTTGTAAGGGATTTGGGCGTTATCGGGGGTTGTAACTTCGATATCGTGTGTGTTGCTATATGTCGATGTTGGTGGGTTAAGAACTGGATTAGGCCCGATCGCTTGGGGTGTTTGTGGGATTGTCTTAAGGATTTGTATCACTATTCCTGGATCTTTGAAAGCGCTGTGAATGAATACTGACCACCTCCTTCCCACGACCCAACCCGTATTAGCCGGGTTTTGGATCTTCAAAACTAGATGGGAACAGGTACCTTTGTTGGTTAACAGCCCATTGGATGTGAATTTTGGATGATTGCACCCGTTTGGTCCCCATTCTACTTGCAAATTTTTGTCCTCTCTTTCTGGTTTCCATCTATTGCTTGTCACGATGGTTTCACATCCCCAGTACCCACAAAACCAGCGTCCTGGATAGTTACAGTAACTCTTCCCTGGGTTTGAACTAGGACACCAATACGTTCCCCATATTGATTTAGGACCTCCACGTTTAGGGAACAACTCGAAATTAGTTACCACGAAAGTTGGGGGGCCTGCTGTCACGTTTACCGCTATCACTCGATCGCTGGTGAGGTCTTGTAGGACCCACCTGAATGGCCGATGGGGATTGTAATCTGGTTCTGCCTTTCCTGCAATGATAAGCTTTAAAATCAGGATTACACAAAAGCATCGGAATTTTCCCTTGCCGGGGTTGCTCAGATGTTGTCCGGGCTCCGCCGGTGCGGAATCTTCAGGTTCGGACGGGACGCTTGCCGGCTCGTCACTTTCTGTTGCCATCGGGAAGTATGGATCATGGGGGCGTCCGATGATCCGGTCCATTGTTCTTCTGATTGCCATACTACTGCCGCGGTTGAGGTCGCTGAAGATGCGTCAGTGAAGACTGTTGGTCCTGGTTGAGGTCGGTCCATGACCTTTTCTGGAAGGTCGATGTTGACGATTGTTAGCATTTGAGTCCAAGGGGGCTTCGTTGCGTACCGGACTTCTCCGCCAAACCCGGTGAGAGCTATGGCCAAATACTCTGATATTGCCACTGACTGCATTGGGAGCTGTTTGCGGAAGGGTAAGTATATTCTGGTGGGTTCGGTGCCTAGATGTCTTAGGGCGAGTTTCCTGCCTTTCATAATGAGGTTACTGAGACACTCGACTCCTGGAGAAAAGGCACGAGATGTTTTTCCTAAGACTATCCATTGTATTGGCTGGGCTTTTTCTGGGGGACCTTGGGCTAGTGCTCCTACCCCTCCCTTTTCGGTGAAATGCACGTACAGATCAAGTGGTATATTTGGGTTCCACCTGGCAAGCGTGCTTGATGACGTTTGTTGTTCTATAAAATCAAGAGAGTTCATTGCTTCTGTTGTCAGGGTTTTTTGTTCCCATGGGTTTTTTCCTTTCAAAAGATCATACAGAGGGGTCATAATTTCAGGAGGGATTAGGACGATATTGTGTAGCCATTGCAAAGACCCCACTAACTGTTGCATATCATGGAGTGTCTTAATATTTCGGTGGATTTTTACTTGGGGGGGGGTTATGTAGAGATCTGTGATCTCCACTCCCAGGAAACTTACACATGGACCTCTTTTAATTTTTGCGTTCGCGATTTCGAACCCGTTCGTTTTTAGAGTTTCTGAAATTGTTGACACCAGCTGGTCCACTTGATTTCCTGACGGTGCAGAGATCAAAATGTCGTCCATGTATTGGATGATAGTTGCAGTCGGGTCACTACACCGGACCGGTGCCAATGCTCGATCTACTGTGATCTGGCAGATGGTGGGCGAGTTGATCATTCCTTGGGGCAACACTTTCCACTGAAAACGTAAGTTAGGACACTGGCTGTTTGGAAACACTACGGAAAAAGCAAACCGCTCTTTGTCGTCTTCATGCAGGGGTATTGAGAAAAAACAGTCTTTAATATCAAGGACGGCACAAGGTTGCCCTTCCGGTATCATAGAGTTCATGGGCAATAGTGTTTGGACGGGACCCATTGGTTGGATTATTTTGTTTACTTCACGCAGGTCATGGAGGAGACGAAACCCTTCGCCAGTCTGTTTGGGTATTACAAAAACTGGGGTGTTCCACGGGCTAGTAGAAGGCTCTATATGACCTCTCTGTAGTTCGCGGTCAAGTAGCTCAAGGAGGGCATCCATTCGAGGCTTTGACAGGGGCCACTGCTCAACCCACACTGGATCGGATGATTTCCACGTCAATCTAATTGGTGGAGGCGGGTGTACGGCAGTGGCCCTTAGGGTAAATTTGTCATCCTGATTTTTAATAGGGATAGAGCGTCCCTTCCCAACAGGGGTGGGACCCCTGACATGACATATGGAAAGAGAGTGATAGTTTCCTCTGGTCCCTTTTCGGTGTGAAGTGTGATTGCTACCAAGTGGGCGCTCTTCCGAGCTCGGGTTAGTCCCCCGACTCCGCCTACCATGGGGGCGTCCTCCAGCTTCCAACGTGGGGGCCAATTCGTTTCGGGGATAACTGTGACGTCTGCTCCGGTATCGATCAAAAAGGGGACACTAATGGTGGTGTCATTTGGGGCATTATAGAGGGAACAAATTCCCCACACCACTGGCGGGCTATCACACGCTACCGCCAAGGCCACCCAGGGGTCTCGCTCCCAGGGGATGGTCTTTGCTGTCCCTGAGATGGGGGCAAATTCGGTTGGTTGACAGGTTGGGCCACAAAATCGGTAGCTCTTCAAGGGGGCAGCGGGTTCAGAAGCACCTCGCCCCAACTTGGATTTGCATAATTGGGCCGCCTCACATCCCAAGTGGGAGAAGGCTGTGCGCGGCCCGGGTGCCCTCTCCCCCTTCCGTTTCCCTGATTTTTAAACCTACAGTCCTTAGCAAAATGTCCTTTCTTTCCACAAACCCAACACGGCCCTCTAGGCTGAATTTGGCGTGGGGGGTACGCAGTTAGCAAGTTCCCTAGTTGAGGGCAGTTCATAACAACATGGCCTTCCTGACCGCATTTAAAACATGCCATCACATCGGCTATTGCGGTACGAACAGCCGCCTGAATCGGGGTTAGATGTTCTTCACTCACAACATGCTTGATCATGTCTGCGATACTTGACCCCGCCGGTAGCGACCGCAGGACTTCTTTGGGTTTTGAATTACATTGTTGGCGTAAACAGTCTGCGACAACGGGGCCTTTTGCCTCTGAAGGCAGGGATGAGGAATCAACTGCCGCTTGGAGGCGGTCTACAAATTGTGTAAAACTCTCACTTTCACTTTGCTTTATTGTGGACCATGGTGATGGCTTAGCAATGATTCTAGAGACTGTACGAATAGCTTCTCTAGCTGCACGAGTGGTTGTCATAACTTCATGGGCTCGCAAGCCTTGGGCTTGTGCCTGGGGGGTGATCATTGTTGGATCTGTACCCATTAGTCGCTGTAGGTTAGAGCCATGGAGCGGGTGGTCTGCTCCTGCTGCTTGGGCTAGCTGCCTTGCACAGTTCTCTTCCCATTCTTGTTTAAAAACAATCATCCCCGCCCCATCAAAAATCAGTCTACAAGTTTGCTTTATATCGAATGGGAGCATGTCATCTCCCCCGAAAATTCCATCTATGAGGGTGGAGACCATGGCAGAATTAAGCCCTTTCTCCACGATCGCTTTAACAATTGCTTGCACATCCTTAGGGTTTATTGGTGAATAAATCCTTTGTCCCCCGTCCGCTACTCGGACTGGGAACGCTAGCGTGGCCGGTGAGGCCCAATCGGCGCATGCAATTTGTATCTTTTTCCAATCCGTAAGGGGAATTTCTCCTTCTCGCGTTTTTTCTTTATAGCGAAAAGGGGTATGTTGACTTTTAATCTTGTTTACCTCCTCCTCCTCCTCTGAAGTTAGATCGGTTGTGAGCCGCTCGTCCCAGGAAGTGTCTGACCCGGAGTCGGAACTCGACTGACTAGTCATTTCCGGCTCCGGTACCTTTTTGTTGGGCTCCGGCTCCGCCCCCTATGGGTGGGCCGTTCCCTCCCCCTAGGCTCACCCCGCCTTCTGTTCGGGGGGGGGGGGGGGGGGGGTGGTCGGCCGTTTTTTCAAATGGCCGCTACGATTGGCTCTCCGCCCCTCACCCGCACTCCCCCCTCTGTGTCGGTCACTCCCATCACCTTTCTCCTTCTCCTTCCCCTCCCCTTCTCTTTTGTGTGCGCTTGTTAGTTCTAGCGCTTTGTCTTTGTTCTCGCCGGGGGCATTCTCGCCCCGCCTTTCCCCTAGGGGCTCGGCGCCATCTTGGGGCGCATAGGGCGGTGGTTTAGCCCGGATATTTTCTGACTGTGATCTCTCCGCGGCGGTCCTAGCTTCCTCAGCTAACCCTCCCCAGAAGGATTTTGCTTGATCTTTTGCCTCCGCGAGCGGAACGGGGCTTGGGGATTTTGGGGACGCGCCGCCCTCCCATGGGTGTTCCAACTCGGCAGAATTGCCGTCACCTGGGGGGCACTGAGTCTGTGTGGCTGCCCCGACTCCCAATTTCGGGGTGACCAACAGGCAGTCTCTTGCAGCCCTCCAGGTTTCCTGCTCTTGTATGGCTTTTTGCAAAGCCTGTTCAACTTTTCCCCACGCTTTAAGGTTTTTTCCGCGACCCGAGGACTTTGTCTCCTCGGCTAACGCTTTAGTGCACTTATCCCACACCTCAGGGTGGAGTATATCTACTGGCTGATCAATGGCTCCAATTTCCAAAAGCCTCGCAATAGCAAGGGTAAAATCTTTGGGCCTACACTCAATCCCCCACTGTTTATGTAATTGGGATACGACCTTCACAAGGGCTTCCATCCTCCTTGTTGGTCCTGGTCCGGGAGCGTCCCCCCTCGACCTCTTCCCGTCGAGCTGGTCCAGCAGCCCGTCTGACCGTTCACCCGTCCAGGCGATCTTCCCGGGTTTCGGCACCACTTGTCGCCTGGCATGCAGGCGTGGCGACCTGGTTCAGGAACGGCGACCCCCGTCCATCAGCTTGCGGACACCAATGTGGTGGACAGCAAATGGCGTTTATTAGTGGTCGACACAGTGTTATATACCTTTGGTTTACGACGCCACTTCCGTCTGCTTACATCGTAAATTAAACACTATTGGTCATTAGGAGAGGGCTCTAACTTTCCGTACAACGCGAGATCTTCCGACCGCCAAGCCTTAATTACCTACAGATAGGAAATGTGGATGTACAATATGACAATATAAACGTGTCACCAGAATGCAGTTCTCCATTCAAAGTGCTGGGAGGAAATACATTTTTGGAAATGGCTGTATAAATCTCTATTTACATAGAGGGAGAGAAGGTGTCATCATCTTGCTGGTCCATGTCCATGGCCTATGAAAAAATTCATGAGAATTTGCAGACCAGTATCAAAGTGCTGAAAAGTAACTTTTTACACACTTATTACCCCAAGTACTTTCCTGCATATGTTTCTACTTTTGCCTAACATCTTCATTCCGGGGTTGACTCAGTTGCCAGCACAGAGGTTGCTGCTGCCTCCAAGACACCCAGGGGTGGCTGAAGCCCCCACGTGGGACTGGGAAATGACCTACAGGAGCACTTCTGGAGCAGGAGCTGGTCACCAGACAGGGTGTGTCCAAGCATCTCCGTTGAGACTACTGATTTCTCCCCCTTGAGTAGAAAAGGAAGCCTGGGCCATGGCAGCTGAGGCGCCCAACATTAGAGGGGATCACTTTCATCCCTGCCTTCAACGATAATACAGCCACATGTACTTTATACCCTGCAGGGAATGAAAAATGAGTGGGTTGGTATTGCAGAGTCTGCTTGAAGACGCTCCTCTGTCCCAGATACACTGGGCTTAGTGTCCGTTTGGCAATTCAAAAGAGAGCAT
Organism: Buteo buteo; assembly: GCF_964188355.1. Lineage (NCBI taxonomy): Eukaryota > Metazoa > Chordata > Aves > Accipitriformes > Accipitridae > Buteo > Buteo buteo. Next base: position 1,550,514 of record NC_134201.1, on the reverse strand, counting down.
TTCATTCACTTTGTCTGTTTTTTCCCTTCTGTCAATCAGGGGAGCTCGTGACTTCAACGTGTGACTTGCTGTGTGCAAAGAGCGGACATGGACAGACAGAGTCCAGGGCAGGGAGTGTTTTGGGGGTCCTGGGATCTGTACTTACACAAAAATGTGGGGTTTGTTCATCTAAGGCTATCCCCTGTAGGAAGTGGACTTCAGAGGAGGTAATGTGGACTTAATACACAGCCATTGACTGTATTACATCACTGTGTGTCTGTGTGCAGCTCGGTCTCCAAGCAGGAGGGAGTTGGTGCCCATGGGCTGAAGCATGCAGCTACAGACTTCAGTGAAGAAAGCTCAGATTTGAACAAGGCTGCTGTAAGTGCCAGGTGGTTGAGGGAAAAGGTGGGGATGGGGGTAGGGATGAAGAATGACCATAGATTGTTAAGACAGAAAGGGTCTTGATTTTTGTAATCATTCAAACTCCATTAGGAGGATCAATATGAATTGGGGATTTCTGGTATCACATGGTGCCTGAGCAGAAAAATAAAGAAAAGTGGAGGAAAAAAAGAATTCTTTCTTATTGTTTAGTATTGAAATCTTTCCACTTTGGCTACACTCCTGAAATCTCTCTAATTAACCACATAAGAATTGAAGACCTAAAGGAAAACTCTGCACTGAGCCTTGGCTCGTTAGGGAGTTTGCATGTTAATGAGCCCTCTGGTGCCAAGTTCCTGAACTGCAGATCCTGAAAGACTGAACAAGCCTCTCAAGAAGTAAAAGCCAGCAGCAAACTTCCAAGTTTCGGAGGGTGTTAGTGGGCGCCACTGAGGAACATCACTGAAGAGACCGTGGAGGGAATGACCAGTCAAGGAGACCGTCCCTGGGGGCTGGTGAACCAGGAAGTCGGAGACACAGGTTACAGGTGGAAGATCAGTTGTGGAGGTAGCTGTGAAAGCCCTAAATGTGTTTCACCAAGCAGGATGGCCAAGCCCTGGCCTCCATCCCACTGGGAAGGGGGATCCTTTCCTTCATGGGATGCTTACAGCTCTTCTTGGAAGCAGTTGGATGGGGTGTGATGCCGAGTGAAGGACAGCAGTAGGACACCTCCCAGGCAGTTTTGGGGGTCGGTGAGGAGGGAACAAGGGCCAGGGGCTGTAAGGAACCGGTGTCCTTGCATGGGCTTCAGTGGAAGAGACAGCCGCCACCGTGGAGATGACAAGGACTTCAGTTGTGTTGGTGGGGAGGAGGGGGGCAGCCGCACAAAGGCCGTGTTTGCACCACAGACAGTCCTACACTGTCCTATGCCTGTGCCAGTGACCCTGCAGATTTTAGCTGCCTCCCCCTGTTTCCCCACCTCACCCTGACATTGGGATCTCCCAAGTAGAAGAACTTGGAGCAAAGGAGTAATCTGAGCCTAGGGGAAAGTGTGAGGGCAATGGACTTGAATAATTTTGTCATTGTTTAAATCCAAACCTTTTTTTACTTGGCATAAATTAAATTGGTCTTCCCCAAGTGCACTCTTCTTTGCCTGTGACAGTAATTAGGAAGTGATCTCCCTGTCTTTATCGTGACCCATGAGCTATCCCATCTTATTTTCTCCCTTTGTCCTTTTGAGCTGGAGGTGTGAGTGGGCAGCTGGGTGGGTGTCTGGGTGTTGGGCAAGGCTAACCCACTACAGGACAGCAACCGCAGGACTGCTGTGTCCAGTATTGGGCTCACCAGGCACAAGGAAGACCCTGACAGAGTGGAGAGAAAGTTGCAGAGGCCAGAAGGATGGCTGGGGCCTGGAGCACATTGTGCACAAGGAGAGGCTGAGAAAGCCAGGGCTTTGGAAAAATCCCTCAGAGCCAAACACTGGAGCAAGGACCCAGGCCAGCTGGTGAGATCTCTATCAGTGGAGATTTTCAAAATCTGTGGAGACAAGCACCTGATCTAGGTGGAGGTGTCTGAGAATGGGCTTGGCTGAGAGTCTGGCTGTGGCAGGAGCTATGGGACTTGATGTGTAACGAGTGTTGGTAGGAAACTGGTTCCCTTTGTATTAGTAATGGCAGCAGAGCTGGGTATCCTAGAGACCTGGAGGACGACAGGGGTGACCATGCAGCAAAGGTCCTTCCTCAGGGTTGGGCTGTATGGCCACTCACTCTCTGGCTCTTCTGTGTTCATATGATAGGTGATCCCCAACACTGACTGCATTTGCCCCTTCTCTGCCCCCACCAGCCCCACGCCCCAGGGCAGCATGACAGTCCTGGCCCTGGAGCTCCTCAGCCAGCTCTTGCATCTCTCCAGCCCCCTTCCCCTGTGCCAGCTGGGTTCCCACTGCCTGCCCTGTGATTGCAGAGTCCTCCTTTCCCTGTCAATACCTGGAATTAACACTTTTGCATAAGTCCACCTGGGCAATCTCTCACTTTGTGGAGCTCCAGTCACACTCCAGGCACACGCTGCCCATGGAGATCCCCTGGGATATCCAGGCAGCTACAGATTCCCCTCCTGGAAGATGTCTTCTGCCCTGTCACATGTGGGAAAGGACTGGGTTTGTACCTCAGTGACCACTCCTCATCTCCACTGTCACCAGGCACCAACAGGTGAGTCCTAAGTCCACCCCTCTAGCAGGTCACAAGATGACAATGAGCTTTCTGCCCTTGAAACCATGGATCAATAAACCTTTCTGAGGTGCAGTATCTCGGGCCTTTTCCTGACACGAGGTTTGGAAAAACAACCCTACCATCAGGCAGTGCACAGGGAAGATCCCTTTTCATTACAGAGATGCTACGAGGGAGTCAGCTTGGACGCAGTGTTACAACGACACATTTTTATATGATCTTCCAGGTGAGACAGAAGAAGTCCATGCTTCACATGAAGTACGGAAAGTCCAAGTATTGGTCTACGAACATGAAACCCCAAAGAGCAATAACAACAATGATAATAAAAGAAAGCATGGGCCTAGTATGGCAGTCACTTGTGGAAAAAGACTGGAAGTTTACCGGTATTGAATAATGTCTGCGAAATCACTTTCCTCAGGGCATTTTTGAGCTCCCTGTTCCTCATGCTATAGAAGCGAGGGTTCACAACTGGAGGCACCAGTGAGTACAGCACTGCCACCACCAGATCCAGGGATGGGGAGCAGATGGAAGGGGTGTTCACATAGGCAATCATGCCAGGGCTGACATACATGGAGACCACTCAGCCCACAAGTCAGCAGCCCTAGCCAAGAGAACAAGGACCTCAGTTCTGGGTCCCAGCCCTACCAAAGCCCTTGGCTTTCCCCACCACAGGCTGTCCTATACTGGCCTATGTCAGTGATCGTTTCTCTGCAGATTTTAACTCTCCCCGCTTCTCCCCAGGCACTGCTTCTCCCCAGGCCCTGAGGGCCTCCCCTGCCCACCCAGGGCTCGGCTGTGACGTGGGCAGGGCTGTGGGAGGGCTGTGTGGGCTGCCTCTGCTGAGCCCTTTCTTGGAGGAGAAGCAGGCAGCTGTGCTGGACCTGAGCCCAGGTCACTGCCCTGAATCCTAGACCCACCCCACCCACCATCCAGGGACAATGCTTGGCAGCAGAGTGTGCCTGGGAGGAGACCTCAGGGAGGGGATAGACAGCAGCAGCACGCTAAGGAATCCTTTCTGGCTGCACTGGGAGATGTGGTGTGAGGGTGCTGGCCCAGCCCAGGTGTCCTTTGTGACCAGAGCCACACTGCCCTTGTGGGTTTCCAGGGCTAAGGGTCTAAGATTGTCCTGTCTCCAGGTGGAGATCCCATACCACCTGGGAAGCACTCTGTGCCAGCAGGTAAGGGTGTCTGGGCTGGACAAGCATGGGCAGGGCTGTGGGACTCCCAGCTGGAGTTTTCCTTCCACCATCCTTCCACCATTGCCGCTGGCTTGAGCAGAGCCTCAGCTCAGGGAACCTGGATCTGCTGAGGTCAGGCACAGCCCTGCAGAGGTGCGACTGGTGGGGCTGGTGCCCACCTCTTGTTCCTGGGGTGTTTGGTGACTCCGTCAATACTCCATAACTACTGTGCCGGTAGGATCATGGAGTCGCAGGTCTGTCCACAGCCATGCAGAGGCAGGGAGGGCCAGGAGATGGTGCCTTGGCTGCTCCCCTGGCAATAACACCCACAACCAAAATAGGGCATGAGACATGGAGTTTCACTGCAGGGTGCCCAGCACCCTGGTGAGCCGAAACTCAGAGGAATAAGGCTGCTCTCCTATGGGCTTTAAACAGCCAAGCTCTGCCCAGCATGAGGGCTGCAGTGCTGAGACTTGGGGTCTTACTGTGACCCCCCTCAGGCAGGTCCTCAGGAACTGCAGGAACAACCACAGATTTGGGACAATCTTGCTTTGCTCCAGAGAATGGACCCAGCCTGCAGGGCCAGACTGCTCAGGTCCCCAAATGCCATGAAACAGGCTATTCCAGCTCAGGCGTGCTGCCCCCTCAAGCACACACAGGCCTGTGGCTCATCTCCCCGAGGAGGAAGAGGAAAATGCCTGCCAGGTGCCAGAGTAAGGGAGAAATATTACCCCTGTGGGAGGGCAGAGCTGGCAGCGAAGTGGCACAGGACAGGCACTGGGTTCCTCTCCCCAGTCCCCACTTGGGGCTCCTTGAGTCTACACGTCAGTGTCCATACTGCCCATAGCCCCCACCATCCCGCGTTCAGAAGATAACACTCCCCCCTTCTTTACTTCACTTTTGTACCTTCCTTCTCTGAGATGCAGGGCTGGAGCTTGCCCCCACAGGAGTTTTCCAGGGGATGGAGGCTGTGTTTGCAGTGCTCATGTATGTCACCCATCACCGTGGGGTTCTCACCCTGGGAACACTGCTCTCCCATGGGGTCTGCCAGCAGGAAGGCTCTGGGGTATGGGGCAGAGGGATGTGTGTACCTGGGCTTCTCCCAGATCCCTCCAGGATCACCCCAGGGGTGGAGGAGCTCCCAGCAGGGAATGGGGCAATGCTGAAGTGGGAGAAGATGTTGGTGACAGCCGCCTCCTCCCCGTTTCTCCTCTAGGGCCAGATCCTGCTGCCTGCAGCACTACTGAGCTCCAGCACCTCCCCACAGGGAACCCTGCCACAGAAAGCCGATGCACCTTCCAGCCCGCAGCAGAGGAGCCCTTTGGAAAGTGCCGGAGGGGTGTGGAGACCCACCAGCAGGACCAGGGAGAGCAGTTTGGGCACCAGGTCCTGCCCAGGTGTCAAACCCTTCTCCCTGCCCGGTTCCTGCATAAGAGGTTTCTCTGCCCATGGGCACTGGGGCAGGTGAAAGCCAAAGCCGAGGGAGAGGAACCCTGGCTCAGCTCCCAGCAGTGCCTCTTTTAGGGGAGGGACACAAAATCTCCTCGGCCATGGAAATGTGCCCACGTGAGCATCCTCCCAGATGAGCCCTTCTCCAGGCCAGGGACAGGACCATGGCTTCTGGCTGCAGCACACATCTCTTGGGGATACTTTCTCCATCCTCCCAGCCCTCCAACAGTGCTGAGGGAAAGGTGCCCCATCCCACCTGCTCCCACCCCTCTTGTACCTGCACACAAGTACCGCCCTGACACGAATCCATACTGACATCCCTGGTGAGGCAGCAGGAGGGCAGGGGTGGGGGCTGGAGGAGAGCAGGAGGAGGGGGTCCCAGGGCTGCCGTGGGGCCTTACAGCCTCTGCTCAGGAAGGAGGCAGCTCAGGGCCTTGACAAGAGTGCTCAGGGTCTGCGAGGGCCCAAGGCAGCAGGAGCAGCTCATGGAGACTGGGGTCCTGGAAGAGCATGAGGAGAGGGAATCCCAGCCCCGTGTGTCCCAGAAAGCGGCTCTGCAGCCTGTGCTGGGGCAGTGGGGAGCAGAGCTGCCTCCTAACCATGGTGGGAGGTAATCCATGGGCCATGTTCCCCCCTGGGGCTGGCTGGGGTGTTCAGGGCACTGCGGCCACCTCAGGGCTCACTTCTGTGGGGCCACAGCCCAGGGCTTACCCTGACACGGCAGCTCTGTCATGGCATCTGCACTGTGGGACCAGCATGGCCCAGGACCTGCCTGGAGCAAAGAGCAGCTGGGAAACCCTAGAGTGAGGAAATGGGTGCTCCCACTGCCGTGCATCATGGGACCTATCAGAGAGCCATTTTGACTAGAAACTGCCTGTGGCCAGTAGGATGGAAATGTCTCTGTCAGCAGGATTATTCCCCAGGGACCATGGGCTCTCGCTGCTCCACAGCCTGACCCCAAGACTGCTGAGACTGTCCCTGAGACATGCCCATTTCCCCACCTCCATGACTTTGTTCTCTGCTCCTCCTGATCAGCGTCAGGAAGATGCTCTCACACTTGGGCAGGCAAGCACCAGCTCCAGGTCAAAGCCCCCAGAGACTTTTATTAGGAACAAAGATGATGCACAGCATAAAAATGGGAATAAAAATAGAGGAAACTCCAGGCGGTTTCTGTTGCCCATGGGCCAAGGGACATGGTTCCCTGGTGCTCACGGCTCTCCCAGCTCCACAGACCTCTTCTCCCTCCTGGCTGCACCCAGCTGCACAGCAGGGATGGGCTCTCATGGCCTGGGGCTCTGGGACTGTTGTGCACAGAGCTCCGGTGTCACAGCCTTTGTGTCCTCAGGGGGATGTGCCAGAGACACCTCTTCAACATCATCATAGCCCATGCTCTCCAGGGACAGGGGCCACGTGTCTCCTTCAGCTCCAGGGACCCCAGCACTTCTCCAGGAGTGCAGGCTGGCCCCTGCAAGCAGCAAGGCAGGACAATGCAGTTTGGCCCATGGGGTCTGTACAGCATGTTCCTCCCTGCTCCTCACCACATTCAGCTCCTTCTCCTACCCCTAGACACTCCAAGGAAAACTCCTGGGACAGGAGGCTGTGGTCTCAGGACAGCAGTGACTTGGGTGGCACCAGGGGTGGCACCCCAGGAACCAGCAGTGCTAAATTTCCCTCTCACCTCCAGGTGCAACCCTGGGCTCTGCTCCCTCCTCTGGCTCCTTGGGCATTTCCCTCTCTCCCTGCCCAGGGGCAACATCCTCCACGGGATCAGAAACCTCCCCAGCATCATCATAACCATCTGCTGGGTCACCTCTGGGTGGGACAAGAACATCTGAAAAGAGAGGGGAGCTGGTGACAGTGAGAAGATACATCCTGCAGAGCAGAGCGACAATGCACAGGGACACAGGGCTGAGACACGGGTATTGGCAGCACCACAGGAGACCCCCATGTCCTCCCCATCTCCAGCGGTGACACTGAGTGACACCTCTGTCCATCACAGGTCTTCAGGGAGATCAACTCCTTCTTGCCTCTGTTACCTGGTGCTGAGCCCAGACCATCCTCCTCCTCGCTGACCCCAGGGTAGGGCTGCAGCTGGGTCAGGGACTCTTCTGAATAGGAGCCTGCAGAAATGCACGGTGGCTATTATGAAGCGAGCTCCACTGACCTGGCTCATGGTCAGTGCTGCTGGGGAAGGGGGACCCACAGAGCTGGGGCTGCGTGGGGAGGAGGGCTGGGAAATCACCCTGCCTCCCTGGGGCAAACCCTGTCTCAAAGGTGCTCCCAGAGCTGCCCTAGGACAGCCCCTTCCCTCACTCCACAGGTTTCACTTGGGGTGCAGGGGCAGGAAGAGAGGGGCTGTCCCGCTGGAACAGGCAAAGCTGTTTATTTGGGAGAAAGCTCCCCTTCCAGGCCCAGGACCTGGATGGTCTCCCCACAGACCACGTGGCCCCAGTGTCACAAGGACCATGGGCTGGGGGGCTTCAGGGAATCAGCCTGGGGTTGGGGCCAGGGGAAAGGGTCCTGCAGATGTGCCTCCAGGGAGGACCCACACCCACCTGAGCGACCAAACCTCGCCTGCTTCTCCCACACCGGGCTGTAACCGATCTCCTCGTACAGGGCCTCAGGGAAGGGCTCCTGAGCACTCCTGGAGCCTGGGGACAGAGGTAGGGCTGGCAGAGGGACAGGCAGAGGGGCAATGGGATCATACTGCGCTGCCCCAAACCTGTTTCTTGGGCCAGCCCAGGACTGGCCCAACGGCACAGCCCCACTGCACTGTCCAGGCACAGCTGCCACATCCCCAGTGAGGGCAACATCGCCGTGGAGATTATCTGGGCCTGACACCACGGGGATGGACCCTTCTGCCCTGCACTCCTCCCATCATCTCCCTTGTCCCAGAGTCCCCCCCAGCACTACCCAGAGCATTGCCAGCATTGGCCATCTCCCCCCTGCTCACATCTCTCCCATCCCCGCTCTGCCATTTGTCTCCTCACCCCATCACTACCTCCCCCCGCCTCTGGGCTCTCTCCACCCCTTGCTGCTGGTGCCCCACAGCCAGGCACTCAATGGGGTGGTGCATGGGACAGGTGGCAGCACACGGTCTCAACCCCCAACTCTGCCTGTGCCCCTCACTGACAGCCCGCAGGCCTTCCCACAGGTATCTCCTCCTGGGACCGCTGTGGAAAGACCAACCTCTGCGCCCAGCCCTGGTGCTCAGTGCTTGCCCAGCCAGGAGGGCCAGGAGCAGGCAGAGAAGGGCCCCCAGGATGATGCAGATGATGACGGGCACTGAGACTCTCCCGCTGCCACTCGGACGGCCCCGGGGGGAATCTGTGTGGGCAAGAATATGGAAAGGCCAGCACCAGGCCTGGGTGAGGTAGGAAAAGCACCATTCCTGACCCCCATCACACAAGGCAGCAGGGGGTGGAGGGCCCCAGGGATGAGCGATGGAGAAGCTTCTACCCCAATGAGTAAATGACAACCTTCCCTACCCCCCTCACCACCAGACCAGTGCCTTCTCCTCGGAGTTTCACACCCCAGCAAGGAGCCCCTTCCACCCAGCTGTGGGTCACAGTCTTGCCCTGGGGATACCCAGCAGAGGGGGGGAAGACAAGTTACCTGCTCGGGGTGGGACTGCTGCTGTCCTGGGTGTAGCTGCAGAGGAGGAAAAGGAGAGCTGGGCTGAGAGGGTGGGTGTGCGGGTAGCGGGGATCCTCTCCCCCAACACAGCGTGTGTGTGTCTGTGGATGTCCCTGGCACATCCCACCCAAGTTGGCTCTCCTGTGGTGCTACAAAGAGAGGGCAGGATAGGGCTCAGTGCCTCTGCTGCGGGTGGCAGGCAGGATGGCACAGGCAGCCCAGGGGATATCCCTGGGGCTGCAGGGCCCCATGGGCAATGGCCAGAAGACATCCAGTTCCACCGAGGCTGCTCCCCACTTGGCACCAGGCTCCTGCACTCTGCAGAAATGTTCTTCCTCTTGGGAGGTTACGGGCCATGCCAGGACCAAGGGGGCAAAAGGCCTTCCCCCTGAGCAAGGGGTCCCAGACCTGCCACTCACCTGAGCAGTTCACAGCAGCATCTTCCTTGTGCCGGCAAGCACCGCCATCCCCAGGCCGGGCCCAGCAGTCCTGCAGAGACGGCTCTGTCCCACGGCACTCCACCTGCTCCAGCCAGATGGGGCCCGTCCCCTCCCCAAACGCAGCCTCATGCAGGGCAGACACCGCGGGGCCACAGCCCAGCTGCCTGCACGCCACCTCGGCATCCCGCATGTCCCAGGAGTCGTCGCACACCGTCCCCCAAGAGCCACGGTGCCAGACCTCCACTCTGCCCGAGCACCTGTCCTCACCTCCCACGGCACGAATCTTCTCCCTGTCTGGAGAAGGCAAAGACCTCCCGTGGCACGGAGACAGCAGGCAGAGCCCTGCCAGACAAGAAGCATCCACAGAGGAGCAGCTCCCTACCTGTGCAGCTCGTGGAGTTGGGGCACGGGGACAGCGGGATCGAGGGCGTTTCTGGGCGTCTCCCTGAAGAAGGAAACACTGTGGTGAAAGGGCTGGTTTGGGAGATCGTGCAGAAGAGAGCAGGGCTGAGCTCTGCTTGTGCCTCCCTCTGCCATCTCGATCACGGCAGCAACTGAACCCTGGTCATTGAGGGGACAAGCACAGGACTGTGGGGGGACCCCGACTGCTCAGCCCCAAAAGGTCCCTGTTTAACAGAGCAGCAGGAGCGTGTCTGTGGAGGGGAGGCTCTCCTGAACCCTGTCTGGTCTCTTCTGAGACCTCACCTGGAGATGCTTCTGCCTCCCCAAGGTGCTGCTGGCAACTGCTGCTGGACGTGTGTGGCTGTGATCACTTTTCTGCCACCAGCAGCAGAAGGGACTGACATGGAAAGGAAAAGCCCCTCCAAGCTCTTTCTCTACGTTTGGCCATACCCAGCAGGGAACAGGAGCTGGGGTGGCACTGGGGTGCCCAGGTGGCTCAGAGTTACCATTACAGGTGATGTGGGTCTCCTCTCGCAGGTCTTCACATGACTGTGGGTTCCAGGGAGCAGAGGAACACTGCCAGAAGGAGCTGGTTTTCTCCCCACACTGCACGTAATCCAGCCAGGTAGGGCCAGACACCCTTCCATAAGGCAGCTGTGTTTCCAGGGATCCTCCGTCCCCGCAGCCCAGCTCCTTGCATGCCAGAGACACCGTGGCGAGAGTCATCGAGTTGGAGCAAATGCTTCCCCATGTCCCGTTGTAGAAAACCTGCAGGCGCCCAGAGCAGCCATCACTGTTCTCCAGCCTCAGGGCCACGAACTCTGGGGGGAAAGGCACCAAGGGGGAACAGGCTGGTCTGGGGCAGTGGGAGCCAGGACACATCTGCACCCCTCAGGCCCTTATCCGGGCAGGGCCAGGGCCAGCACGTCCCCCTTGCACCCAAGGGCAGAGAGAAGCCCCTGATGGACAGACACCCCTGTCCTTCCTGCTAACCCTTGGGGATGACTGAGCTCCCCAGGGACCCGCAGTGGGACTGACGGTACCCGTGCATGGGTGTCCACAGGACATGCTCGGGCAGGAGCTCAGAGCCAGCCAGGGACAGCCTTGGCCATGCCCGTCTGTCCTTGTGTCCTGGCCTCTGCAAGAGCCAGGCTCCCACTACAGCTCCCACCACAGACCTGAGCAGATGACTCCCGCGTCCTCTTTGTGCCCGCAGTCGTGCTGCCCCCAGGGCCTGGCAGGACAGTCCCAGAGAGCAGCTTCGGCCCCAGAGCAGTTGACGCCATCCAGCCAGATCTGCCCGGAGCCTTCCCCGAACTGAGCAGAGCCGACTGCCTTCACTGCCCCTCCACAGCCCAGCTGGTGGCAAACGACGGCGGCATCAGACAGGTCCCAGCCATCGTCACAGACAGTCCCCCAGATGCCCTGGTAGTAGACCTCCACTCTCCCAGCACAGCGCCCAGACCCGTTCACCAGCCGGACCCTCCGGCTCCCTGTAGTGGGCAGAAACCCCAGTTGCTGTCAGGGGCCGGCTGCCCACCCACCCCATCACCTGGGGGGCCCGTGCAGCGCCGCTCACCCCAGCAAATGACTCCCACGTCCTCCGCAACCCCTGCCGCCGGTGCACTCTCGAGCAGGGAGGTGTTGCAGAGGGCCAGGTTGGCCTCGTGCCCTGCACACCGGACCCCTCGCAGCCCCACGGGACCCGTCCCTCTCTGAGGCTTCGGGGGGTTGTAGGCTGTCCCTGCCTCTCCGCACTGCAGCTGCCGGCACACCACGCTGGCCTCCTGCACGTCCCACAGGTCGTCCAGGACTCTGCCCCACGTCCCATTCTGGAAGATTTCCACTCGTCCGTCGCACCGGCTCCCTCCGCCCACCAGCCGCAGGGATGCAGATTCAGCTGGGCCTGGGGAGAACAGCCATGCCCCAAGCCTCAGCAGCACCAGAGAACCCAGAAACCTGCAGTGCCTCTCAAAGCTGTGGGACCTCACAGTGTCCTGAAGCTCACCCGCCTGGCCCCAGCCCTCTGCAGTGAGCTTCAGGAGCAGGTTTCCACAGGATTTGTTTCCCAGTCCCTGAGCAAGACACTGTCTTTGCTTTTGGTGGGGTAGAGCCACTCAACACGTCCCTGCTGAGGCAGATGGGGCAGCTCCCACAGGAGGGAGAAGCAACCAGTGCAGCTGCCCAGGGACAGGCAGTGCCAGGAAAAGCCTTGCCGAACCTCAGCGCTGACACCGACACCGTTGAGACACAGGGCACGGCACACACATCTCTGCCCCTCTGCATCCCTGGGGATCATGGGCTGGGAGCCTGTGTCCCTGGCAGGGAGCAGAGCGAGAGGGGCCTTTCCGATCAAACAGGACAAGTCTGGGACTTGCGCCGACTAGAAGCAAGGGCCCAACCCTGCTCTACAGCTCATGTCCCAGGTCTGCTGCTGCTGCTGCTGCCGCTGCTGCTGGGGGCACCCGAGCAGCCCCTGCGGGTGTGGGATTGGGCTCTGAGAAGGACTCTGTGGGGCTAGGACAGGGCTGTCTGCAGCCAGAGGCATGGAGCAGAGCCCCACAGCCCTGTCCTTGACCTGTCCTGCAGCACAAGAGCAGAGGAGCCCAGGCCTGGCAGTGGCCCCGAGGCGTGAGCTGCTGCCCCAGGGGCCAGAGACACCTCTCCCAATTCAGCACTCGGCTCTCCCACATCAGAGCAGTCAGTCTGAGCAGACAAAGCTCTCCAGATCACTGCTGGTGAAGCCAGGGTTTCTCCAGGGAGAAATTCACACTCACGCTGCCATGGGGTCCCCTGCTTTGGGTGGCCACGTCACACCCAAGGGGCAAATGGAGTTAAGGCAGCATTTTCCCTGAGCAGCACTCACCTGAGCAAATGACAGCAGCATCGTTCCCATGGGAGCACAAGGCCCCCAGAGCAGTCACCGGGCACTGCGCCAGGTGGCCTTCAGTCCCATCACAGTGAAATGAGTCTCTCCAGAAGGGGTGGGTGGCTCTCCCAAAATGACCTGGCCTGGGAATGGACTCGGCAAACCCGCAGTCAAGGTGACGACAGAGAACGTGGGCGTCCAAGAGGTCCCAGTGGGAGGCACAGAGGGAGCCCCAGGTCCCCAGCACCTGGACCTCCACCCTCCCCTCACACGCTGTGCTGCCATTCACCAGCCTGAACCCTGTGAACTGTGGGAACAGAGAAGGGTGAGAAAGGACAGACTTGTGCTTTTGCTCCCTCGGGAGGTAGAGGAGAGGCCAAATGGACGCCTTTCCTTTCTCCTCCTTCTGCACAATTTTAGGGCTGCAGACAAATATTCAAGGTCAGGTCTAATGGGGCTCTGAGCAACCTGATCTAGGTGAAGATGTCCCTGCTCATTCCAGGGGTGGCTGGACTAGATGAACTTTAAAGATCCCTTCAAACCCAAACCACCCCATAATTTTATGATCACCCCTTCTGTCCTCCCTTCCAGCACAGTCCTTGCCCTGCTCTCCCATCCTCAGCACACCCCCCGTGTTGAACACCCCACCCTGAGTCCTTACGTGTGCAGGCGACACCGGCATCCTTTGCATGGGAGCAGGGCTCATCCCTTGGGGATCCCCTGGGGCAGGAAGCAAGAAGGGATTCATTCCCCACACACTGCAGCTCTCTGTCCCAGATGGGACCATCCCCTTCTCCAAAGTGAGCTGCCCTAGCGACAGGCAGGGCTGTGCCACACTGCAGCTCCCTGCAGACCACGATGGCAGCTTTGGGACCAAAGTCTGAGTCACAGACGGTTTTCCACTGGTCCCCGTCACGGATCTCCACTCGTCCTGAGCAGGGGCTGTCGCCTCCAACCAGCTGGACAAATCCTGTAGCAACCAAAGACCCCGTGAGTTCCCAGAGGCCTCTGGCAGTTAGTTACCTGACCACAGACCACCTAATCTCCAAAGTGGCTGCAGGCAAAGAGCCCCACAACCATCCCAGCAGCTCCCACTGGGTGCCGATGGCACAAACACACCAGAGCCCTCCTGCTGCTCCTCAGGCATTAGCACGGCTCTCGGGGGCTGCCTCCTCTCCCAAACTCCCAGCTGCAGGAACCGCTCATACAAACTGGTGCCATCCTGCAGACCCTGGGCTGCCTGGCACCGGCCCCAGACACTGCAGCACCCAGAGCACTTGAGCCCAAGGAGGTGGGCCGAGGCACTGATGGCTGCCACAGCCTGCTCTGCCCCACCAAGCTTGGAGCCAGGCTCAGGAACCCCTTGGAGCCACTGGAAATGCACCCCATTCCCAGGTGGTTCTCGGGCCATTGGGGCACTGCTATTAGAGGGGACAGGGCACAGAGGCGGTGCAGGTGTACCTGCTGTCGCTGTCTTCACCAGCCCCCAGCTCCAGCACCTGACTGGGGAGGGGGTCCTCAGCCAGGGCCAGAGTACACTGCCAGGTGTGCACATCCCCTGCCAACAGCTGGGTAGAGGGCAGGAGAGTGGGTGAAGGAGCAGCCCTGGGTTGACACAAGCTCCCAGTGCAAGGACGGGCACCAAGGAGAACCAGAAAGTGCTGGCAAATCCCCTGTGGCACAGGGCAGCCAGGGGCTGGGGTAGGCAGGAGAAACTGGGCAGCAGGTCAACACTGTCTGCACAGGGTTGTTTCCCTGTGGGCTGGCTCTCATGGGGTGAGCCTGGAAGAGGAATGAAGTGGCCATGGGCCACCCTGTTCTTCTGCCCCAGCCCAGCACTCCTCCCCTCTAAGCAGCCCCTCTGCTTTGGGGAACTCATGTCTGCCAGGGGACACAACCCAAAAGTCCCCGGCCACCTTGGGCCTTTCCTCAGGACTGTGGGTGGCCATGTGAGCTGCTCTCACCGCCTCTGCCATGGTGAGACCTGGTCCTCGGTGCTGCCAGACAGGTCCTGGCTGAATGGGAGGAGAAAGATGGGAACCAAAGGAGACTGCGGAGCAGGGCATGGCATTCATCTCCCAGCCGGAGGCTCCGATGGAGGGTGGGCTGAACCACGGCCCAGGCCAGGCAGTGGAGAGTTCACCTGGGGCTTTCCTCAGGGACCAGGGAAACCAGCAATGACTGTCACAGCTCGGCAGTGTGCCTGGCCACACCAGGACCTGCTCCAGTACCCCTCCGTTGTTCCCTGAGGGTGCAGCCAGGTCCCTTCCCCCATCCTGGCCACAAAGGTAGGCAATGGGCTGGCCCCTTACCTGAACACGTCACTCCAACATCCAAACCGTGATCACAGTACTCTCGAATCCATTCTGTGTCTCTGCAGTCAGACAGGGCAGACTCGGTGCCATCACACTCTACACCAGACATCCAAATGGGGCCAGATCCTGGCCCAAAGTGTGCTTCCCCATGAGCTTCAAGAGCAGATCCACAGCCCAGCTGCTTACAAACCACTGCAGCATCCTTCATGTCCCATAAGTAACCACTACACACGGTCCCCCACTGGCCCTGTTGTTTCACCTCCACTCTTCCAGCACAGCGCCAGCTGCCACCCTCCAGCCTCACCTCCGCAGCTCCTTCAAACACCAACATGGGAGCAGTCAGAAGAGCATCGAGCCCCAGACTGCAGGTCTGGGAGCCCCCCTTCCCACACGGAGTCACAGGCACCGGCATGGGAGCCCTCCCCCTTCCACGCTGTCCCCGGGCAACTGTGGGAGCCCCTGCTCTCCCCACGGGCTGTGCAGGCTGGGAGTGCCCAACGCCAGCCCTGCTGGGCCATTCACCATCTCACAGCCCTTGGCACCTCCTTCCACTCCAACAGCCCCATGCCCATGTTCACCTCCACACTGTGCCCCCAGGCCCTGCCCAGGGCACCATCTCCTCCCCAGCCCAGCACACCCTGCACAGCCCCGTGCCCCCAGGCCCACACCTTCCCCTGCCCACCACCTGCACTGGCACAACCCAAACCCACACCACACCCCGAGCTTTCCATGTCCTCAGGGAGCACCGAGACAACCCCAAGGATAACCCCAACGCATGTCCCCTCCTCGCCCCTGGCATCAGCCCAGCCCCCATGCTTGGCCAAGGCCCCTAGGAAGGAAACTTCTCTGCCACCTGTGGGTGCAGACAGCCCTGTCCCCTTCTCTCCGTGGGGCACAAACTGCCTTCCTGGGGTCGGGGCTCCCCTGCAGCCTGGGGGCAGCGAGCAGCACACAAACCCTCCAGGGCACCCTAGAGATTGACTGTGCCCTGGGGATCACTGAGTGCTGCCATCACCAGCTGGGAAACCACCAGCCTCAAGGGTAAAGCACTGGGGAACAAGGGGTCCCAAAAGGGTAACCCAGGATGGGGTGTCTATAAATGCAGCCAGGCACGGGCTGCCATAAATGCAGACAGGCCCAGGGAAAGGCAGAAGGTCCATGGGCTTGAACACCTTCTGACCCTTGTCTCAGGGAAGCCTGGAAAGGAACCGCGTTCCCAGTGGGATCCCCATGACCCCACTGGGCCCAGGAAGTGGGATGAGGGAACCGGCACTTACCCCTGCACAACTGGACCCAGAGGAGAAGCCACAGCACCTGCGGGAACACCAGTCCCTCTGTCCCCATCCTGAGAGTCCTGCCCTGCCGGCGCAGCCCTGCTGCACCCCACTCCCTGTCACGGCTCCCGGGAACTCACGGGGACAACAGCAATGGGAGGGTTATATATCTCTGCTAATGCCAACCCAGCTACAGGAGGAGCCAATCGAAGCAGCAGCACCTTTTTAGACATTATCGGGAGCCATCTCCCCTCCGACACAGCCCAGCCCTCCAATGAACTTCTCCAGTGCCATTCATGACCATATATGAGAGATGGCTCCGCTACAGGTGTCACGTCACTGTGGTGGGGGGCTGTCACAAGACAGGGCCAGTTGTGGGGGGGGAACAGGTTTTTCACCCCCTGAACTGTGCCATGTGGACTAGGAGCACTGAGCATCTCCTGCACTGGGCACATCCAAGAGACCCGGGTGCGAGTGTCCAGCCACCCCTGTGCCATGGGAATCACAGGGCTGAGACTGCACCGGGGGCTGTGTCAGGAAGAAAGAAAACAGCCCCTGCCCCTGCTTCAGACCCCACTCTGCTGGGAGCAGCAGCTGGGAAAGGTCCTTGGCCAGGGGAAGAGCTCCATTCCACGAGTGCTGGCTCATTCGTCCCTCCCCGGAGAGCCCCATGGTGGGTCCCTCGCAGAAGCCGGAGACGGAGCTGGGACATGTCCCTGCCCAGCAGCAGACATGCAGCCCAGAGGCTCAAATGTGTCCCTGACTCTCGGCATGTCACCGAGGGGCCGTTATTCCCCGTGGGTGGCTCGGGAGCTGCAGCCTGCAGGTGCACAAACCACAGCCCACGTGACCTCGCAGAGCTCCCCGCGCTCCGGAGGAAGTCTGTGGTTTTCTCCTGGCGCCGTGCCCAGGCACATCCCTGCGGTGCCCCCGAGCCACCCCTACCCCGACTGCTCCAGCCAGGGCTGCAGGGGCTGCTCCTTCGGCCTCGCAGAGACGGGGCCGGGCGCATCCCGTCCCTCATGATGCCCCTTTGATGCATGCGGCCGCTCTGTACTGAGCCCCACGGCCATGGGGTGCCATTGGGGATGTGACCTCACACCCTCCCATGGTCATCGCTGTGCACTCACAATTTACACTGTCACACACGTGTATGCGTGCGCTGTGTATGGGCTTCCACTGATGATGGTTCTTCCAAAAAGCTGCATTTTGGTGGGGCCTAAATATTATTTTGATGACGACAGAAGCTCCCACACAAGCCATATGCCAGCTCTTTGCCTAAAAGCTACTCCAGCACCGGTGAAATCCCAAGCTCTTACACAAGCCATGTGCCTGCTCCTGGTCCATCTGCCACTCAGCCACAATGATGTCATCTACAACTGCCACTTACCTCCTTCTGGCTTGTCAGGTATTCAGGCACCGCTGACATCACAAAGACGTTCACGAGCCATGTGCCAGCTCCTGGCCTATCATCTGCTCAGGCACCAGTAGCCTCACAAGCACCTACACAATCTATAAGCCTGGCCCTGGCCTATTAGCTACTTCAGGCATGAGTGACCTTATAAGAACCTGTACAAACCATGGGCCTTCTCCCGGCCTATGAAGCATTCAGGCACTATGATCTCCCAACGCCCTACACAAGCTTTTGGCCTTTGCCTGGCCTATCAGCTACTTGGGATTCAGTGACCTCACAGCCACCCGCACAAACCACATAGAATCATTTAGGTTGGAAAAGACCTTCAAGACCATCGAGTCCAACTACCAGCCATGCCCACTAAACCATGTCCTGAAGTACCCCGTCCACTTGCTTTTTGAATACCTCCAGGGATGGTGACTCAACCACTTCCCTGGGCAGCCTATAACAATGTCTGACAACCCTCTCGGTAAAGAAATTTTTCATAATACCTAACCTAAATCTCCCTTGCCGTAACTTGAGGGCATTTCCTCTCATCCACGTTCCTGCTCCAGCCCTGTCAGCTATTCAGGAAGCAGTGACCTCACAAGAACCTACACAGTCCACGGGCCTGCTCTGGGCCTATCAGCTACTCTAGCCAAGAGTGACCTCACAAGCACATATCCCCCTATTTGCCATCTACTGGTAGTTGAGGTATTCAGTCTCCAGTGACCTCACAAGCACCTATACAAGCTTTGCACCTGGTCCTGGCCTATCAGCTACTTTGCCAAGAGTGACCTCACAAGCTCCTTCACAAGCCATGAGCCTACTCTTGGCCTCTCAGTTACTCAGGCAGCAGTGACCTCACAAGCTCATACTAGCCTGTTTGCTATGTGCTCATGTGGTGCAGTGACCCCAGCCAGCAGCTAAACCCCCATCCAGTCACTCACTCACTCCCCCACAGCAGGGTGGGGGAGAAAACTGGGAGGGCAAAAGTGCGAGCAAAACTCATGGCTGATGAGAAACATAGTTTAGTAAGTGGAGGGGAAAAAAGGAAATGAAACAAGGGATGGAGAAGCAATCATTCACAGCAGCAGACTGAGGCCCAGCAATCTCTCAGCAATGGCTACTTTGGAGAAAGTCTCCTCCCAGTTTTATCTCTCAACAAGACACCATATGGCACGGAATACCTCTCTGGTCGGTTGGGGTCAGCTCTCCTGACTTTGTCCCCTCCTAGCCTCTTGCCCAGCCCCAGCCTCCTCGCTGGGGGGTCAGAACGTGAAACAGAGAAGGCCGTGGCATTATGCCAGCACTGATCAGCAATAGCTACAACACCAGTGTGTTATCAATGCTGGTTTAGCCATCAGCACAAAACATGGCACCATAAAATGAACTCCATCCCAGCCAGACCCAGGACAATCTCCACCCCTTCTTCCATACCATTTGCATCCTGCTCAGGTCCTGCAGTATTCAATGCATTTCCGTCAACCACCACCACCCCCTTCCCCATCCTTTGACATGATAAACAGAGTGTACTGGGTTTGGCTGGTGTGGCTCAGGTGGACCCAGGCAAGTCCCAGCCCACTCCTGATCTCTCCCCTCCCTCAGTCATCTGGAGTTTTTTGAAACATCCAATCAGGTCATCAACCTAAGGACGAGGCAAAACATGTAGCACCCGACTGTACCCCGCAGGAGTCTTGCAGGTAGCTCTGAGATCCCTTACAACCATGGGGAAAGGGAGCTCACCACCACCACCACCACCACCACTCATCTTCTGAGTGCGATACCTCAAAATGAAATTTGCAGTTCATAGGCCCATTGGCTGTTTTTTCTTGTTCATATGGTTCTTTCTGGGCATTCCCTTCAGGTCTTTTCCTCTTTGTCCCCATGCACATGTTCTTCTGAGGTTGGCATTTGGTCCTGGTTTTCTATTTTCACAGCTCACAAGGCCTGTGTCTTGCTGCACCGTGCAAAGCCCAGACTTTGCCCCAGTAACCCTGTATGGCCACCCTGCAGGGCTGGGCTGGGATGTGGGAGCCTCCCAGTCTGGCTCATAGGACTGGACCCTTCTTTGCACGTGACAGGATTTGTTATGGGGGCTCCTTAGAGGCGTCCTAGAAAGGGGCCATAGTCTTTGGGCATGTTCCAGCTTGTCCATGCCCCACCACCTTTCAGGCAGCCTTCCACCCTCTTGAAGTCTCCCCACACACATATCAGGCTAGTCAGGGCTTATTCTGCAGCCTGGTGAAGTGGGCGACCCCAGCCTGGCCTTTTCCTTTTGTTTCTGTTCACACTTATAATTCTTCGATCCATTAGATCTTATTAAAGGAGGTTTTATCCATTTCATACCTATGCTTTTGTGGCTATATTAATCTGATTTCTATAGCTTTATAAATGTTCTCTCTATATATATAAATAGTAAGGTGAACCTTGCCATCAAACTTACTGATCCTTGTCAGACCAGTGTTAAAACTTTGTTAAATTCCATTGAACTTACTGAACTCTGTCAAATTATTATTTTACCTCACTACAACATACTGCTGCTGGTCTCTTTTGAATGAGGTGCATTCCGCTCTTCTGTGACACTGTGGGAGGCTAAGGTCCTTCTTTTCCACTCTCTCCTGGTAGGACACCTATGAGGAAGAACCTTTTTCTTCTTTGGTCATTGCTGAAAGAAATGGTGAAGGAAGTTCAGAGAGGTGAAACATGGAGGGGTGTGCTTCTGAGTGTATTAAGAGTCCCTAGATGTGCTCTGTGCCTTCTGAAAGGGGAGAAATGCCTTCTTCTAGAGGGCAATGTTGCTGATGCTTGCAGAACCCCTTCTGACTACACAAGTGAGATGTTCCACAGGCACGCTTCTTCCATACTGTGTATTTGAAGGCACAGGCCAGAAAGCCAAGGATGGGTATCACAGCAGACAGAGGAACTGGCAATGAGCCTTTCCGAGACAAGTGAGATGAATCTCACTGGGATAGTGGGGGTTGTTCCTGGAGTCACTGTTGCGGTAAAGGGTAAAGGAATTTGGCAGAAAATAACCCCCCTGGCGTTCCAGCTTATCCTCAGATGTCAGAGGCACTGGGGGTGGCTAGGTTTAGTTTCTGAGTAATGTCCAATTCAGCACTCGAAGTCCGGTCGTGTAACTGTCACAATGACAAAGAAAGTGGGAGAGATTTGGTTTGCAGAGATTTGAGGTAGTACTTTGTGTGTCTTAGAAGCCTGAGGTTTGGAGCTGACGAATAATATAGAAGCTTTCAAGGAAGTTTCGGAATTAGCGGTATAACAGTAATAACAGTATCAGGACAGTGCTGTAAGGGAACTCTTTTGTATGCATGATGATGAACTAAAGCTCTTTTATTTTGTTTTTACTTGACAATATATCTACATCCATCTCCGTTAACGCTGAGACGCCTGCACAGACACAGCCTTTGCCTATACCCAGCCAGGTCGTTGGTGCCGAAAAAATTCCCCTGTCTGTTACTCCGCAAGAAACAGGGGAATTAGGGGGGGGCGATTGTCGCCTGACAGATCTGAAGCCGAAAGACTCGGGGATGACTAATGCAGATAAACGGATTGCGGGGGACGGGGGACAGGGAACCATCTCTATCAGGTGGTGCGATGGAAGAGCTGAGGGAGGTGGTGAACCAACTACAAGAACTGACAGTACGGTCTGAAGAGCTCCTGAGGGAGGTGGTGAACCAACTACAAGAACTGACAGTATGATCTGAAGAGCTCCTGAGGGAGGTGGTGTACCAATTACAAAAACTGACAGTACGGTCGGAAGAACCAGAAGTGAGGGAGAAAAGGTCATCCTCCCGAAAGGATGGACCGAGAGGGCAAGAGAGCGAAGATTCTCACCGTATACCGGCCCCGCTTCCCCCTCCCGTCCCCTTCTCGCCACCCCCTCCAGCACCTCCCTCGGCCCCTGCCCCCCTCCCCCCGCCCCCTCCTGCCCCCCTCCCCCCACCCTGTCCTGCCCCCCTCCCCCCGCCCTCTCCTGCCTCCCTCCCCCCGCCCCCTCCCGCCCCCATCCCTCCGCCCTCTCCTGCCCCCCTCCCCCCACCCCCTCCCTCCTCCCCTACCTTTCCGCCCCCCCTTCCGCCCATTGACAGCGGCCCGTGTCAGCCAGCCATGCACTGGCCGACGCCAGCCGTGGCCGTGGCCGGTCCCCGGGCAGGCCTATCCGCGCCCCCGCCACTGCCCGTTCATCCATCCCGCCTTTCGGAATCCGAGACGGTGAAACCGACTGCGCCCGCGATAGGCGCGGAGTCGCCTGCAGTAGCCTCTGCAGAAGAAAGGCAGAGGCATTGGAGGGGAATAATAAGAGATGCCATTATAAAGGGACTATGCTCCAAGCATTCCCAGTTATTGCATTAAATGGACAGAAAAAAAGGGAGGCGTTTGACTGGAAGGTCATTGAGAGATTAAGGAATGCTGTGAGTCAGTATGGTATTAAGTCTGCGTTAGCTCAACGATTGCTGCAATTCATTTTTTCTTCTGATACGCTGATACCTCAAGATGTTAAACAGCTAGCACATTTGGTTTTGGAGCCCGCCCAAACGTTGTTTTTCCAGCAGTCGGAGACGTTCTGTGATCGGGAACAAGCAACGCCACGACAACGAACAGATCCCTTATAGGGAGTAACCACACAGATGCTGATGGGTACTGGACCTTTCGCATCAGGGAACGCCCAGTTACAATGTATCACTGCAGTTCATCACCTACCACAGCTCTTGGCCTATCAAGCTTTTCTTTCCATACCAGACAATATTCGAAACCATACTTTTACTCAGGTGAAACAGGAGCATAATGAACCTTTCGCACAGTCTATTAATAGTCTGCATAGGGCAATCTATGCCCACCCTGACATGACCGAGCAAATGAAAGAAAACTTGTTCAAAATGCTCGCTTTCGAAAATGCTAATGAGAAGACGCGCAGAGCATTGTGTAATTTGCCGAGAAATGCGGCCGTCGTTGATATGCTAGAATACATGGATCGAGCTGTGGACTCACAGAAAACAGCCTATGTTGTCGCAGCTCCACGAGGAGCTACAAAGAAGCACAAGGCCAGTAAGACACCCTTGGTCAAGTGTTTTAACTGTGGCAAACGTGGACACATTAGGAGCAAATGTACAGCTTCTGCTAAGAAAGATGACAATACCACCAAGAATACAGGAAGAAGGGAAACTTTACACCGACCGTGACGGCCCCTTGCACGACGACACAAACGCAAGGATCTTGGGCTGCCAGCCCTCAGGCAGCCTCGTGACCACCAGATCCACCGCTGCAGGGAGCTCCGGCGTGGATGTGGAAACTGCAGTAGACATTACGTTGATGGACACAGGTGTACACTTGGTGGATAGCAACATAAAGAGACCACTGGGGTTCGGGCTCAGTGCCTTTTTAATGGGACGATCTTCAACAGCTCTAAAAGGAATTTTGGTAGTCCCAGGGCTTATTGATGCAGATTTTTGTGGGACTGTGAACATTATGATTCTTGTTTTAATCCCTCTTGTTTCTATTCCTAAAGGTACCAGAATAGCACAATTATTTCCATTCAGGTCATGTGTTCCAAACCCAGGTGAAGTACAACGTGGGGATGGTGGATTCGGCTCCACAGGGAAACCACAGGTATACCTTGCCATGGACATAACAACGGGTAAACCAGAAAAGGTAGTGCAATTGGAAGGGCCTGACGGCGTTATCGTCAAGAAACTGATGACAATCGCTACAGGAGCTGATGTTACGATTATTTCACGATATATTTGGCCTCCATCATGGCCACTGATCGATCCAAATTTTGGCATTGCAGGGATAGGGGGCACACAAGCCACCTTAGTAAGTCAGCTTCCGATTACATTTGTGTTCCCCTACGGTGAAAACGTTACGACGCGTCCGTATGTCATGACTACCCCAACTGAATTGTTTGGCCTCATAGGCCGTGATTTATTGAGCCAAATGAAGGGAATGTTAGTGACCCATCCTTTTTAGGAGCAGTCACTGGGGGCAGCCAATCCTGAAAATTAGCTGGAAAACAGAAGAGCCTGTTTGGATTGATCAGTGGCCACTAAATTCTGAAAGGCTGCTACAAATACAAGAGTTAGTTGAGGACCAATTGAGAGCGGGACATGTTGTTCCTTCTACTAGTCCATGGCATACACCAATATTTACCATTCCCAAGAAAACTGGGAATTGATTCCCCTCTGCTCCCAGGGGCTGTTCAAGGCTGAGTTTGCTCAAGTAACCTCTGACTTGATCCCCACTTACTGCTGGTTCTTTTCCTCCAGGGTCCTGCCAACAGTCACAAAGGCCTGGCAGATGTCACAGCCAGAGAAGTCATTAAATTCCTCAGCCTTATTTTTCCTAAACTTAGGAAAATCAGCAACAGGTCCACATGATCCCTGTCTATTCTTTTACGGTTAATGAACCAGTATCAGCTCATCTTGCTGCCTCTATCCTCCCCTGCATCTCTCAAGGCAACGGGACCTTTGGCTTTGGCATCTTCCCTACATCCTGGGACAAGGTTTCTACATTCTGTCGGCAGCTTTCCCTCCTTCCACCTCCTGCCTGCTGCCTTTTTGCCCTGGAGCTCAGTCGGTTCACACAAGCAGCCTCTGGAGATGGTTGCTTCTCTTCAAGGGTATTTGGGGAGATCCTTCTTGTGCTTGCAGGAGGCTGTCCTGTATGGCCTATCAGATTTCCCATGCTGCTTCCCCCTTCAGAGCTGCTTCCCATGGCACCACTTGTCTCAGTCTCCTGAGTGTGTCAAACTCTTGTCCTCTGGAGTCCCAGGTCTGTGTTCTGCTGCTGGCCTTGCTCACTGCCCCTTGGTGTCTCATCCCCCACTAATTCATGGCCATGACAGCCAAGACTGACACTGAACATCATCACATCCTTAACCAGCTTTTCCTCGTTGGCCAGGATCAGGTCCAGTTGAGATTCACCCTTGGTGGCCCACCTAGCAGCTGTCTGAAGAAGTTGTCCCAAAAGCCTTCAGGCTGTTGGCACCCTGTTGCTTTGCCTTGCGAGGGAATGCCAGGGCACTTAAGTTCACCACAGGAACCTGCTCATGAACCTGGAGACTTCCTGGGGTTGATGACAAAAGTCCTTTTCTGTTTCGTCTCCCTGAACAAGCAGTTTGTGACTTCCAACACAAGGTCACTCCTGCTGACTCCTGCTCTGATCCTAAATGGCAAAAGCTAGTCCAACCTGTTGCCTGTTATGTAGAGGACCTCTACAAACCCAAGCTTCCCCTTCATACATGGGGGATACTCCTCATCGTCCCTGCTGCTCCCTGGGCAGAGCCTGTATCCCTCCATTGCAGCACCACAGCTCAGCAACCTGTCCCACCACGTCTCATTTAGTCCAAAACCGTCACAGTTCTGTGACAAGCTATGGGTCTTCAGCTCCTCCTGGCAGTGCACATTTGGTCCACGGCATCTCAGCTGTGACGGTGTTATGGAGCACAGACTTCTCACAGGGAAACCTGAACACTGGTCCTGACCAGAAGACTATTGAACATCGAGTTCTTAGGGCTGCGCTGCACCGTGCTGCACATACAGCACAGCCATCAAACCTGTTCTTTGCTGCACAGATCCCTTGGCCACAGGACAACCTCAGCAGCAGGTTGTCACACAAGAGCCTGCAGGCAGGTCCCACTCTGTGCTGGACATTATGCCTCCTGCGTGGCCTTGCCTGTACCTAACTGTGCAGCAAGATGTTCTCATGAAAACATCATTTCTGTTTGACTGTAGAGACAATGAGTAGAGTTGTTTCTTTTGTAAGAAAATCCTACAGTAGCTTGAATGACCAAAACAGGAGACTGTCTTCTATGGATGGGGTCTGCATGCTTTGCTGCATTTGGGCCAAAGGCCCGCTCAATGCTACACCACCTGGGAGTCCCCCCATCTAAAGGGACCGAAGATGATCTGCATGATTCTCTCCTTAGAGTGTTAACGATGATGAGCGCAACTTTAAAAGGTAGTTCACAGTGTCCGAATCCCTTTCTTATTGGGGTCATAACAGACCAGGACCTCCTGGGGAAAAAACCACTCTCAGCACCCTTGGATGCAGCCCCTGTGGTTCCTATGGAGTGGTAAGGGTGTAGTTTGGTTGAGTAACCCCGGGCTTGATCCCCATCCACTGCTGGTTGTTCTCCTCCAGAGTCCTGCCTCACAGCACAGAGGCCTGGGAGACCTGGCTGGTATTAACCAAGGCTGTGACGTAGAGTACCGCAGATCTATCTAGACCTAATCTTACTCAATTCGCCAGTGGTCCTACCTTATCTTTTTTTCTCCTGTAACAGTTCCTGAAGTACCAAAAGTTCATCTTGGTGCCCTTGAATTCCTTCCTGAGTTTCTACTGAGTTTTGATATGGACCATTGCTGTGCTTGGAGGATACTGTCCTTGAAGACAAGATGTATCCAGGAACACTCTGAAAATTCTTGGTCTTTCCGTTGATTGTATCAAGGGAGTGAGTAAAAACCCCTGTGCGACATGCTTCATGTTCATGCAATGCCTGCAGCTCTTGGGTGGAGAAGGGTCAGACCTTGCCTCTCTGATGGCATCTGATGACTGATGCCTCTGACTGATGGCATCAGTTAAAGCCACACAGGCACCAAATCGCACCCTCTGCGATGCCGTCTGGAGTGTCTGTGATGTACCACCCTGAATGGGAATTGCTTTCCCGTAGGTCCTGTGAGGTCCATGCCAGCCTTGGCATCTGGTGCAGCTCTGTGGCCCTGGATCTGGACATTAAATAGAGTACCTGCCCTGAATTCTGTTAGGCAATGTGGGGACAAACATGGGACACATGCCATTATAGCCAGTGGAGGTATAGTAAATTCAGCTGATGGAAAAGAGAGAGAGCCAGCTCTCGCTATGGTACATGACTGCAATCGTTCATATGAATACCTGTATAAACTACCATGAAGATAAGGAGTAGAAAAAGGTTCTTTTGGCCTTCATTTGGTCATAGAGTGTCATGTCACTTGGCCAAAGGAATTTCCCACCAGGCTCATACATGATTTCCGAGATGTTGCCCTGTCCTATGAACTTCTCCATTACAGTTTCCTGTTACCTACATGTATCTTGGACCACCTCTGGCAACTCAGATGTCAACAGGTATTTGCGTCTGAACACCTGACTCCTGTGATTCATCTCCATTAATTCAGATGGAAGCTGAGAGAAGGAGCTCCCATGCAGGTGCCTATTTTGTGCCCACCTGAAAAGAGTCAAGAGGAATCCCACCTCCTGTGGCTTTGTGGTGTGCATGGGAGAGAGCTGAGTCTCCTCCAAATGCCATGAATAGAAACGCAGATGAAACCCCACCATTGACCCAAGGATCCCTTCCCTCAGCAGGTGTAAAGGAGAACCCTGCCTTCCACTCTCTGAGTATCCTGTCTAAAGAATAACACAAAAAAAGTGGTACATTACAAGTAACTCTGAGAGAAGGATTATATTTCTGGAAAGAAAAAATGGTCACATGTAGATGTAACTTTGTCTCTGAGTAGAAAGTTTTATTTCATGAAGATGTGGCTCTCCATAGCTGAGGAAATATACATCTGTGATTGCCTCAGCCTGTTTGCCAGCAGGTTCCCCTGGAGCCCCAGGGACACCTGGAGGGAGCCCAGAGGGGGCAGAGAAAGGGCTGCCTTGGGCTGCTCCTCTGCTGCTGAGCTGGGCTGGGCTCCTGGGCTGGAGGGAGCTCATGGCAAGCAGGCAGCACTGCCGAGAGACAGCTCTGCCCAGGAGCAGCTCCTCTGCAAAGCGCAGCAGGGCTGAGGGCACTGCCTGCAGGCACCGAGCGGAGAGGAGTGATGCAGAGAGAGTTTAAAGGCGGTCTGGAGTGAGAGGATGCAGAGAGCTGACTCAAAGAGAATTCTTCACAGCCCTCTGCACGGTAAGTCTCTGGGTGCAGGGAAAAGCTGTGTGCTGGGGCAGGGACTCTGCTGCTGGTCAGGGTAAGGACTCAGCCTGCCTGGGGAACTGCAACAGTGGGGAGAAGCTGTGGGTGGAAGGAGCAACCCTTGGTGGGGCAGGGCAGGGCAGGGTTATTCTGCTACCAAGAAGATGCTGCGTGGGTCAGGGATGCTCAGAGCTCCCAATCACCCCCAGAATATTTCAAACAGGATGTTTCAAGCAGAAGAACAAGGCAGGGATTATTATAAAGATAAGGAGCTTTCCTGTGTCTATCTTCTCAGTTTCCAATTCCAGAGGGGTAAGGAGGGAGGAGAGACAAGGAGAAGTGGAAAAGGAACACTCAAATTTCAACAAGTCCCTGAGACTCCTGAACTGCAACTTTGAGTGATCAGTAGGTCTGCCAAGAGCTTCCTAAAATGCCTTCAGCCACTCCCCTGCCTATGGGCATCACCAGAATCACCTCTGCTGCACCTCTCAGGGTTGTTCTGATCTGCCCTTTACCACCTGCAAAAAGGAGCATGTGCCTGGCCAGTGCCCTGCAAACAGGCATGTTTCTGTAGGGCCAGGGGGAGCGCACAGAGATTGGGATGGGATCTGTGAGTGCTGACAGGGAAAAGAAAAGGCACAGGGAAACACCTCCCAGGAGGAAAATCTCCAGCCAGCAAGAATATAATCAGGGAATGAGATCAGAGGAAACAAAACGCAGAAATGTTGTGGGAGAGAGAATTCAGAAAACTCTGTATGATCTCCTCCAGTGCAGACCCCTTCCTCTGAGCGAGCCCCTTTGGCTCCTCTCCCTCCCAGCAAAGCCTCTGCCCTCAGAGCTGGGGGGTCCAAGGCATGACCCATCTCCTCAGCAGCCAGAGCTCCAGCAGAGCCGTAGGTGCAGCTCTCCAGCCACGTGCCCATTTCCCTCTGCAGAGCTCAGGGCTGAGAGCATCTGCCTGGCACTGTTGGTGTCTGGGAGGAGGTCTGAACAGCTGAGTAAGCAGAACTTTCCTGAGTGCCCGGCTGCCTCTCCCAGCCAGACCCTCACTGTATTTTCCCATGTTTCTCCAGTTGTCTGTGTTGTTTTTATTGTTATTTCATTCTTGCTGTCAGGCCCTCTGGGAATGGGAGTTTTAGCTGCAGGGTCACACACTGACCTTGTGGGTCCTCCTATGCAGGTGTGTCCCTGGAAATGAGGTGTCCCAGCTTTCACCTGTGGGGCTGTGGGCAATGCAGTCTGTGGGGCTGGGGAATGAGCTGGTTTTCCCTGGATTAGATGTAATCATTAGGACATTGGCTATCTCTTTGGGGTGGCTTTCCAAGCTGTGAGCTGTCCTTAAGCAGGGAAGTTGTTCACATAAGCATCTTTGTGTTATCTGAAAGCCCACAGAGAGAGGTGCAGAGATGCTATCTATAACTGAGGAAATGCTGTTGGGTTGATGAAATGAGCCGTGTGTGTCCTTTTGTAGAAAGAGGGTGCTGAGACCTTGAGAAAGGGTGAGACATTTAGTGGTCTGCAGTGGGTCCCTCTCCTTTCAGTAGTGTCTGGTGGCTTTTACTGGTACCATAGGAGTGTGATCGCCCTCCATCTGAAGAAAACTGCAAGCACAGGGTAGCTGGGAACAAGCCCAACCAGTTCCATTCACTCCTCACTAAGCCACAGTGAATCCCTTTGCCTCTCATCTCTCACAGCTGGTCTCTCTGAGTGCAGTAGAAATGCTCATGATTTCTGATTTCAGAGAACACTCCCAGGGCAGGATGGGGGAAAGAGGTAAAAAAACGCAGCCCCCCTAAATCTCCTTTCTGCACCCACATTCTTTAACACTGGGACTGCAGATGCTGACAAGCCCTCCTGTGTTAGGAGTGATTTTATCTGACATATTCTGACTATCAAACCCAGCCCCCCGCCACGTTCCCATCTACCCACTGCAATGGGGCTGGGTCGACTCCTCAAGAGACAACGGGCAGAGGCCCTGCTCCAGCACACAGAGCCACAGAATATGAAGCTGAAGACCAGAGGCAGAATGAAAGTTTCTCCTGAGGAAGGGAAAAGGTAGCGTGTGTGAGAGGAGGAGGGTGTATGAGACATATCTTTGGTTTTGCTCAGAGATGTTTCTGGTAATTTGTCACTGCCTTTTCCTCCTTGGACAGTCCCCCGTGTCCAGAGGAAGCATATGCCCAACAGCAGTTCCATGACTGAGTTCTGCCTCCTGGAATTTGCAGACACACGGGAGCTGCAGCTCTTGCACTTCTGGCTCTTCCTGGGCATCTACCTGGCTGCCCATCTGGGAAATGGCCTCATCATCACCACCGTAGCCGGCGACCACCGCCTCCACACACCCATGTACTTCTTCCTCCTCAACCTCTCCTTCCTCGACCTGGGTGCCATTTCCACCACTGTCCCCAAATCCATGGCCAATTCCCTCTGGAACACCAGGACCATTTCCCACCCAGGATGTGCTGCCCAGGTCTTTCTGTTTACCTTTTTGATGTCAGCAGAATTGTATCTCCTCACTGTCATGGCCTATGACCGCTACGTTGCCATCTGCAAACCCCTGCACTATGGCACCCTCCTGGGCAGCAGAGCTTGTGTCCACATGGCAGCAGCTGCCTGGGGCTGTGGGTTTCTCCATGCTGTGCTGCACACTGCCAATACATTTTCACTACCATTCTGCAAGGGCAATGCTGTGGACCAGTTCTTCTGTGAAATGCCCCAGATCCTCAAGCTCGCCTGCTTGGACTCCTTCTTCAGGGAAGCTGGAGTACTTGTGGTTAGTGTCTTTGTGCACTTCTATTGTTTTGTTTTCATTGTGCTGTCCTATGGGCAGATCTTCAGGGCTGTGCTGAGGATCCCCTCCAAGCAGGGACGGCACAAAGCCTTTTCCACGTGCCTCCCCCACCTGGCTGTGGTGTCCTTGTTTGTAAGCACTGGCATGATTGCCTACCTGAAGCCCCCCTCCATCTCATCCCCATCCCTGGACATGGTGCTTGCAGTTCTGTACTCAGTGGTGCCTCCGGCAGTGAACCCCCTCATCTACAGCATGAGGAACCAAAAGATCAAGAATGGTATTAGGAAACTGATTACATGGACTCCTATTTAGCACCAAGAAACATCCCATCTCTCCACAAATGACTGCCAGGGTATTCCACACCAGTCCTGACCTGTTGTTGTTGTTGTTCTCTTTATTGTTACTGTAATTATTATTTTTCATTTATAATGTTCCTACAGTAACATTTGGTTTCCTTTCACTTCTAAAGAGGTATGAACCCCCTCTGGAGGGTTACCTGGAGCCTCTATAAAGGTGTCTAATGCTTGTTGAGAGCTGAACACATTACAACATCTGTGTAATAAAATGAGATCTCTTCTGTGCTGCGCATGAACACTGGGCTTGTCTTCCAATGCCGGAGTCAGGAGTTGCTCAGGGTTCTGCATGACTGCAGGAGCAAAAGCCTCTCAGTCACCTTGTGACCATGTAGAGATCAAGGATTGGATTTAGGGCTCACCCGTCAGTGTCTAGTGACAGTGGAGGCCATGGCTGGTCACTGAGTGACATACCCAAGGCTGTCACATGTCAGACGGGGCAGACAACGTCATTCTCAAGGGGAAACTGGAGCTGCCTGGAGATCCCCCAGGCTCTCCAGGGATAGAGTGTGCTTGAGATGGGCAGTGAATGGAGCCCCACAAAGTGAGAGAGCACCCAAGGTGGAGTCACCGAAGGTAAAGGGCCAAATTGGTGTATCCACAGGGAAACAAGGACTCTGCAATCCCAGAGGAGGCAGCAGGGACCCCACAGCATGGGTGAAGAGTCTGGAGAGTGATCAGTGTCACCCCCATTCAGTGGAGGCCCACTCATCCCTAGTGTTGATGCAGAGGAAGGCTGTGGGTCACTCAGAATTGCTCTGTCAGGGCTTGCAGGCACTTGGACGTGTCTCAGACCACCCCGGCACTGCAAATGCAGCAGGCCACACAAAAGTGTGAGTAACTAACTGCCACCCTCCATCCCCACTGGTTAGAGAAGGAGCTCAGACCAGGTACTCGCATGCAGGAGCTTCTTTTGTGCACATCTGCACTGCAGCAGGAGGGTGGGTCTGTGGGGTGCATGGGGGAGCTGAATGCCCATCCCCTCTGAGGGTTTCTAACCAGAGGCTGGATATCTGCGCTGGCTCAGCGGAGTCACTGACCTACAGAAGGGGAAATGGACCTCTTGCTGTCACTGCCAAGGGACAGAAATGGGGGTTAACAGAGGGGGAAATCTCCATCTCTTTTAGACACCTGCTCTCTGTGAAATCATGCTCTTGGAATTAGCTGCCCTCCACTCTTTGGAGAGGGAATTCAAGAACGCAGTGAGAGAATTGATTTCAGAGCCATTTTTCATCTAGAATGCCTTGCCCAGCCCTATGCAGTCATGGCGCCCATGGTATCTAGGGGCAGGTCTGCAATCTGCTTGGTTTTTCTTGTTGCTGTCTCTGTCATACTTGCGATCCTACAGAAATGTTTGGATCCATCCCAGCTGTGCTAATGGTTAAACCTGCTGTGTGTGACCTAGAAGCATTCTGTAAATGCTTACAGCGCTCTCACAGCTGGCTCCCCAATGCTATGCCTTTAAAAAGTGGCGTCTCACCACCAGAGAGACCTTCAGTGCAGGTCCTGCAGACTGGACTGTAACTCAAAAGATCATGAAAGGACATTGTCATTCAGCTGCATCCTAAAAGATCCTCTAGCTTTCACTAAGTTCCCCACTGACGTAGAGGATGAGCTCAGCACCCCAGTGTGATCTGTTGGGGACCCATGTCTGGATCCAGGGCTCAGGTGTCAGTGCCTAGCGCAAACAGAGTTGGAGAGTTGTCTCATGCTTACCTGCCTTGGGCGGCCACACGGGCTAATGGCCAACACTCATCCTTCCTGGAGGTGAATCGGGAGAGCTCAGGGGATCTGAAGGCACAGCGTGTGCCCAGGAGTGAGTGGGGAGCTTCACAAGATGAGACACCACCCAAGGCATGGTCATAAAAAGGGAAAACACTAGATCCAAGTGTGAGAAGGTAATGGAGGGCTCTGCAATCCCAGGAGAGGCAGCAGGGACCCAGCAGGCACAGGGAGGGATGCTGGAGAGTGATTCATGCACCTTCAGAAAAAAAAAACTTGGCCTGGATCTAGTGTAGCACCCAAACACCTCTCGTGCTTCTGGATTAAATAAGAAAGAGTAATCCATTTCTGCACATGCCAGTTCAGGGCTGACTGCTCTATGGCTGGAGCAGCAGGAGCTGATGGAGGGGTCCCAGGATCCCCAGGACCAGCGTTTTCATGCTGTCCTGGTGAGTGGGGCTGGCAGTGGGAATGGGGGGAAGGCAAAGTCTGTCTTGGTGAGGACTTTCCTGGATACAAGGGAGTCACTGGCCTCCATTTCCTCATGCCATTGCTGGCCTGCAGTTTGGGGCTGACAGGGGAGCTGACGTGCCCTCCTCCCTGATGCCCCTCCTCCCCATCTTCCTGGGACTGCTGTTCCCTTCAAAGGAGCTCGGGCTTTGGTGGGAGATCCCAGAGCTCTGCAGCTCCCTGTGGCAGGTACCAGGGAGAGCCGGGAATGGGGCTGAGCTTGTCTGAAAAATGGAGATGAGCATCGAGCTCTTCAGTATGACTGGGGAGGGTGGGCTAACAGCATTGTACTCATGGTGCAGAGCCAGCAATTTCTGGAGAGAAACCAAGTGTAGAAGGTGCAGAAGAAAAGCTCGGTCTGATCCCTTGCTCCCTGGACACAAGGAGAAGCTGTTATGGGACACTTGTCACAGGGCAGCCCCTCACATCACTCGTCTCCAGTGCTGGCTGCTCAGCCCGGCTGTGAGGTGGTACATGGCCAGCTCCATCCTCCCACACGTCTGCATATCTTGACTAAGGAAAAAAGGCCAGCCCAGCATGGCTTGTCTTCTGGACTAAAATCCAAGAGGTCCTGGAAGATGGCTGTGTCCTCATGCCCATGTGAGATGCAGCTGGGGTTGGCAGGGACTGGGTGCTCAGGTTCCCCAGTTTCTGTTAGGAGGCTTGGGAAACTGGGAAGCATCAGGGAGAGGAAAAAGGTGCTGAATACCTCAGGTCTGTACATGCCCTTGGCTACAAGGTCCCCTGCCCCACTGAGCAGCAGGTACACATTCGTAGCTTTTGCTATGGACTTACTTAAAGAAGCTGTTCTGGCTACCCACCCCTTGCTGGTTCCAGCTCCAGCTGAGCTCTAACTAGAGTTGCCCTGACTCTACCCCTGCATGCACAGACACAGTCTCTGCGTTCCCCCTGGGCAGCCTGACCCTCTTTCACTTGCCTGTGCACATCCACCCAGCAGCCTGAGCTCAGGTGCTCCTGCCAGGGTAGAGGTGGAGGATCACCAGGAGCAGCTCCGGAGGGAGCTCCCCAGGGAAAAGCTGTGCCCAGCCCCGGGGAAACTCTGCCCTGAGCATGAGGAAGGCAGTGGCAGGAGGGCAGGGGTAGGCTGGAAGAAGAGCAAGAGGCTCTGCAAAAGCCCGAGGGAAAACATTGTCAAAGCCTGGGCTTGAGCCAGGGACCTTTAGGTCTTCACTCCAACACTCTCCCAGCTGAGCTTCTTCAGCTCTGCCCCAGGAGCCCTAGTCCCCATGCCAGCCATGCAAGGGCATGGAGAGATACAGAAGACGTGTTCCTCAGGGAAGTTCCTGGGAAAAACTGTTCCCAGCCCTGGCAGGGGGGAGCTGGCTTCTTCCTGCCCAGGCCTGCAAGCCAGGCAGCGCCAAGGGTCCATCTCCTGCCAACCCACCTCAGCCCACTCCTGAAATGTTTCATCACAGCCCCCGAGGCAGCTGGAGCTGTTTGGGGATCATGGGCAGTCTGTGGCAGAAGGACGGGACATGGGCACAGCATCAGCGGCGCTGACAGTGGCGTGACAAAACCTGCCCTGGGCAGCACACCTGAGGCGCTGGATGACTGATGCCTTCATGGCCGGCTGGGGTCCAGGTTTGTGGTGAATGCCAGGTTGATGTTAGGAGTTCCAGGAGTCTTGCGGGCTTCCAGTTCAAATGGGATCTTAGCAAAAGGCAGATACATGCAACTACGAAGGCTGAGGGTGGAAAAAGAAGTGTGGGGCTGATGAAAGAGCTCTCTTCTTCGCTGTAGGGAAGCGAGGTCTCAGGGCATGCAGAGTCTGTGTTGGTTGCATGGCTCTCTTGCTTTACTCTTGCAGGAGCAAGACTGTTTTGGTCAAAGGGAGGAGATGAGAGGCAGGGGGGAAGAAGACTTGAATACGTCCAAGAATAGGGAGGACACAGCCTCTCTTGGCAACTGACTTCATGGTGAAAACACTTCTCCTTATCGCCTGGTGCCTTCTCTGATCCAGGCTGAACAAGCTTTGCTAACTCAGTCTTGCCTTAGATGGCAAGTGCTCCAGCCTGCCCCCAACCCAACCCTCTCATAGCCCTCTGCTGAGCTTGCTCCAGCTCATCAGGGTCTTGCCTGCACCAGGATGGGGGACGGGGCACAGGAGACCAAAGCTGGACACAGTGTTGTCCAGGTGGTCTAAGAAGCTCTGAGGAGAGAGGGATAAACACCTTCCCTCCTCTTCTGGCTATGGTCCTCTTCATACAGCCCAGAATGCTGTTGGCCTTCTTGGCTGACAAGGCACACTGCTGGTTCACGTGCAGTTTGCCGTCTACCAAGACCTCCAAGTCATTAATAAAGCTATCAAGCAGAAGAGCTCCCCGGACAGGACAGACGTTAGCAGAACTTCACTTGCTCCTGGCTCCAGGCAGAGTGTTACCTGTTCAGGAGGATGCCCTGTCCTCTCTCAGCAGCTGTGGATGAAGCCCCACAGATTTGTATGGGTCAAGTTCTCTCCTTGATCCTTGTGCACTGCAGGGATTTTTTCTCCTCCTTTCCAAGTTAAGAAGAATTTAAAGGTATTTCATAAGAGGAGAGAGTCAGACCTGAAACTGAGAAGAAAACTACCTTGTCCAAAAAGCTGGAGCTTCCAGGAAGCTTCCAGTTTGAAAGAAATTTTTCAGGAATGGTCACCGGCTCAGTCATGAGGCACAGTTATTGTCTGCTGTACTGACCGAGCTTTGCTGGAGCTCCTTTCAGGTGTAGGGGGCTGGAGGCAAGGAGTTTTTCCTTTCCCCATGTCCTCCAGTCAGTTCACTGTGGTGCATGGAGGGAGGCCAAGAGAGTGACACAAGAAAAGTTCACACCAGAGACAAGGGAAAGCTTTTTCCTCATGAGGACAGCCAAGCACGGGAAGCGGCTGCCTGGAAAAATAATCCCATTTCCATTCTTGGAGGTTTTCAAGTCGTAACTTGGATCAAGTCCTGAGCAACCAGCTCTTAACCCCAAAGTTGCCCCTGCTGAGCTGGACACGTCCTGTGTTCCTTTCCAACCTGAGTGTACTGGTTTTGTCTGGGACAGAGTTAAATTTCTTCACAGTAGCTTGTATGGGGCTGCGTTTTGGATTTGTGCTGAAAACAGGGTTGATAACACACCGATGATGTAGTTATTGCTGAGAAGTGCTTGCACAGCATTAAGGCCTTTTCTGCTCCTACACTGCCCTGCCAGTGAGTAGGTTGTGGGTGCACAAGAAGTTGGGAGGGGATGCAGCTGGGACAGCTGGCCCCAACTGACCAAAGGGATATTCCATACCATGTGATGTCATGCTCAGAAATAAAACTGGGGAGGTAGAGGTTGGAAGCAGCTGCTGTTGCTTGGGGGTTGGCTGGGCATTGATTGGTCGGTGGTGAGCAAATGTCTTTTGCATGGCTTGTTTTTCTTGGGTTTTATTTTCCTTTTCCTTTGAGGGTTTTTTTGGTCATTTGGGGTTTTTTTTCAATAATATTTTTTTTTTTTTTCCTAGCAAGTTCATCACTAAGCTTGCCAAGTAGAGGCAACAGCATGGAGAGAGGTCAGGGGGAAAGGTCAGGATGCCGGTGGGTTGTTCCTTGTGAAGCCCTGTCAGCTGTAGCAAAGTGACAGTCCATCAGGACAATGGGCATCGTGAAGCCATCAAGTCAACCAGAGCATAGGGGAGGGCAGTGGAGATGCAGGTAATGGTGACATGATTGGGACCTCAGCTCTGTTAGGGGGCAGTGAGGGACAAGTGCTCTGGAAGGCAGAGCTAGCTGGGAAGTGAGGGGTATCCCCAGGTGAGCAGGGAGGGGGCCTCACCAGCCTGAGCTGCCACCAAGGGAGCAGGGCAGGCCAGGGGGCTGGCAGCTGGAGGCAGTTCAGAGTCCAGGTCATCTGGCGAGGTTCTGATGATGGAGCAGGTCCAGGGTCAAGCCAGGAAGTTGATGCACAGGTTGGGGTCAGGATGAGGCCTGGTAAGCGTTACCTGAGGGGTCAAGCACAGCCCAGAGCTGTGTTCTCTGCAGCAGGACCTCAAGTAGAGGAGCATATCGCCTGCATCTCTCCCCCATTGTGCACGTTCCCCTCTGCCGGAGAAAGGGGCTGAAAGAGACTGCCCTGTGATGCTGCTGTGGAAGGTGGTGTGCACAGCTGGGTAAGGTGGAGGGTCTCCTGGCTGCCCATCTGTCTGTCCCTCGGCAGGAGGATGACACTGTTGCTCCTTGTTTTCCCCATCTGTGCCTGCTGCTCCTGTTCTAGCTCCCAGGCTCCTTGGGACCCGGTGTTCAGTTGCATTTCAGACACTTGACCCTGTTGGTCTTGGCATGGAAGTGTCTGCATGGAGGTGCCCAAGCCCCCTTCTAACCTGTGGGGCTCCAGGCAATGTACGTCATGCGCCTACGTCTATAGCCTACATCATATGGCTATGAGTCCCACGTCTTCTTTAAACCAACACTGTGTTATTGTCCTCTAACGGGAGTCCTGCCAGGCTGTAGGTTGCCCTCCAGCAAGGCACAGCTCTCCCTTTGGGATATCTGTGATACCGTCGTGGTATCAGAGAGTCCTTGGTTTGGTCATCCGAGTCAGGATACTTATGCATCACACCTCCTTTGTCACTTTCTCCACATCTGGGCTAAGAAAGGCAGAGGACTTAGGGAGATCTGCACTTTGAAACTGCACTCCTCCTTTTTTAGCACAGTACAGTTTCTTTTTTGGTGGGTAACTCACAAGTATGACTGCCATTTAGCTGACAGTCATTACACCTCCATGGGTCACTACTTTCACTGAGAGCAACGGAAATGATTTCTACCCCTGCAGAAAACACCTTCCCAGGGTGATGGGGGCATCTCATAAGTAATTAAAGGTAGAACTAGGCCACTCTGCCACAGTCCGTGTTGTAGAGAAGAGCGTGTGAGGAGCTGCCTCTGTGGATGCACATGTGCATCAAAGCTGCTCACCTCCATTCCCCATGGAGTGACTGCAGAAACGGTACAGACAATACACTGGTGTGAGGACATCCCTAGTTATCTCCTGAAGCTTGAGTGGGACCTGGTGGGGATCAGCACGGCGGTTATAGACATGGGTTTAGGCCCACAAGTGCAACAACCTCCAGCTGCTGGAAATGGGGAGTCTGTTGAAGACTGGTCGATATCACTGGGCCAAAGAGAAGGATGTCAGAAATTCAAGGCTGGCCTAAGGAAGATGATACTGTCACTGTCTTCGGCTAGCTTTTGAGATGGTGCAGATGAGGGTGAGTCAGACTCTTCCCAGGTGGGCACAGTGGGAGGATGAGAAGCCATGGGAAAAAGTTGGGCCATGGGAAATTCTGACTAGGCTTAAAAGCAAAAGAATCTGCACTATAAGGTCTGTCTGGCACTGGGAACGTGCACCCAGGAAGGCTGTGGGATCTCCACAATGGAGATAGTCAAGCCTCAACTAGACATAGTGCCATGGGGGTTTTTGGACCGTAATGGATGACTACCTAATACGGGTAGAAAAAGAAGCCTGGGCAACAGTACCCAGGGTGCCCAACATTAGAGGGGATCACTCTCATCCCTGCCTTCACTGAAAATGGAGCCACAGGTACTTTACCCTGCAGGGAATGAAAAATGCCTGGGTCTAGGTATTGCAGAGTCTGCTTGAAGACGCTCCTGTGTCCCAGATACATTGGGCTTAGTGCCTGTTTGGCTCTTCAAAAGAGAGCATTTCATGCACTTTGTCTCTTTTTTCCCCTCTGTGAATCAGGGGAGCTCGTGACTTCAATGTGTGACTTGCTGTGTGCAAAGAGCGGATATGGACAGACAGAGTCCAGGGCAGGGAGTGTTTTGGGGGGTCCTGGGATCTCTGCTTACACAAAAATGTGGTTTTTGTTCGCCTAAGGCTATCTGCTGTAGGAAGTGGACTTCAGAGGAGGTAACGTGGACTTAATATACAGCCGTTGAGTGTATTACATCACTGCGTGTCTGTGTGCAGCTCGGTCTCCAAGCAGGAGGGAGTTGGTGCCCACAGGCTGAAGCATGCAGCTACAGACTTCAGTGAAGAAAGCTCAGATTTGAACAAGGCTGCTGTAAGTGCCAGGTGGTTGAGGGAAAAGGTGGGGCTGGGGGTAGGGATGAAGAATGACCATAGATTGTTAAGACGGAAAGGGTCTTGATTTTTGTAATCATTCAAACTCCATTAGGAGGATCAATATGAATTGAGGATTTCTGATATCACATGCTGCCTGAGCAGAAAAATAAAGAAAAGTAGGGGGGAAAAAGAATTCTTTCTTATTGTTTAGTATTGAAATCTTTCCACTTTGGCTACACTCTTGAAATCTCTCTAATTAACCACATAAGAATTGAAGACCTAAAGGAAAACTATGCACAGAGCCTTGGCTCGTTAGGGAGTTTGCATGTTAATGAGCCCTCTGGTGCCAAGTTCCTGAACTGCAGATCCTGAAAGACTGAACAAGCCTTTCAGGAAGTAAAATCCAGCAGCAAACTTCCAAGTTTCTGAGGGTGTTAGTGGGCGCCACTGAGGAACATCACTGAAGAGACCGTGAAGGGAATGACCAGACAAGGAGACTGTCCCTGGGGGCTGGTGAAACAGGAAGTCGGAGACACTGGTTACAGGTGGAAGATCAGTTGTGGAGGTGGCTGTGAAAGCCCTAAATGTGTTTCACCAAGCAGCATGGCCAAGCCCTGAGCCCCATCCCCCTGGAAGGGGGATCCTTTCCTTCATGGGATGCTTACAGCTCTTCCTGGGAGCAGTTTGTTGGGGGGGGGGGGGTTGTGATGCCGAGTGAAGGACAGCGGTAGGACACCTCCGAGGCAGTTTTGGGAGTCGGTGAGGAGGGAACAAGGGCCTGGGGCTGTAAGGAACCGGTGTCCTTGCATGGGCTTCAGTGGAAGAGACAGCCGCCACCGTGGAGATGACAAGGACTTCAGTTGTGTTGGCAAAGAGGAGGAAGGCAGCAGCACAAAGGCCGTGTTTGCACCACAGACAGTCCTACACTGTCCTATGCCTGTGCCAGTTTCCCTGCAGACTTTAGCTGCCTCCTCCTGTTTCCCCACCTCACCCCGACCTTGGGATCTCCCAAGTAGAAGAACCTGGAGCAAGGGAGTAATTTGAGCCTGGGGGAAAGTGTGAGGGCAATGGACTTCAATAATTTTGTCATTGTTTCTCACAATCCACACCTTTTTTACTTGGCATAAATTAAATTTGTCTTCCCCAAGCCAAGGCTTCTTTGCCTGTGACAGTAATTAGTAAGTGATCTCCCTGTCTTTACTATGACCCATGAGCTATTCCATCTTATTTTCTTCCTTTGTCCTTTTGAGTTGGAGGTGTGAGTGGGCAGCCGGGTGGGTGTCTGGGTGTTGGGCAAGGCTAACCCACTACAGGATGACCACCTCAGGACTGCTGTGTCTGGTATGGGGCTTACCAGCACAAGGAAGACCCTGACAGACTGGAGAGAAAGTTGCAGAGGCCAGAAGGATGGTTGGGGCCTAGAGCACATTGTGCACAAGGAGAGGCTGAGAAAGCCATGGCTAGGAAAAAAGCCTCAGAGCCAAACACTGGAGCAAGGACCCAGGCCAGCTGGTGAGATCTCTATCAGTGGAGATTTTCAAAATCTGTGGAGACAAGCACCTGATCTAGGTGGAGGTGTCTGAGAATGGGCTTGGCTGAGAGTCTGGCTGTGGCAAGAGCTATGGGACTTGATGTGTAACGAGTGTTGGTAGGAAACTGGTTCCCTTTGTATTAGTAATGGCAGCAGAGCTGGGTATCCTAGAGACCTGGAGGTCGACAGGGGTGACCATGCAGCAAAGGTCCTTCCTCAGGGTTGGGCTGTATGGCCACTCACTCTCTGGCTCTTCTGTGTTCATATGATAGGTGATCCCCAACACTGACTGCATTTGCCCCTTCTCTGCCCCCACCAGCCCCATGCCCCAGGGCAGCATGACAGTCCTGGCCCTGGAGCTCCTCAGCCAGCTCTTGCATCTCTCCAGCCCCCTTCCCCCATGCCAGCTGGGTTCCCACTGCCTGCCCTGTGATTGCAGAGTCCTCCTTTCCCTGTCAATACCTGGAATTAACACTTTTGCATAAGTCCACCTGGGCAATCTCTCACTTTGTGGAGCTCTAGTCACATCCCAGGCACACGCTGCCCATGGAGATCCCTTGGGATATCCAGACAGCTACAGATTCCCCTCCTGGAAGACATCTTCTGCCCTGTCACATGTGGGAAAGGACTGGGTTTGTACCTCAGTGACCACTCCTCATCTCCACTGTCACCAGGCACCAACAGGTGAGTCCTAAGTCCACCCCTCTAGCAGGTCACAAGATGACAATGAGCTTTCTGCCCTTGAAACCATGGATCAATAAACCAT
The DNA here is from genome assembly GCF_964188355.1 of Buteo buteo. Lineage (NCBI taxonomy): Eukaryota > Metazoa > Chordata > Aves > Accipitriformes > Accipitridae > Buteo > Buteo buteo. The sequence continues at coordinate 1,509,354 of NC_134201.1, read as the reverse complement.
TTTGAGGTGCAGTATCTCGGGCCTGTTCCTGACACGAGGCTTGGAAAAATAGCCCTACCATCAGGCAGTGCACAGGGAAGATCCCTTTTCATTACAGAGATGCTACGAGGGAGTCAGCTTGGACGCAGTGTTACAAAGACACATTTTTATATGGTCCTCCAGGTGAGACAGAGGAAGTTCATGCTTCACATGAAGTATGGGAAGTCCAAATATTGGTCTATGAACATGAAACCCCAAAGAGCAATAACAACAATGATAATACAACAAAGCATGGGCCTAGTATGGGAATCACTTGTCGAAAAAGACTGGAAGTTTACCGGTATTGAAAAATGTCCATGAAATCACTTTCCTCGGGGCTTTTTTGAGCTTCCTGTTGCTCATGCTATAGATGAGAGGGTTCACAACTGGAGGCACCAGTGAGCACAGCACTGCCACCACCAGATCCAGGGAGGGGGAGCAGATGGAGGGGGGATTCACATAGGCAATCATGCCAGGGCTGACATACATGGAGTCCACTCAGCCCACAAGACAACAGCTCTAGCCAAGAGAACAAAGACCTCAGTTCTGTGTCCCAGCCCTACCAAAGCCCTTGGCTTTCCCCACCACAGGCTGTCCTATACTGGCCTATGTCAGTGATCGTATCTCTGCAGATTTTAACTCTCCACCCTGCTTCCCCAACTCACTCTGAGCCCATGATATCCCAACGTTTACTGATAACTCTCTGTCCTCACTGTTCTTCAAACAAAAAGCTGTAGTTTTCTGAGGGTTAGGCAATGTCTCTGAGTTCCCTGCAACCCATCTGGCTTCTTTCAAAGCCTTGTTTATGTTCCTCTAGCACCCAAGATGTGCTCCTCGAGCCCCAGGCTCGCTTGAATTCTTACATGCACTGCTCTCTCCCTGCACTACAACGTGTCTCACAAACCCTTCCCTCTTCCCCTGCAGTGATGAAACTTCACCCCAGGAGGTCTGTGCATCCTCCACACTCACAGATGGTTCCTGAGGTCCATCCAAGTATGGGAAGTGAAGCAGGAAAAGAGCAAGGTCAGTTCATTTGGCATGATAGCCACCCTCAGCAGTGGGCCTTCTCCATTTTCTAGGCATGCACATTGTCATAGAATAATCTCTTTCATCCCTGACTTGCAGAAGAGGTGTCTTCCTTCCTGACGTCTTCCCAGGACACACCTCCTCCTCTTCCCCATCCACAGGCATCCACTGCTTGCCATTTCTGGGCTCAGATACAGTTTCAGGATTTGCTAAAGCCATCAGCCACCTCCTTGTTTCTCACTGACATCCCTTGACCCTCTCTCTGAGCCCTACACACGGCCAATCACTGCTGCTCAGAGCCACTCACTCTTCAGCAGAGACCTTGACATTCCTGCATATTCCTGGTGCTTATTAACTATCTTCCTGGCTCTCTCCAGAGCTCATGGCAAACGTTGCTGTCTACAACAGGGCCTTTATGACCATCTTGTATGAAATCATTGTCTTTTTAAGATCTTCTCTGCAGAAAGAGTAGCCACAGAAAAGCACCAAACACACCACAACAGAGTCTGAATGAAGTGCCAGTAAGAAGCAGCTGAGCAACACCCAAGTCTCTGGCTTCCTGGCAAGGAGTGTCTCCTGTTTTTCAACTTTTCTCATGAAAGGAGCAGGAAAACTGTCCATCCTATGGAGCTCTGCAGAAGGAAGATGGAGCTGTATGTTGTGTGAGGTGATACAAGCAGGATCAGCAGGTAGAAAAGACTTTTGTAGGGAAGGCTTTGCGAGAGAGCACCCTGACTTCACCCAGATAAAAAATGGAGACCAGGCAGTGTGCTGATATGATGGCTAGAAGTGTCCTGGGGCAAAAGATTTAGTTTGCAGAGATTTAGAGGTGGTACTTTCTGTGTCTGAGCAGCCTGAGGTTTGGAGCCGAGGAATAATATAGAAGCTCTCAAGGATGTTTTGGAATTAGTGGCACTATCAGTAATAACAGTAGCAGGACAGTGCTGCAAGGGAACTATTCTGTACTCATGATGATGAAATAAAGCCCTCTCATTTTTCATTTTACATGACAAAAATAGCTATGAGTTCTCAGGGATTAGCCTCTGGTATACAATTCTTGGAACAAGTGTCCATGATGGCACCTCCTGGCAGCTGCTTCAGGCCCCTGTCAGTGGCCTGTCCCTGGGCAGGCCCAGCTCCACTGCCCACACACGGTCCCACGGCTCCACTCTGCAGGCACAGCATGGGAAAGGGGAGAGTCAAGGGTGGGGCCGTTTCCCCACTGCAATCGCAAAGATGGCCTTCAGATCACAGTTCCACCATGACCTTCCTACTTTTGCAGCTTCCCCAGCACCCAAACCCTGCCCTGCCACAGCCTTGTCCTACATGGGGTTTTGCAGACAGCTCTGCTCCAGGTTCTGCCAGGGTCTGGGGAAGGAGAGAAGCTGGGCAGGGCTGTCTGTTCCCCCAAACCAGCCTTTGGCCCAGCAGGAAGAGGAAGGTGGCCTCACAGCAAAACTCACCTGTAAAACTGAGGTGACCAGCAAGTGCTGGAAATGGCCAATGAGAGATGCTGAGGGTGACAAAGGCCCTGACCCACCTTCGCAGTCTGACCAACAAGGGCACAGACCAGAATCCTCCTCTCCCCTGCACCTGCATGTCTTCCATGCTTGCCACAAGCCCTGCCTCTGCACCACAAACTCCCAGCGTCAGTCCTTGCCCTGCGTGGTCACACACTAAAAGCTCTACACTGATATTTTTCTCTCCTGGGCACTTTCAAGCACAGACCAGCTCCCCCTAAACTTACCCCACCTCCCCTGATCTCCCTCCACCTCTCCTGCCCTCTCCCCAGCACAGTCCAGTCTGGCATGGCCCCACAGCAGTGCCCACCACAGGGTGCAGCAGAGCTCTGGGCACTCACCCCACAGCCCCAGACCCTCTGAAGGGCACAGCAGCTCCTCGGGGGTGGAGAGGGATGAGCCCCAGGGGTGGGAGGCAGGTGTGGCACAAGGCCTGAGGAGATCCCCTTGTATGATGGAAATGCTGCTATGGAGGCCAGCTCTGTCACACAAGTGCCCATTGCCTGTCCTTGCCTGCGGTCACAGGCCTGACACACAGCAGGACTGTAACCTGCACAGGCCTTCCACCAACCAAAGTGTTCAGAAGGAAAGCATGGAAGTGGGAAGAGAGCAGCTCGGGAAAGACCAAGCGCTGCTGATCCCTGGTGCTGCTGTGCCAGGACTCTTTTCCTCCTCCCTTCTGCACACAGGCACTGCTCCCTGCAGCTGCAAAGAAGGTCTTGGAGGAAGAAACTTGGAAAACCAAGTCACTGCGGGGCCCCTTATTTTGTTTAAACACACAGAGCTTATGGCTCCTCATTTGCACAGCCTCCAGGGCACAAAAAAGCTGGATAGACTGTGAATTAGAAACCAGAGGAATAAAGACACTTCTTTGTGGAAAGCATTCAGGTAAGTAAAACAAAGTGAAAGAGAAGGAATAAAACCACACCCAAAATCACCATAAAAAGACCAGCAAAAGACATTCTGCTATGCAGAAGACAAGAGGCAGTTTATTCCTTCTAAAAAGCATCCAGTGATTAATTTTCTCAGGGCATCCTTGATCTCATGGTTTCTCATGCTGTAGATGAGGGGGTTCACGGCTGGAGGCACCATCGAGTACAGAACTGCCACCAGCAGGTCCAGGGATGGGGAGGAGATGGAGGGGGGCTTCAGGTAGGCAGTCATGGCAGTGCTTAAAAACAAGGAGACGACAATCAGGTGAGGGAGGCACGTGGAAAAGGCTTTGTGCTGTCCCTGCTCAGAAGGGAACCTCAGCACAGCCCTGAAGATCTGCCTATAGGACAGCACAATGAAAACAAAACACCCAAATGCTAAACAGGCACTAACCACAAGTACCCCAACTTCCCTGAGGTAGGCATCTGAGCAGGAGAGCTTGAGGATCTGGGGGATTTCACAGAGGAACTGGTCCACAGCATTGCCTTGGCAGAGGGGTAGTGAAAATGTATTGGCAGTGTGCAGCACAGCACTGAGAAACCCACAGCCCCAGGCAGCTGCTGCCATGTGGACATGTTACAAATATTCTCATAAGTTAAAATTTTATATATAAGCTGGGTTTGATCAAAAGGTAAAGACTGTAGAATATAGGGGTTTGAAGCTCGCAATGTAGTCATCGAAACTTAGGAACATACAAAATGTGCTGTATACAGTCATAAGAAAATAAGTATTGTCTAAAATTAGTTAACCATAGAAACTTCGACCGATTTGTTAGTTTGTAGTGTTTTGTCCTAAGAAACTAAGAGAGATCGTTATGGACCTTAGTTCTGTTGCTTAGAAACCCCACTTTGATCAAGATTCCAGTTAGTGGAATTAAGTAAGATTAACCAATGAATGTTATAAGATACGAATATTGATGAGGTGATGTGATTGAGGGCCAATCACTAGAAACATTAAGTGTAAGAATTAACATTGAATGTACTTTATGTAAATCTAATGCATGATGGCAAGATCGTACTGCGCAGAATCACATAAGAGAGGTCAACTATCGGACAAGGTGAGGAAGACTATGGAAGACCACCAGAGGGCTTCTGAAGACCACCAGAGACTTCACCACGCCTGCGTAAAAGGACATTTACATATGCTAATGATTTATCGGACAATTGATGATTATGTATGGCATTTCCCAGAAATCTAGTGAATATGTATAACAGGTGTGTATTTAACCTGCATGATTGAATCAGACAGGTGCACACACTAGGTGGAGTGATCCCCTGTGTGCCCAGCGCTGCAATAAAGAAGTGCCTGCTTCTTAACTTCTCATTGCTGTTAAGGAGTTTTATTCCGGTTTTCGGCAACAGTTTTGGCGACCCAGATGGGACCTTGCGAGTGAGACTGGACGAGATCGAGTGTTGATCGAGCTCCGGCCGGCACCGAGGGATTCTCGGGGAGAACCATCGCTCTCGACTCATAAAGCTCCTCGCAACGTTCCCTGGAAAAAGGGTAAGGCACTTCTTCTTTGAAACTTGTTTGGATAGCCTGCCCGTAAGGCGCGGCGAAAGCTTCGCAGGGTTGGGGCTGAGAGGGTACCCGTTTGTGTAGTAGCCTAGGCGTCTGCCCGTAAGTCATAAGCGAAAGCTATTGCAGGGTTGGACAATTTTGGGGAACAAGGGAACCTATATGCTATAGAGTTCTCAAAGGTAGTACCTCCGACTGCGGTTGGAAGTTTTAAGTCTGAGTATATTTTGCTGATTAATAATCTTGCCAGGGGATATTGGTTATGACTCTTGCCTAGGGAATTCGGTTCTGTCCGTGCCCTAGACAAGCAGGTGGACTCCATTACCTGGCAACAATTGTGGTGCTTCCGACTGCGGTTGGAAGTTTTAAGTCTGAGTATATTTTGCTGATTAATAATCTTGCCAGGGGATATTGGTTATGACTCTTGCCTAGGGAATTCGGTTCTGTCCGTGCCCTAGACAAGTAGGTGGACTCCATTACCTGGCAACAATTTTAGTACCTCCAACTGAGGTTGGAAGTTTTAAGTGTGAGTATATTTTGCTGATTAGTAATTTTGCCAGGGGATATTGGTTATGGCTCTTGCCTAGGGAAGTCGGCTTTATCCGTGCCCTGGACAAGTAGGTGGACTCCATTACCTGGCAACAATTGTTATTTACATTTGTTTGATATCTGGTATTTGATACATGCATTTGGTATTTGAAACTTTGTACTTGATACTTGGTTTGGTATTTGACATTTGATATTTAATTATTGACATTTGATACTTGATATTTGATATGTATATTTAATAGATATTTGGTATCTGATATATAAACATAATGACATTAGCCAAATTATTTAAGAGTAAGAGTATGGGAAATTTATCCACTGATGGAAAGATACCAAAAACATCTCTGTTGGGATGTTTGTTGGCACATTGGAGTGAATTACATAATGACTTATATAAAAATCAAATGATTGAATATTATAATCATTGGTGGCCCTTGTATGTTTTGGAAGATCAGGAAAAGTGACCAACAAATGGAACTTTAAGCTATAATACTATATTACAGTTAATGTTATTTTGTAGAAGAGAGTAAATGAAATAAAGGGCCATATGTAGATTTTTTTTCAAGTGAAAGTATCTGAAGAGGACCAGAGGGGAGTCTCCCAGTAAAACCTCTGGTTACAACTAAACTGGTAGAACAGAAAATTGAATTTGAATTGACACTAGAGTCACCTTTTCAGCTTTAAATACCTTAGAGGGAGAATTAAGTTCTGAAGAAATTGGTGGTGTTGGTGCAACAAGTGAATGAGAAACTAGACCCTTTTAAATCTTTAACAATGAAATTAAAAAAGCAATGGGTCACTCAACAGTTTTTGTATGTGACAATTTCTCTTAAACTCCTGCTAAGGAGAGATTTATTTGAGAATTTAGAGGCAGAAATTAAATGTTAAAATGGAGAAATTAAAATTTTAATTCCAGAAACTAAACATATCGAAGCAGTGGCTTTGTTGTTGCAGGACGGTCACCGAAAGCAGAGGATCATACCAGTCACAGTAAATAATGCTGTAATTCTAGTCGTCTGGGCTGAGGAAGTTCCTGGTAAATCCAAAAGAACAGAGCCTGTGAGAATTGATTTAAAGCCAGGATCGAGTCCGGTAAGAATTAAACAATACTCCCTAAAACTGGAAAGTCGGAAAGAGTTAGTACCAATAATACAAAAATTTCTAAAGTACAAATTGTTAATAGAATGTGAATCCAAATATAATACCCCAATTTTGCCTGTTAAAAAGGCTAATGGAAAAGATTACAGGCTGGTTCAAGACCTTAGAACAATAAATCAAATAGTACAAGATATGCATCCGGTAGTAGCAAATCCTAATACTTTGTTAACAACCCTAACAGAGAAACAAGAATGGTTCACAGTGTTAAACTTAAAAGATGTCTTTTTCTGTATTCCCTTGGATTCCAATAGTCAAGAGCTTTTGCTTTTGAATGAAAAAAAATCCTGAGACTGGGAAAAATGCAATATACATGGACAGTCTTGCCTCAAGACTTTAAGAACAGCTCTATCATTTTTGGAAATCAATTGGCACAAGAATTAGAAATTTAGAAAAAAGAAAATAATCAAAGAATCCTGTTGCAATATGTAGATGATTTATTAATTACAGCTGAGACGGAAAAACAATGCACAAAGTTAACTATTAACTTTTTGAACTTTTTGAATATCAGTAGATATCGAGTGTCAAAAGAAAACGCCCAAATAACCCAGAGAAAAGTAACTTATTTGGGTTTTTAAATCCTGAAAAAAAAACAGAGACAATTAGAAACTGAGAGAAAAGAAACAATTTGTCATCTCCCTGAACCTAAGACTCTAAAAGAATTGTGAACATTTCTGGGAATGGTTGGGTGGTGTCACTTGTGAATTGCAAATTATGGCTTGCTGGTCCGACCTTTATATGAGCAGCTCAAAACCTCAAACAATGGATTTATAGATTGGACTGATGCCGGGAAAGTTGCTTTTAAACAACTAAAACAGGCTTTAATAGAGGCGCCAGCCCTAGGCCTGCCAGATCTCACAAAGACATTTGAACTCTTTACTCATGAAAGAAGAAGTATAACTCTGAGTGTCCTAGTCCAATATCTGGGACCAAGTCGGCGAGCTGTGACCTACTTCTTGAAACAATTAGACAGTGTGAGTCTGGAATAGCCTGGTTGTCTGAGAGCCGTTGCTGCAACTGTGCTACTGATCCAGAAAGCTTATAAGTTCACCTGAAGACAAAGGATTACTGCGTATGTTCCCCATATGATAACTATTGTGTTAAAACAGAAAGGGGGCATTAGTTATCCCCAATAGAATGCTGAAATACCAAGTGGTGTTACTAGAACAACGTGATGTTTACTTAAAACTACTACCATCGTTAACCCTGCTGTGTTTTCAACAACTAATCAAGTTAAAGGAGAACTAGAACATGACTGCTTGCAGACAATCGAAGGAGTTTACTCCAGCCGACCGGATCTCTGAGATGCACCACTGGAAGAAACAGATTGGGAACTGTATACTAATGGAAACAGTTTCATCCATGAAAGAAAGCGTTTATCAAGATATGCAATAACTACTACTGAGGAGGTAATTGAATCATAAGCTTTGCCTTCAAATATCTGCCCAAAAGACTGAATTGATGGCTCTTACTTAAACACTGGAACTAAGTCAAGAAAAACGAGTCAACATTTGAACAAATGCAAAGTGCTTTTGGAATAATACATACACATGAAACAATATGGAGAGGAAGAGGACTGTTATCTACACAAGGAGCCACCATTCAACATGCAGAACAAATACTGAAATTGTTAAAAGCCATCCGAAAACCAATAACAGTCACTATAATATACTGTAAAACACATGAGTTAAGTAAGACTGTTCCTGAAAGAGGTAACCGATTGGCTAATAAAGCTGCTAAAGAGGCTACAGAAAAAGACATCCTAGCACTAGTTTCAGAGAAAAGTGTAAAATTGTCTAAAGAAGTTCCAAATAATAATGAAAAAAGATGAAGAATTAATTATTAAATTACAGACTAACAAAATAAAATAGGATAGGCTATAACACTGATAAGTCAAATAATAGTCCCACCCACGATAATAAGAAAAATTGCCCTAGCTGAACATAACAAAGTATATTAATGAACAGAAAGTGAAATATGACAAAGATTGTTTAAACAATTATAAGCAGATATAAAATTTATATATAAAATTATCCCCAAATGAGTAATAAGATTATCTTTGGAATTATTAAATAAGGAATTATTTTTAAGAGAATATTAGCAAATTGATTTTATAAAATTGTCTTAAAAAGAAAGATATATCCTAGTTTTAGTTGATATTTTATTAAGTGGCCTGAGGCTTTCCCTTGTTGCACCAACAAAACGAGAAAAATAGTTAAAGTCTTACTCAAAGAGACAATACCAAAATTTAGAGTGCCTGTAAGAATGTCATCCGACAATGGCCCTCATTTTATAACAAAGATTATGAAACAAGTTGAGCAAAGTATTACCTATAGATTGAGACTATCACACCCCATATAGACCACAAGCAAAGAAAAAAAAAAAAAAAAAAAAAGAGAAAAAATATACCCTTAAACAACAGTTGAGCAAAATTTGTTAAGAAACCTCACTCACATTACCCATAAGAGTCTTATGTTTTAAGTATTTTGAGTACCTTTGGAAATATGTTGTTTTTTTTTTTTTAAAAAAGAGTGTTAGGATTTCTTTAAGAAATTCTTTTTAAGAACTGTGTCAGTATGTCTCCACAGCTGGATCCTTAGAATTAGATAAAACAGCCCATCCCTTCTGACCAAGAGATTAATTTAAACAAACAAAAGAAAAGGTACAATTTGTGTGATTTGTCTAATTTTTTTTTAAGAAGAAAATCAATCATAAAACTATAATCATCCAAGCTGTTACAAGACAGTAAGATAGACAAACAATCCCAGAATTTGTAATTAATAAAATTATAGTGAAAGTATTGAAATGATTTTCAAAACTTTCAAAGGGGGGAAATGTTACAAATATTCTCATAAGTTAAAATTTTATATATAAGCTGGGTTTGATCAAAAGGTAAAGATTGTAGTTGAAGCTCGCAATGTAGTCATCGAAACTTAGGAACATACAAAATGTGCTGTATACAGTCATAAGAAAATAAGTATTGTCTAAAATTAGTTAACCATAGAAACTTCGACCGATTTGTTAGTTTGTAGTGTTTTGTCCTAAGAAACTAAGAGAGATCGTTATGGACCTTAGTTCTGTTGCTTAGAAACCCCACTTTGATCAAGATTCCAGTTAGTGGAATTAAGTAAGATTAACCAATGAATGTTATAAGATACGAATATTGATGAGGTGATGTGATTGAGGGCCAATCACTAGAAACATTAAGTGTAAGAATTAACATTGAATGTACTTTATGTAAATCTAATGCATGATGGCAAGATCGTACTGCGCAGAATCACATAAGAGAGGTCAACTATCGGACAAGGTGAGGAAGACTATGGAAGACCACCAGAGGGCTTCTGAAGACCACCAGAGACTTCACCACGCCTGCGTAAAAGGACATTTACATATGCTAATGATTTATCGGACAATTGATGATTATGTATGGCATTTCCCAGAAATCTAGTGAATATGTATAACAGGTGTGTATTTAACCTGCATGATTGAATCAGACAGGTGCACACACTAGGTGGAGTGATCCCCTGTGTGCCCAGCGCTGCAATAAAGAAGTGCCTGCTTCTTAACTTCTCATTGCTGTTAAGGCGTTTTATTCCAGATTTCGGCAACAGACACAAGCTCTGCTGCCCAGGAGGGTCCTGTAGTGCAGGGGTTTGCAGATGGCAACGTAGCGGTCATAGGCCATGACAGTGAGAAGAAAATATTCTGCTGAGATCAAAAAGACAAACAGAAAGACCTGAGCAGCACATCCTGCATAGGAGATGGCCCTGTTGTCCCAGAGGGAGTTGGCCATGGCTTTAGGGACAGTGGTGGAGATGGAGCCCAAGTCGAGGAGGGAGAGGTTGAGGAGGAAGAAGTACATGGGTGTGTGGAGGTGGTGGTCACAGGCTATGGCAGTGATGATGAGGCCGTTTCCTAGGACAGAAGCCAGGTAGATGCCCAGGAAGAGCCAGAAGTGCAAGACCTGCAGCTCCCGTCTGTCTGCAAATGTCAGGAGGAGAAACTGGGTGATGGAGCTGCTGTTGGACATTTTCATCCTCTGGGAATGGGGTGCTGTCAAAGTAGAAAAAAGACAGTGAAGAGTTAGGGCATTATTCTCTGAGCAATATCAAAGCCATTTCCCATAGACCCTCCAACTCTCACACACACAGACCCTTTTCCTTTTCTCGGAGACCTTCCTTCAGGCCTGTGGCTGGAGCCCAGCTTGGTGCTGGCGGAGTGTGCAATGAAGAGCAGGGCCTCTGCCCATGGGCTCTTGAAAAGTCAGCCCTGCTCTGCAGCAGTGGGTTCATGGGATTGGTGCGGGCAGGGGCCAGTCTGGTGTTTGACTTTGTCAGCTGAAACCGCTCTTAGCGCGGAAGGGCTTGTCAGCATCTGCACTCCCAGTGCTAAAGAAGCACGAGGGTAAAAGCAGTTGAAGCATTCTAGGGTTTTTTACAGCTGCCAACATTGCCCCTGGGGAGTTTTCTTAGATCTCGAGATCCTTCAGCATTTCTGCTGCACTCTGGGATAACAGCGTAAGCCAGGCAACTCAAGAGGATTGCCTGTGGCTTAGTGCAGAGAGAGGGGGAGCTGCTCTGTCCTTCTGTCTAGTTCCCACTTGCACTGTGCTTGCACCTTTCTGAGACGGAGGGTGACCACGCTCCCCTGTTTTACCCTGAAAAGCCACCAGACACAGCTGAGAGCAGAGACATCCCCTGCAGACCACCAAATGTCTCTCCCTTTCTAAAAGTCTCAGCACCCTGCTTCTAGCCAAGAACACACCGGACTCATTTCACCAACCCAACAGCATTTCCTCAGTCCTAGCATCTCTGTGCTTCTCCATGGGTCTTTCAGATAACAGAAAGATGCTGTGAGAAAGGTTTGCATCCTGCAGGGCAGCTAACAGTTTGGAAGGACACTCGGAGGTGATAGCCAAGTGACCTGATGTGATGGCATCTCTGTAAGGGAGAATCAGCTCATTCCCCAGCCCCACAGACACCATTGAGCATAACCCCTCAGATGATAGGAAAGCTAGGACACTTGTTCCCATGGTCACACCTGCATGGGAGGACCCACAAGATCAGTGTGTGACTCTGCAGCTGAAACTCCCATTCCCAGAGAACATGACAGCAGCACCAAGATAACAGTAACACAGACAAGTGAGAACCAAGGAAAAGAGCAGAGATTGACTGGCTCAGAGAGGCAAGGGGAGAGGCAGCTGCAGTCTCAGGAAAGAGTTACCCTTACCCAGCTGTGCATGCCACCTCCCAGACACCAGCACAGCCAGGCAGTTGTTCTCAGTCCCTGTGCTCTACTTCAGGAGGCTCCTCTCAGACTTACTGATCACTCCAAGTTACAGCTCAGGAGTCTCAGGGACTTGTTCAAGCAAGACACATCCTTCTGCATTTCTCCCCCCAAATTCCCCAAGACTAGGAAACAGAAAACACAGACTCTGGAAAGCCCCTTAACTTTATAGCAAACCCTGCTTTGATCTTCCCCTTGAAAAGTTCCTTTGGAAACATCCTGAGGGATGGTCTGGAGCTGTGAGCTGCCCTGACCCACACAGCACCTTCTTGTCAGCAGAAGGACCCTGCAATTCTGTGAACTGTTTCTTCCACCCACAGCTTCTCCCCACTCTGCTGTTGGACTTCCCCAGGCAGGCTGAGTCCTTACCCTGACCGGTGGAAGAGTCCCTGCCCCAGCACACAGCCCCCCACGGTGCAGGGACCCTGCTCAGAAGGACAGCCCTGGGCACCCCTGGCTGCACACCCACCTTCACACTCTGCAGCCATCCCCAGGTGAAGGCAGCTGACATGCCCTGTCCCTCTGAGGGTGCAGCAGGGAAGCTGTGCTCCAAAGCACGGCCTTTTTCTCTGCACTGCAGAAACTGTGAGAGTCCCTCTGACAGATCCCACAGGCTGTGGGATGTGCCAGCTTTAGGAGCTCATTCCAGGAACCACAGCTGCATTGCCCTGCTGCCAGAGACTTACCCTGTCAAGGGCTGTGAAGATTTTGTCATCAGTGAACTCTCAGCACTCTCCCACCCCAGACTGCCTTTAAACTCTCTCTGCATCACTCCTCTCCGCTCAGTGCCTGCAGGCAGTGCCCTCAGCCCTGCTGCGCTTTGCAGAGGAGCTGCTCCTGGGCAGAGCTGTCTCTCGGCAGTGCTGCCTGCTTGCCATGAGCTCCCTCCAGCCCAGGAGCCCAGCCCAGCTCAGCAGCAGAGGAGCAGCCCAAGGCAGCCCTTTCTCTGCCCCCTCTGGGCTCCCTCCAGGTGTCCCTGGGGCTCCAGGGGAACCTGCTGCGAAACAGGCTGAGGCAATCAGTTCTGATCCTTCCCTCAGCTAGGGAGAGCCACTTCTTTCCTGAAATAAAATTTTCCACTCAGAGAAAAATCTACATCTACATGTGACATTTTTTTCTTTCCAGAAATATAATCCTTCTTGCAGAGTTACTTTTAATGTACCACTTTTTTCGTGTTATTTTTTAGACAGGATACTCAGAGAGTGACAGACAGGGATCCCCTTTACATATGCTGAGGGAGGGGATCCTTGGGTCAGTGGTGGCCTTTCATCTGTGTTTCTATTTATGGCTTTTGAAGGAGACTCAGCTCTCTCCCATGCACTCCACAAAGCCACAGGAGGTGGAATTCCTCTTGACTCTTTTCAGGTGGTCACAAAATAGGCACCTGCATGGGAGCTCCTTCTCTCAGGTCCCTTCTGAATTAATGGAGATGGAAGGCAGGAGTCAGGTGTTCAGATGCAAATACCTGGTGACATGTGAGTTGCCAGAGGTGGTCCAAGGTACATGTAGGTAATAGCAAACTGTAATGGAGAAGTTCATAGCAACAGGGCAACATCTCGGGAATCATGTATGAGCCTGGTGGGAAATTCCTATGGCCAAGTGACATGACAGCTTATGCCCAAATAAAGGCCAAAAGAACCTTTTCCTACTCCTTCTCTTCGTGGCAGTTTATACAGGTATTCATATGAACGACTGCAGTCATTTAGCATAGCTAGAGCTGGGTCTCCCTCTTTTCCATCAGCTGAATTTAGTATACCTCCACTGACTATAACGGCATGTGACCCATGTTCGTCTCCACATTGCCTAACAGAATTCAGGACAGGTACTCTATTTAATGTCCAACTCCTGGGCCACAGAGCTACACCAGATGCCAAGGCTGGCATGGACCTCACAGGACCTACAGGAAAGCAATTCCCATTCAGGGTGGTACATCACAGACACTCCAGACGGCATTGCAGAGAGTGCGATTTGGTGCCTGTGTGCCCTTGACTGATGCCATCAGACAGAGGCATCAGTCATCAGATGCCATCAGACAGGCAAGGTCTGACCCTTCTCCACCCAAGAGCAGCTGCTGGCATTGCATGAACATAAAGCAAAGTCGCACAGGGGTTTTTACTCACTCCCTTGATGATCCAATCAACGAAAAGACCAAGAATTTTCAGAGTGTTCCTGGATACATCTTGTCTTCAAGGACAGCATCCTCCAAGCACAGCAATGGTCCATATCAAAACTCAGTAGAAACTCAGGAAGGAATTCAAGGGCACCAAGATGAACTTTTGGTACTTCAGGAAGTGTTAAAGAAGAAGAAAAAGAGATAAGGTAGGACCACTGGCGAATTGAGTAAGATTAGGTCTAGATAGATCTGAGGTACTCTATGTCATGGCCTCGGTTACTACCAGCCAGGTCTCCCAGGCCTTTGAGCTGTGAGGCAGGACTCTGGAGGAGAACAACCAGCAGTGGATGGGGTTACTCAAGCAAACTATACCCTTACCAGTCCATGGGAAACACAGGGGCTGCATCCAAGGGTGCTGAGAGTGGTTTTTTCCCCAGGAGGTCCTGGTCTGTTATGACCCCAATAAGAAAGGGATTCGGACACTGTGAACTACCTTTTAAAGTTGCGCTCATCATCGTTAACACTCTAAGGAGAGAATCATGCAGATCATCTTCGGTCCCTTTAGATGGGGGGACTCCCAGGTGGTGTAGCATTGAGCGGGCCTTTGGCCCAAATGCAGCAAAGCATGCAGACCCCATCCATAGAAGACAGTCTCCTGTTTTGGTCATTCAAGCTACTGTAGGATTTTCTTACAAAAGAAACAACTCTACTCATTGTCTCTACAGTCAAACAGAAATGATGTTTTCATGAGAACATCTTGCTGCACAGTTAGGTACAGGCAAGGCCACGCAGGAGGCATAATGTCCAGCACAGAGTGGGACCTGCCTGCAGGCTCTTGTGTGACAACCTGCTGCTGAGGTTGTCCTGTGGCCAAGGGATCTGTGCAGCAAAGAACAGGTTTGATGGCTGTGCTGTATGTGCAGCACGGTGCAGCGCAGCCCTAAGAACTCGATGTTCAATATTTTCCTGATCAGGACCAGTGTCCAGGTTTCCCTGTGAGAAGTCTGTGCTCCTCTACGGTGCCACAGCTGATGTGCTGTAACCCAAATGTGCATGGCCAGGAGGACCTGGAGACCCATGGCTTCTCACAGAACTGTGACGTTTTTGGACTAATGAGACGTGGTGGGACACATTGCTGAGCTGTGGTGCTGCAATGGAGGGATACAGGCTCTGCCCAGGGAGCAGCAGGGAGGATGAGAACTACGCTTCCTGTATGAAAGGGAAGCTTGGATTTGTGGATGTCCTCTACGTGACAGGCAACAGGTTGGACTAGCTTTTGTCATTTAGGATCAGAGCAGGAGCCAGCCAGAGTGACCTTGTGTTTGCAGTTACAAACTGCTTGCTCAGGGAGAGGAAACAGAAAACGTCTTTGGTCATCAACCCCAGGAAGTCTCCAGGTTCATGAGCAGGTTCCTGTGGTGAACTTAAGTGCCCTGGCATTCCCTGGCAAGGCAAAGCAACAGGGTGCCAACAGCCTGAATTTGGCTCTTGGGACAACTTCTTCAGACAGCTGGCAGGTGGGCCTCCAAGGGTGATTCTCACCTGGACCTGATCCTGGCCAACAAGGAAGAGCTGGCTGGGGGTGTGACGATATTCAGTCTTGGCTGTCATGGTCATGAATTAGGGGTTATCAGTCTCCAAAGGGCAGTGAGTGAGGTCAGCAGCAGAACACAGACCTGGGACTCCAGAGGAGAAGACTTTGACGCACTCAGGAGACTGAGACAAGTGGTGCCATGGGAAGCAGCTCTGAAGGGGGAAGCAGCATGGGAAATCTGGTAGGGCTAACAGGACAGCCTCCTGCAAGCACAAGAAGGATCTCCCCAAATACCCATGAAGAGAAGCAACCATCTCAGGAGGCTGCTTGTGTGAACTGACTGAGCTCCAGGGCAAAAAGGCAGCAGGCAGGAGGTGGAAGCAGGGAAAGCTGCTGACAGGAATTTAGAAACCTTGTCCCAGGATGTAGGGTTGATGCCAAAGCCAAAGGTCCCATTGCCTTGAGAGATGCGGGGGAGGATAGAGGCAGCAAGATGAGCTGATACTGGTTCATTAACCGTAAAAGAATAGACAGGGATCATGTGGACCTGTTGCTGATTTTCCTAAGTTTAGGAAGAATAAGGCTGAGGAATTTAATGACTTCTCTGGCTGTGACATCTGCCAGGCCTTTGTGACTGTTGGCAGGACCCTGGAGGAAAAGAACCAGCAGTAAGTGGGGATCAAGTCAGAGGTTACTTGAGCAAACTCAGCCTTGAACAGCCCCTGGGAGCAGAGGGGAATCATCCAAGGCTGGAGAGGGAGCAAGCCAATTCCATAGCAAGGCTCACTCTGCACCTTTTTTGACAGATCGTGAAGATCAGGACAAGTCCCTGATGGCTTCCAAAAAAGTTGACAGCTATCTTTCAACACAGGCCAGAGGATTACCAGGGGAGCAAAAGGCTGTTTAAGCTCCTATAGGAGAGCAGTGTGTCTCTGAGCATGTCCTCCTGGGTGATACTTCTGGGAAGACGAAGAGGAAGGTGACTGGGCATGAACAGCATGGATTTGTCCAGGGTGGATCACAAGAGACCAACCTCATGGCTTTCTAGGATGAAAGGGCTGGATTTCTGGATGAGGCTGGATGATCAGTGGTGTGTTTTATTATATGATTGCATATAGGACATCTGGAAGGATGGACGGAGGGAGGGAGGGAGGGAGGGAGGGAGGGATGGATGGATGGATGGATGGATGGATGGATGAAGAGATGTGCAGAACTGGGACTGATGGTTCAGACTCAGAGGGTCATGAAATATGGCTCACGGTCTGCCTGGAGACCTGTAAGAAATGGGCACTTCAGACGTTTGCATCTTGACTGCATGCCTCAGCCTGGGAGATGGGGATTGCCCTTGCTAGGGGGTGGCTCTGCCAATCCAGCCACATGGGTCTAGGTGGTGCAGACTCTACCTGAAGACATTCCTGTAACCCAAATACATTGGGGTGAATGCAGAATTGGCTATTCAAAATCAAGCATTTCTTACACTTGGTCTCTTTGCTTTGACACCTTCTCACTTTGACTACACTCCTGAAATCTCTCTAATTCACCACAGAAAAATTGAAGACTTGTATTGGGTCTGGCTGAGATGGACTTAATTCTCCCCATAGCAGCCCTCCTAGTGCTGTGCTCTGCATTGGTAGCTAGAAAGGTGTTGATAACACACCAGTGCTTTGGCTACTGCTGAGCAGTGCTGGCACAGCATCAAGGCTGTCTCTCCAACATTTTGCCCCCCCCTCAATGGCTGGCTGGGGCTGGGCAAGATCTTAGGAGGGGACATAACTAGGACAGCTGACCCAAAATAACCAAACAGATATTCCATATGATATGACGTTAGCTCGGCTATAAAAGCTGAGTAAAGGGAGATGGAAGGGGAACATTTTCATCTTCTGGAGCAACCACTACACGTACTGAAGCCCTGCTTCCCAGGAAGTGGCCAGACATTGCCTGCTGATGGGAAGTAGAGAATAACATCAATTGTTTTACTTTGCTTTTGCACGCGACCTTTGCTTTCACTTTATTAAACCATCCTTTTCTTGACCCACGGAC
Organism: Buteo buteo; assembly: GCF_964188355.1. Taxonomy (NCBI): domain Eukaryota; kingdom Metazoa; phylum Chordata; class Aves; order Accipitriformes; family Accipitridae; genus Buteo; species Buteo buteo. The sequence continues at coordinate 1,491,662 of NC_134201.1, read as the reverse complement.
CTTTTGTTATGTTTTCTCTCCCCTGTCCAGCTGAGGAGGGGGAACGATACAGTGGCTTTGGTGGGCACCTGGCGCCCAGCCAGGGTCAGCCTACCACAAGACTAAAGGCAAATTATACCCAGACTTGGCTCCTTGGGCTGTTTTGCATGTTAATGAGCCCTCTGGTGCCGAGTTCCTGAACTGCAGATCCTTAAAGACTGACCAAGCCTCTAGAGAAGTCCAAGTCAGAAGCAAACCTCCAGGTTTGTGAGGGTGTTAGCAGGCCCTGCTGAAGTCCGTCACTGAAGAGACCACGCAGGGAATGAGCAGACAAAGTTCCGCACGTGTGAGGTAGACGTTGACTCCCTGCCCTTGACCTGGGCTGCCTAGCCAAGCGGGCAGGGTATACCTGTCCTCCCTATTGGCAAGGGATTGGGAAAACATGGCTTCCCTAACCGCGCGGGTGGATTAGACTTAACCTCCCTAATCGCAAGAGCAGCGTAGACCTCGCCTCAAAACCGGCGCTGGTGGGGTAGACGTGGCCTCCCTAACTGTGCGGGTGGGGTTGACCTGGCCTCCCAAATGGCGCTGGTGCGGAGGAACTAGCCTCCCTGCTGGCGCCAGTGGGAAAGACCTGGCATCCCTAGTGGAGTACGCGGGCTAGACCAGGACACCATACAGGCAAGGGCGGGGTGGACCTGGACTCCCTGCCAGCGCCAGTCATGTAGACCTGGCCTCCCTACCTGTGCAGGCCGGGCAGACCAGGGCTCAGTAAATGCGCGGGCGGGCTAGTCCAGGCCTCCCTAACTGTGTGGAAGGTATAAACCTCGCCTCCTGACCAGCACCGGTCAGGTAGACCTGGCCTCCCTGCCTGCACGGGCCAGGTAGACCAGGCCTCCCTAACCGTGTGGGCGGGATAGACTGGGCCTCACTATCAGCACCGGTAGGGTAGACCAGGCCTTCCTAACCACATGGGTCGGCTAGACCTGGCCTCCCTGCCAGCACCAGCGGGGTAGACGTGGCCTCCCTAACCGAGTGGGCATGGTAGACCTGGTCAACCTACCCAAGCAGGCGGAGTAGGCCAGGCCTCTCTAACCGAGCTGGCAGAGTAGACCTAGCCTCCGTACCTGAGTGGCAGGGTAGACCAGGTCTCCCTAACCGCATGGGCGGGGGACGCCTGGCCTCCCCATCAGTACCGGTGGGTAGGCCTGGCCTCCCTAACCACGCTTAGCGGCGTAGACCTGGCCTCCCAACTGGTCGAGTGGGGTAGACCTGTGTGGTGGGTTGACCCTGGCTGGATGCCAGGTGCCCACCAAAGCCGCTCTATCACTCCCCCTCCTCAGCTGGGGGGGGAGAAAATATAACAAAAGGCTCATGGGTCAAGATAAGGACAGTTTAATACAGTGATAGCAAAGGTCGCGCGTGCGAAAGCAAAGAAAAAAAAACAAATGATGTTATTCTCTACTTCCCACCAGCAGGCGATGTCTAGCCGCTTCTCGGGAAGCAGGGCTTCAGTACGCGTAGTGGTTGCTCCGGAAGACAAAATGCCCCCCCCTCTGTCTCCCTTTACTTAGCTTTTATATCTGAGCTGACGTCATATGGTATGGAATATCTGTTTGGTTAGTTTAGGTCAGCTGTCCTGATTGTGTCCCCTCCCAAGATCTTGTCCTGCCCCAGCCTGCCATTGAGGGGAGGGCAAAAATGTTGGGGAGACAGCCTTGATGCTGTGCCAGCACTGCTCAGCAGTAGCCAAAACACTGGTATGCTATCAACACCTTTCTAGCTACTGATGCAGGGCACAGTGCTATGAGGGCTGCTGTGGGGAGTATTAACTCCATCTCAGCCAGACCCAATACAATCTCCACCCCTTATTCCATACCATTTGCGTCCTGCTCAGGTCCCACATAATTTAATACAGATATCTTCTAACCATACTATTGTATTTAATTCTCATTCCTGAAATCCTTTCTTACCAACACTTACAGCTGGAACTACATACTGAAACCACTTTTATACCCAATGTACAGATTTATACATTCTTATTAATTACTATCCCCTGTCCTTTAAGAGATAGATATTCCATGGGCTTCTTCCACTCCTCCAGATGTTCACACTCAGGTTATGACTTAGGCCCCATCCATCAAGATGAGTGGTCAGGACAGGAAAAGCAGTATGTTCGAATGCTGGGCACCAACACCGGCTTGGTTTGGGTCACCGATGCACTTGTCTGGTTCCTTGCGAAGTTCACTCCTCTGCAGTTCAGGTCATTCCTGCTACGTTACTTCCTACAACATACAACTCACATCACAGATTATTTTTCCCCCAAGGTTAAATGTCCTTGAGGCACACACTGGGTCTCCCCATCCTTCCGCATTACCCACCAAGTACACCCAGGTCCCTGAGCAAAGACAATCCCACGAATGGGTTTGCCTTTTCCCATGGGAGGTGCAATCCACACTGCCTTCCCCAGCCACTTCCCCATGTGCACTACGGGGACCTTATCTCCTCCCACAGTATGTAGGGGTTTTGTTTGGGCAGGACCAGGACGGTTAGCAGATCCTCTGGTGTTAACTAGCCAAGTGGCTTCTGCTAAATTTGTATCCCAATGCTTCCATGTCCCATTGCCTAGCGCTCTCAACATAGTCTTCAACAGTCCATTATATCTCTCAATTTTTCCGGATGCTTGCGGGTGATAGGGTATGTGGTACACCCGCTCAATGCCATGTTTCTTTGCCCAGGAGCTTATGAGGTTATTTCGGAAATGAGTCCCATTGTCTGATTCAATCCTTTCTGGGGTACCGTGTCGCCATAAAATTTGCCTTTCGAGGCCTAAGATGGTGTTTCGGGCAGTGGCATGGTTTACAGGATCTGTTTCTAGCCAACCAGTAGTTGCTTCCACCATGGTGAGTATGTAGCGCTTGCCTTGGTGTGTTCGTGGCAGTGGTCCAACGTAGTCAATTTGCCAGGCCTCGCCATATCGAAAGCCCAGCCACCGCCCTCTGTTCCAGGGAGACTTTACTCTGGTCGCTCATTTGATTGCAGCACATGTTTCACATTCATGAGTGACCTGTGTGATGGCCTCCATGGTCAGGTCCACCCCTCAATCACGAGCCCACCTATATGTTGCATCTCTCCCTAGATGTCCTGATGTCTCATGGGCCCATCGAGCTACAAATAGCTCACCCTTACGCTCCCACTCCAGGTCCACCTGAGCTATTTCTATTTTGGCAGCCTTGTCTACCTGTTCATTATTTCGATGTTCTTCAGTGGCACGGCTTTTGGGCACGTGAGCATCTACATGACGTACCTTTAGAGTCACGTGTTCTACACGGGCAGCAATGTCCTGCCACAATGCTGCTGCCCAGATGGGTTTACCCCTGCGTTGCCAATTGGTCTTCTTCCACTGCTGTAGCCACCCCCATAGGGCATTAGCCACCATCCAGGAGTCAGTATAGAGGTAGAGTACCGGCCACTTTTCTCGTTCAGCAATGTCTAGGGCTAGTTGGATGGCTTTCACTTCTGCAAACTGACTTGACTCGCCTTCTCCTTCAGTGGCCTCAACGACTTGTCGTGTGGGACTCCACACAGCAGCTTTCCACTTCCGATGGTTCCCTACCACACGACAGGATCCATCAGTAAACAAAGCGTAACACCTTTCGTCTTCTGATAGCTCATTATATGGTGGTGCCTCTTGGGCACGAGCCACCTCCTCAGGTGATGCTCCAAAATCTCTGCCTTCTGGCCAGTCCATGATCTCTTCCAGAATTCCTGGGCGGTTAGATTTCCCCAGTCGAGCTCGTTGCGTGATCAATGCTATCCACTTACTCCATGTAGCGCTGGTTGCATGATGTGTAGAGGGGATGTTTCCTTTGAACGTCCAGTGTAGCACGGGCAATCGTGGTGCCAAGAGGAGATATGCTTCTGTACCAACAACTTCTGAAGCGGCTCGAACCCCCTCATATGCTGCTAGTATCTCTTTTTCAGTCGGGGTGTAGTGGGCTTCTGATCCTCGGTACCCCCGACTCCAAAACCCTAATGGTCGACCTCGGGTTTCTCCTGGTGTTTTCTGCCACAGGCTCCAGGTGAGACCATGCTCCCCAGCTGCAGTGTAGAGTACATTTTGGACATCTGGTCCTGTCCGGACAGGCCCAAGAGCTACTGCACGAGCTATTTCCTGTCTGATATGCTCAAAGGCTTGTTGTTGTTCAGGGCCCCATTCAAAACAGTTCTTTTTCCGCGTTACTCGATAGAGAGGGCTCACAAGCTGACTATAACCTGGAATATGCATTCTCCAGAACCCCACAAGGCCTAGGAAAGCTTGTGTTTCTTTCTTGTTGGCTGGTGGAGACATAGATGCTATCTTGTTAACCACATCCATTGGGACATGACGGCGTCCATCCTGCCATTTTATTCCCAAGAATTGAATCTCCTGTGCAGGTCCCTTGACCTTACTTTTCTTTATGGCGAAACCAGCTTTCAGAAGAATCTGAATTATTCTTTTTCCCTTCTCAAACACTTCTTCTGCCTCGTTGCCCCACACGATGATGTCATCTATGTATTGTAAATGTTCAGGGGCATCGCCTTGTTCCAGTGCCATTTGGATTAATCCGTGACAAATGGTAGGGCTGTGCTTCCACCCCTGGGGCAGTCGATTCCAGGTGTATTGGACACCTCTCCATGTGAAAGCAAACTGTGGCCTGCATTCTGCTGCCAAAGGAATGGAGAAAAATGCATTGGCAATATCAATTGTAGCATACCATGTGGCTGCCTTTGATGCCAGTTCATATTGGAGCTCTAACATGTCCGGTACAGCAGCACTCAGTGGCGGTGTCACTTCATTCAGGCCGCGATAATCTACTGTTAACCTCCATCCTCCATCAGACTTTTGCACTGGCCATATAGGACTATTAAAAGGTGAATGAGTCTTACTGATGACTCCTTGGCTCTCTAGGTGATGAATCAGCTCATGGATGGGAGCCAGGGAGTCTCGGTTTGTCCGATATTGCCGCTGGTGCACTGTCCTGGTAGCGATTGGCACCTGCTGTTCTTCAACTTGCAGCAATCCCACAGTGAAGGGATCTTCCGAGAGGCCAGGCAGGGTAGATAGCTGTTTGATCTTCTCTGCATTTACAGTGGCTACACCAAAAACCCATCGGTACCCCTTTGGGTCCTTGAAGTACCCTCTCTTGAGGTAGTCTATGCCAAGGATACAAGGGGCCTCTGGGCCGGTCACAATGGGGTGCTTTTCCCACTTGTCCCCTGTCAAGCTCACTTCAGCCTCCAGCATAGTCAATTCTTGGCATCCCCCTGTCACTCCCGAGATCCAGATGGGTTCTGTGCCCCTGTACCCTGATGGCATCAGTGTACACTGTGCACCAGTGTCTACCAAAGCTTTATACTTCTGTGGGTCTGATGTGCCAGGCCATCGAATCCACACAGTCCAGTATATCCGGTCATCCCTTTCCTCCTCCTGGCCGAAGGCAGGGACCCTCTATTGCTGTTCCTCATCAGAATATTCACTGTCCGATCCTTGCGGTACCAGACCAGAAGTCCCCTCACCAGAATCAAGGGAGGTGGTTTCAGTTCTTCTGCGCTTGGAGGATCGCTGAGTGCTTTCTTGGGCCTCTACAGCAACGATGCTGACAGCCTTCTTCTTGGGTGACCCCTTCTTAACAGCTGTCTTCCCTCTCAGTTCACGTACGCGGGCTTCCAGCTTAAAGGTGGGTTCACCATCCCACTTCCTCGTGTCCTCCCCTTGGTCACGCAGGAAGAACCAGAGTGTACCACGTGGCATACGCCTTGGGCTCCCTTTCCCTCTGACTTGGGCAGGAGAGGACTGATTTCTTGGAGCATCCCTAACAGCCAAGGCACTGTCCTGTAGGGATGAGGAAGCACAGAGATTTTCCTCAAAGTTTTGGAGCCAAGATGACACTTTCTCCACAGTTGGTGTTTCCATATCTGGACAATACATTGCTGCCAAGCTGTTAGAATACGATGCTGGGGCACCTTGAATCACCTTTTGCCACATAGCCCGTGTGCACAGGACATCCTCTGGATCTTTGGAGACTTCCTCATCATCTAGATCACTGTAGATGACTTCCACCACTGCTAACTCTCTCAGGTACTGGATGCCTTCATCTGCAGTAGTCCACTTTTCTGAGGAATTCACAAGATCTTCCTTGAATGGGTATCTTGCCCTCACACTTGAGAGGAGCCGGCTCCAGAGACTGCAAACTGCTGCCTCTTTTCCAATTCCTCTTTCAATTCCCCGGTTTCTAGCGAGGGATCCCAGTTGTTGGGCTTCCTTGCCTTCCAGTTGCTGACTATCAGCCCCGTTATCCCAGCATCGGAGCAGCCAGGCAGCAATCCGCTCACCTGGCTGGCGGCTGTAATCTTTCCGCAAGTCCCGAAGTTCTGAGGACGTCAGGGACCGGGTAGTTTCCGCTTCCTGTTTAAGCTCCCTCACTCCTTCCTCCAATTTCTTTGTTGAAGGACCAGCTTCTAGATCAAACCTTTCCTCTTCTTCTTCTTCCCTCACTAATCGATGGTATGGACCCGTTGATCTCCTTGTCCACTGCTTCCTTTTCACTACTGGGGCAATTACCGTAGTTGTTGTTGTTTGGGTCCCTATCTCGAGCATGGTGTCCTCAGATGCAGTCTGGGTCCCTGCCTCAACCATGGTCCTCTGACAGTGTTGAACTATGGCTCGGTAGGCATAGGCCAGGCCCCAGTACAGTGCAAGAAGCTGCTGGTTTTCATTGGGATAAGCAAGGCACCCTTCTATCAGGTGGCGTGTCAGTTTGCCAGGGTTACTTGCCTGTTCAGATGTAAAGTCCCAGGTTATGGGAGGTGATAACCGTCCTAGGAATCTGCCCAAATCCTTCCATATACCCTGCCACCCAGGGACCGGTCGCTTGAGGGCACATTTCAGTATTGCCTCACCTAAAACTTGCCTTCTCTTATACCAGGATGAGACCAGATTCCACAATACCCATAATATGCCACCAGTATTAATTATTAGTATTAAACAGCTCACATAGGGGTGAACAAGGACCTCGGGAGCCTGCATAATAAAACCATTCACATCAATGCCTGGTAGGGAGAGGGAGATGTGTTCTCTCATCTCCTCCACAAGATAGCTCCCACAACACAGCAAAGCCATCAGCGCCAGGACAAAACACATAGACATTATTTGTATTAGCACGTTCCCGCGTTCCTTCGTTCTCCCCACAAGATAGCTCCCACAGCACAACAGAGCCATCAGCGCCAGGACAAAGCACGCAGCCATTATTTGCATTAACATGTTCCCAAACTCAGCAAGCTAGAGATAAGCAAGCAGCTAACAAGCTCGGTGACCTGCACAGGAGCTTGCCACTTAATAACTAGCTATAGAACGCTTAATGCAGAACTGCCGTTGTCATGCCCCACGTTGGGCGCCAAAAAGGACTGTGGTGGGTTGACCCTGGTTGGATGCCAGGTGCCCACCAAAGCCGCTCTATCACTCCCCCTCCTCAGCTGGGGGGGGAGAAAATATAACAAAAGGCTCGTGGGTCAAGATAAGGACAGTTTAATACAGTGATAGCAAAGGTCGCGCGTGCGAAAGCAAAGGAAAAAAAACAAATGATGTTATTCTCTACTTCCCATCAGCAGGCGATGTCTAGCCGCTTCTCGGGAAGCAGGGCTTCAGTACGCGTAGTGGTTGCTCCGGAAGACAAAATGCCCCCCCCTCTGTCTCCCTTTACTTAGCTTTTATATCTGAGCTGACGTCATATGGTATGGAATATCTGTTTGGTTAGTTTAGGTCAGCTGTCCTGATTGTGTCCCCTCCCAAGATCTTGTCCTGCCCCAGCCTGCCATTGAGGGGAGGGCAAAAATGTTGGGGAGACAGCCTTGATGCTGTGCCAGCACTGCTCAGCAGTAGCCAAAACACTGGTATGCTATCAACACCTTTCTAGCTACTGATGCAGGGCACAGTGCTATGAGGGCTGCTGTGGGGAGTATTAACTCCATCTCAGCCAGACCCAATACAGCGATGCTGTAAGTCGTTCTTAAGGCAAAGCTGCACGCTTTCACTTGAATCACCCTAACGGAATATTTACTTGCTTAAGACGCGTAGTAGTGAAAAAGACCACGCTCTCCAAAGCTGATACTCCGTTACGACTGGGTAATATCTAAATCCTTCAACCTGACACATGACGCAGGTCTTGGTATCGGTGAGCTGGAAGGGCTGTAGGGAGAACCACAGCCCATCCGTAATATCCTTCAGGACAACTTACCTGAAAGACAATTTAAATGATGTGACGAGCGAAGGGAATAAAAGCAACCACGCCTCTCTGCTTATACATCGGGGTTTTTTTAATCAGAATGCAGCGGTGACTGTCAGAAGTAACGTTTTGATAATCTAATATTACAGTGAAAACCCGTTGTGTTGTGGGATTCTCATTTCTGCCCTTTTTACTGTGTTTTTGGGGTAATAGCCACGTTTAGAACAGCATTGTTAAAACTGAAAATAAGGCAGTTTCTTACAGGTTCTTTCGCATGGTGTCAGTTAAAATGAAAACATGATTAAAATTGAACAATCATAGTTCTTTTTTTCCCCCCACTATGATAAAACCACGCACCTGTATTTCTCAAGAGCTGGACTTAACGTTCATCCGTAAAGAAGAAGTCTTGCTTAAAGCACAAGAAAACAAGTCTTTTCCTCATAAATGTTACAGGTTCCCGTGAGGCACGGAGATAAACGCATTAAATGGCAATTTCTGTCTTTGCTAGGTTCAGGTGAATAAAATGGTTAAGTCGCTGAACAGAAGCCCTATGGAAATGAAAACTAGTTTTTGTTCATACTGAATCATGAAGGCATGGAAAATACAGATAAAGTGCAAGTAGTGATCCAGCCGCAGTTTGAGAAAACTAACACCAATCTGTGTTGTAACTGATGAGAATGTATGTTTTTTGAAAGGTCCAGAAGCCAGTATGTACTCACTTTCAATTTTTTTAAAAAAGGGAAGTTTCTAAAGGCCACAAAACCACACTGTTAGCGTATTTATTTTAGCAAGTGGTGACCTAGAGACCACCTGCTGCAACATGGTATTCCTATGGAAGCAGAATAGCTTTTTTAAATTTTGCTGGGATTTACTGATTTTATACCCATCCAAAGCCTGATGATAAAACAGTGGGAACAAATCTGTATCATTATAAACAAGACAGAAACACCAAAAATCCAATTCCTTGTTACAGGCTGAATGCACGGCCCGCCCCCCAAAGTTAAAAATTCAGAATTTTGTTCACTTTTTTGATCCTACAAATTTTACAGGGCAGGTTTTTACCTCTTCTCCGGCCAAAAACCAATGATACTGAGTGAAAGAGAGAGAGCGGGGAAAGACGACAACCAATCGCTTTGGAATTCAGAAACATTTAGAAAAGACCAACTTTTGTTCGTCAGAAGCAATGGACGGGGAGGACAGAACTAGTGCGTAATCGTGTGCACAATAAAAAGGTTTTGAAGGAAAAGGGGGTTTTTTTCATGCTTTTCTAACTGTATTGAGAAATGCACTAAAATCCTCTTCCACGAGAATGCTGCAGCAGTGCCAGACGTGCTTGATACATTTCTTTAAGTTTTTTATTTGCCAACATCTTCAGGAGCTGTGATCATCCTTTGAATCTGAGCAGTTCCCTCATAAATCTGAAAAGAAGGATGGCAATAATGTCAGCTGATCATTTTTTTGCAATATTTTAACAGATCTCTCTATGCTTGTACATCTTCAGAGCACTAATCCAGTGTGGATTAGGATGTGCAGAAAGACCAGAGTCAACTGGAAAAAATTCGAGTGGGACTTGATTAACTACAGTGGGCTAAATGCAATAAACCACATTCAAGGTACTGAGAGACAGTCTTGTTCTCTCCGATGCTCTCATCAAAACTCAGTAAGGTTCTCATGAAATTAACAGACACAGTGGGTGCAGAAGGATGGGGAAAATGTCTTAGCTGGTGAAGAAAATACATAATTTAGGTTTTACAAAGTAGGTTTTGAAAGAGCGGGTGCAGGGGAGGAGGTGACCTGTGCTGAAAATGTTTTATTTTCTTTGACTGGCCTTTCAAGGCCATAGCGAATGTTCACTTTCATCCATTTTTTCCCACTGCTCCTTCTTAAATGGTACACTCTTCAGCAGACTATTTCTTTTTTTCTTTCTTTTTTTTTTTTTTTTAACCATGTATTCTTGCATTTTTCTCTAGAAACATTCTGCATCGTCCCTCTGTCCTGTTTGGCTTGCTGGGACCAAAGTCACAGATACACAACAAAAAATGAATATGGGTCTAACGCAGAAGGAAGGTCGTAAACTCCGCAGGTACAGTGCAACATGATTCAAGGGCAACATAATTTAGGGGTTTAAGTCTTTCAGCTCCCAGTTCTGCCAAAACTTGCTTTGGCAAATTGCTCCGCTGCATGCAAATTCACTTTTCTCTGTCATCATAAAAGAGGGGTAATCTTCCCAAGGACCTTACAAAGTTTTTCAAAAAGAAAGACCTGTGGTCACGCTGGTGTTTTGGCTTAGAGGAAATTGTTAATTTTTCAAAAATAAAGACCTGTGGTCATGCTGGTGTTTTGGTTCAGAGGAAATTGTTAATTTTTCAAAAATAAAGACCTGTGGTCACGCTGGTGTTTTGGCTCAGAGGAAATTGTTAATTCTCAAAGCAGATTCTTTGGCTGCTGCTGCTTACCCCATGTCTAAATTACTTGCTGATGAAGAGAGCCGTGAAACTGAAGCATAAAGACATCAAACCCCAGAGCTTTCTTAAGTGACCACGAGAAAGGTTTTGGTTTACAAGTCAACGGGATTAGTGTCAAGCATCATTGACAATTAAAGAAAGGAAGTTTTCCGAATCTGAGAAATTAAGTTAGAGTTTCTATCATAGTAGCCTAGATTTGTAGCCAGGCAGAAACCCAGAGCAAAGCATGGACGTCTAAGAATGTTACCAGTCAACACAGGAGCAGAACTGTGTCATACTGAGAAATATCAACTATACGGAAGAAAAGAACCGGTGGAAAACAAAGTTTCTGTACGTGAAACAAATGGTCAAAAGCATATACTGTCTGGAGTTGGGCAGTAATATAGGGAAGTGTAACCAAGAGACGTTGGATGAAATAATTGTAAAGACAGAAGCCTTTCCTGTGTTCTTTTGGGGATGAAGGGGAGCAGAAAAAGCACCCCAAATCTAATAATAAGTCTGATCAATTTGAAAAATTAAAAAAAAAAAAAAAAGTCTACCTAGCCATGCCTTCATGATGGGTCAGTGCAATGGAAAAATCTAAATAACTGGGATCCTGTATAATCAGTGTCAACTTTCACATAAACTTCTAAGCCTCCCACCCTTTTTCTCTAGAAAACCATGGCACCTGCCAGGAAAAAAGCCCAACCTTAACAAAATTCAATTACTCATTCATTTCCTCACTTGCAGGAGTGCAATGAGGACTAAGAACCTTTAGATTCCAAAGCAGTAATGTTCTATCCTTAGATAGAGGAAGAATTCTTGGCTAGTGAGAATAGTTTTAATTTTAAAGTCAGCTGTAAGAGAAGCTTCAACTACCTGGAAACTTAGCAGCTGCATTTCTTGATACCTTTTCTGAAACGTTTTATCGGGTCATTATTAATGTCAGAAGTGAAAAGATAAAGATTACTGGTTTTGCTAAACACAATTAAAAGATTCTTGCTTAATAAAGAACAGTAGCATAGTGCATGCTAAGAGAAGAATTACGACATGGAATAATTTCTTGGTCATAATACTGCAGAAAAAGATACGTGGATTATGGGTGACTATGGGCTAAATGTGAATAAATATGAGCATGTTTGTTTGTGGTTTTTTTTTTTTTTTTTTTGAGGGGTTGAGGAGGGGAGCTGATCACTCCAGGCTGTGCCAAACTTCTGTTAATACAACATGCGCAAGATAATTAATCCATGATACTCAGTGCTGGTGATGTAATCTGCCCAGTTTAGGATACCAAAGTTTCAGACGGAAAGTTTAGAGCACAGCAAGAAGTGATGAAGAGAACAGCATCACACGTAAACCATCTACTTCTACCTCCAGAATACCAAAGCAAGCCTCGGTATTTTGATCACTGTTTTCTACAGCGCTTTTTTCTAAGAGTTCCAAAGCTTCAAAATGAAGACTCCAAGAATTTCAGTTACCACATCAGAAAAGCAAAACCACACCAGTAAGTTTCTTCCTCTTGCGTAGGTCAAGTTGTTGATTGAATGCAAAGAGTTTTGTGTGCAAGAATTTGCCTGATTTGCATGCCCTTTCTTTAAATGGAAGGATTATTCCTCTCATTCTCCATTTTTTTTTTTTAGTATGTGTACATCACGATTTCAACTAAGTAGCCTTTAAGTTTATTTGATAGAAAATGTTTGCGTGGCTGTGAAGGTCACATTCTCTCTTTTACTCACCTGGTAGATTTTAGCATCTCTCATGAGTTTTTCTACAGGATATTCAGTATTAAATCCATTTCCTCCAAAAATCTGCCCTGCGTCTGTAGCTACTTGGTTTGCAACATCACCCACAAATGCCTTTGCAATGGAAGCGTAGTGCCAAGAATGACGAAATAAACTAAGTTAATCTTTGCCAGCTTAAAATTCTATGACATCCAAGAAGAATGTAGTCATCTTAATTTCTTACTTTGCAAAGCCAGCACACTCAGGAAATTTTACTTGAGGAATTCTCCATAACTTGGATCAGGTTCTCAACTGTAAGTTGAATTAGACTTTCAGTTTTTTAATTCTAAAATCCACTTAGGCACAGGGATTAAGTATTGAATTTTGAAGTTGTGCTTTACTTTTCATGAGATCTGTACTTAGCTTGCTGTTTATTTGTATTTCTTAAAACCTGCTAAGTGGCGTGATTGGCAATGTTTTCTGCTCATATTAATACCGTGAGTCTTATTTCACATCCCTCACAGAGGTTTTTTTCCTTCCCTGAAAATCCCTGTTCATTAAAGTTGAAGAACTTAAGTCTGTCCTGACAGGACGTGAGTTTCAGGGGTTTGGGTGGAGTTTTCTTTGAGATTTTACTGTTATCACCAGTAAGTTCTAGAAGAATCCCAGGAGTTACTGCATAGCTAGATTTACTTAGTGCTGAGCTGTATGCTTGAAAACCCAAGAGATATAATCAATCGCACATCCTAAATGTCAAGGAACAACCTTGAAAATGCTCTAGTAGTACATCTGGTATGAAAACATGGGGTTTGGATATATTTATTTTTATATATTTAACTTCAACAATTGGTTCTTTTGGAACTCGTACATCTTCAAAGACAATACCTCTGGTATCAGCGCAGTGCTGACCCACGTTCATTTCCCAAAAAGGGAAGTTCACAGAGGTGCAACTAAGTTGGGTTCTTCCAATATCCATTCCATTTTCATTCTTTAGTTTACTCAAAGCATAAAATAAGCCTTTTTTTTTCCCCAAAAACCCCTTTATTTTTATCCGAAAATCACCATATCTACAACAAACAACAGTTTTGCATTTACAGACCAGCATGCCCTTAATTTCTCACAGCTGGGCAGTTTACTTTCTCTGTATGTGGAATCGATTCTGTAGCTGTAATCACTCTTTTGTCTTTTTCTAGTTCATCTGTATCCTTTGAGATGGGAGAGGAGAAAGCAAAGAACCTAACATGCAGGCAGTAGTGGAATACAGCTGTACTACAAACAAACAAATAAATAAATGAGATTTTTCAAGCTTTCAGACTCCTTTCCTAATGTTCAATGTCTAGTTTTGCCTGCTACTAAAACCGGTACTTTAGTTCTTTCTTTGTTTTCTTTCTTTCCTCCCCGTCCCCAGCCAAAAGAGAATTAGCACCAGTGTCTCCGAGGGCTGTTCCTTGAGCAGGAGGAGCTAAAATTAAAGCATATTGTGTGTTTAGGGTTAAAGTTTTCCACCTTGCTTCTTACTTCTTACTAGGCATGCTAGTTCACGTTAATTGGCACTTGTCGATTAAACGGTTCTCAAACGTTCTTTTGCAGCTGTGCAAAGTCGCCTTACTTTAGACCATTCGGCAGAGTTCCTTATCTGAATGAATAAAAATATAATTATTAAGTACGTCTTATGAATAGCGTCTGTATGCTGTGAAAATGAAAAGATCATTGAAAATGCTCTGTTGCTTCACAGCCTTTTTTCTTTCATGGCAATTTGTTGCATTATTGGTTTAGCAGCAAATAGTAATTCCTGGCTTGTCAAATAAGAGGCATACACTTCATCTTTCTTCCAATTTGGATTCCAGGGCTGTTTGCTTCCACAATTAATTTAGTAAAAACTTTGCTTGCAGGAGCTTTTGGATCTGGATCAGTACGAGCTAAAAAAAAAAAAAAACCAAAAAGATGAGGGGAGTCAGTTTATCCTCACAATTAATAATCAGATACTTTTCGAGCTAACGTTAAATTTTTTTATGTGTGCTTCTACCATATAATAAATCTATCAATAAGTTAACAACCCTTTTTTCTTGGGCCTTCCAAAAATAAACTGAGAGAAAGCAAGAGAGAGGAAGCTTCAGTGCACCTCTTACCGCAAAAGTCAAGATTTAATTAAATTCCTTCCAATCAGCATGCAAAGGTTCACCTCCTTTTCCATGTATTCTAAGTCTTAATGTTACCATCAGCTTCACAAAGAGTACAAAAGAAACCTATTCACAGCATATATGCAGAAATCAATGCTTAGGAAATAGAGTATTGAATGCAAAATGTTATCACCTGATTTCAAAGATCTTAACTTTGTTCTTCCAAGTGTAAGTTCTAAATAAGTTTTTTACTGTTAGAAATTAAACAGTCGTAAATCACATTTATGGTGTTCAGTAGATAACAGGTAGATTCCCTTGATGGTTCTGCCTTGAACAAGGAAGCAAATAACAAGAAAATTCAGCTTTTTATGTGAATGTAGAAAGTTTTTTGTCTTGAATTAGAAAGAATTTATGTGTTGGGGGTGAGCATGATCTTGTTATGTGAGACATGATGAAAGAGGTCTCGATTGTAAAGCACCTTCATCGACACCACAGCAAAATCTGGGTTCTTGGACACGTGGAAAATGTCTTCCCTTAAGAAAATAAAATGTAACACCACAATTGTAGAGTTTTTCTATTTTCACCAAAAGTGAGAGGTGTTTCTAGCAGCACAAAGCAAAGACCCTTGGAACATGAGCCTGGCGAGTACTTTGCAAGTTACCTCTTACTGTTGCTGCCCTTCCCTGAAGAGAAACTGGAATTAATTTTGTTTGATAGCAGCAAAAATGGAGAGGAATTCTTGAAGGGAGTTTCCATTTCACCACTCGGTTTCCTCCTTAGGCATCGCACAGCACGGTGACTTCTTCCTTCTACCTTGTGCTGATAAGCCGGTCACTGTTGCCGAAATCTGGAATAAAACGCCTTAACAGCAATGAGAAGTTAAGAAGCAGGCACTTCTTTATTGCAGCGCTGGGCACACAGGGGATCACTCCACCTCGTGTGTGCACCTGTCTGGTTTAATCATGCAGGTTAAATACACACCTGTTATACATAGTCACTAGATTTCTGGGAAATGCCATACATGATCATCAATTGTCCGATAAATCATTAGCATATGTAAATGTCGCTCTACGCAGGCACGGTGAAGTCTCTGGTGGTCTTCAGAAGCCCTCTGGTGGTCTTCCATAGTCTTCCTCACTTTGTCCGATAGTTGACCTCTCTTATGTGATTCTGCGCAGTACGATTTTTGCCATCATGTATTAGATTACATAAAAAGTACATTCAATGTTAATTCTTAAATTTAACGTTTTTAGTGATTGGCCCTCAGTCACACCACCTTATCAATACTCTTATACTAAAACATTCGTTGGTTAATCTTACTTAATTCCACTAACTGGAATCTTGATCCAAGTGGGGTTTCTAAGCAACAGAACTAAGGTCCATAACGATCTCTCTTAGTTTCTTAGGACAAAACACTACAAACTAACAAATCGGTCAAAGTTTCTATGCTTAACTGATTTTAGACAATACTTATTTTCTTATGACTGTATACAGCACATTTTGTATGTTCCTAAGTTTCTATGACTATATTGGGAGCTTCAAACCCCTATATTCTACAATCTTTACCTTTTGATCAAACCCAGCTTATATAAAATTTTAACTTATCAGAATATTTGTAACATTGACTGTGCAAGTGAGCTTTGATAAATGATATATATTAACGCTATGGTTAAAACAATGGACAAAGGGTAACCGGGGTGATAATTACCAAGTCTAGTCAAGTGATTAACTAGTAATTATTCATAAGTTTTGCAGTTCTTTGCTCTTATGATGAGATGTTCCTGTACACTAGATGAGAACAACGTTGAGACTGACCACATGTGATTGAAGCTGCGTTAAGCTTCAAGATCAAAGAACAAGGACAAGAATAAAGACTTCAAGGACAGCCAGCAAGAACTTCAATGGGTCGCTGGTCGCAAAAGCAGCCCTTCGACTCAAATGGATCCTTCATTGCGCATGATCGGATGTAGGCAGTACTATGATAATCAGTTGCAATCATTTTTACGTATATGTATACTAATCTGATTAATATGCAATTAGTTATTCTATATAACCTGTTAGTGCTAAAGCTGTGGTATGGACGCTAGGTGGAATTATCCCCCGTGCATCCAGCGCTGCAATAAAGAATGCCTGCTTTCTAAAACTCCAAAACGAGTCTTAGAGAGTTTCTTCAACCGGCTTTTTCAGTATCAGGAACTGGTCCTGCTCATCATCATAAATATATTCAGTTTTGACTAAGGGTCGCAATGAAGGCAGCTCCAACTTCTCCACTCTCTCTTTTGCTGCCTGCAGGTCCTTAACGGGGTAGCCAATTTTTTATCTTGGAGGAATTTCCTCATGGACAGTACCCGCAAGGACCTGCTCCTTAAGAGCAATTTGCAAATGTTTCACTTGGTTCTTTTCTGCTTCAAGTTGTGCTTTTAATCCCACTACTTGTTGTGGAGGTGGCTGTGAAAGCCCTAAATGTGCTTCGCCAAGCAGGATGGCCAAGCCCTGGCCTCCATCCCCCTGGGAAGGGGGATCCTTTCCTTCATGGGATGCTTACAGCTCTTCTTGGAAGCAGTTTGATGGGGGGGTGATGCCGAGTGAAGGACAGCAGTAGGACACCTCCCAGGCAGTTTTGGGGGTCGGTGAGGAGGGAACAAGGGTCAGGGGCTGTAAGGAACCAGTGTCCTCACATGGGCTTCAGTGGAAGAGACAGCAGCCACCGTGGAGATGACAAGGACTTCAGTTGTGTTGGTGGGGAGGAGGGGGCAGCCGCACAAAGGCCCTGTTTGCACCACAGACAGTCCTACACTGTCCTATGCCTGTGCCAGTGACCCTGCAGATTTTAGCTGCCTCCCCCTGTTTCCCCACCTCACCCTGACATTGGGATCTCCCAGGTAGAAGAAATTGGAACAAAGGAGTAATCTCAGCCTGGGGGAAAGTGTGAGGGCAATGGACTTGAATAATTTTGTCATTGTTTAAATCCAAACCTTTTTTACTTGGCATAAATTAAATTGGTCTTCCCCAAGTGCACTCTTCTTTGCCTATGACAGTAATTAGGAAGTGATCTCCCTGTCTTTATCGTGACCCATGAGCTATCCCATCTTATTTTCTCCCTTTGTCCTTTTGAGCTGGAGGTGTGAGTGGGCAGCTGGGTGGGTGTCTGGGTGTTGGGCAAGGCTAACCCACTACAGGACAGCAACCGCATGACTGCTGTGTCCAGTATTGGGCTCACCAGGCACAAGGAAGACCCTGACAGACTGGAGAGAAAGTTGCAGAGGCCAGAAGGATGGCTGGGGCCTGGAGCACATTGTGCACAAGGAGAGGCTGAGAAAGCCGGGGTTTGGAAAAAATCCCTCAGAGCCAAACACTGGAGCAAGGACCCAGGCCAGCTGGTGAGATCTCTATCAGTGGAGATTTTCAAAATCTGTGGAGACAAGCACCTGATCTAGGTGGAGGTGTCTGAGAATGGGCTTGGCTGAGAGTCTGGCTGTGGCAGGAGCTATGGGACTTGATGTGTAACGAGTGTTGGTAGGAAACTGGTTCCCTTTGTATTAGTAATGGCAGCAGAGCTGGGTATCCTAGAGACCTGGAGGAAGACAGGGGTGACCATGCAGCAAAGGTCCTTCCTCAGGGTTGGGCTGTATGGCCACTCACTCTCTGGCTCTTCTGTGTTCATATGATAGGTGATCCCCAACACTGACTGCATTTGCCCCTTCTCTGCCCCCACCAGCCCCATGCCCCAGGGCAGCATGACAGTCCTGGCCCTGGAGCTCCTCAGCCAGCTCTTGCATCTCTCCAGCCCCCTTCCCCCATGCCAGCTGGGTTCCCACTGCCTGCCCTGTGATTGCAGAGTCCTCCTTTCCCTGTCAATACCTGGAATTAACACTTTTGCATAAGTCCACCTGGGCAATCTCTCACTTTGTGGAGCTCCAGTCACACTCCAGACACACGCTGCCCATGGAGATACCCTGGGATATCCAGGCAGCTACAGATTCCCCTCCTGGAAGGTGTCTTCTGCCCTGTCACATGTGGGAAAGGACTGGGTTTGTACCTCAGTGACCACTCCTCATCTCCACTGTCACCAGGCACCAACAGGTGAGTCCTAAGTCCACCCCTCTAGCAGGTCACAAGATGACAATGAGCTTTTTGCCCTTAAAACCATGGATCAATAAACCATTTTGAGGTGCAGTATCTCGGGCCTGTTCCTGACACAAGGCTTGGAAAAACAACCCTACCATCAGGCAGTGCACAGGGAAGATCCCTTTTCATTACAGAGATGCTACGAGGGAGTCAGCTTGGACCCAGTGTTACAAAGACACATTTTTATATGATCTTCCAGGTGAGACAGAAGAAGTCCATGCTTCACATGAAGTACAGAAAGTCCAAGTATTGGTCTACGAACATGAAACCCCAAAGACCAATAACAACAATGATAATAAAACAAAGCATGGGCCTAGTATGGCAGTCACTTGTGGAAAAAGACTGGAAGTTTACCGGTATTGAATAATGTCTGCGAAATCACTTTCCTCAGGGCATTTTTGAGCTCCCTGTTCCTCATGCTATAGAAGCGAGGGTTCACAACTGGAGGCACCAGTGAGTACAGCACTGCCACCACCAGATCCAGGGATGGGGAGCAGATGGAGGGGGTGTTCACATAGGCAATCATGCCAGGGCTGACATACATGGAGACCACTCAGCCCACAAGTCAGCAGCCCTAGCCAAGAGAACAAGAACCTCAGTTCTGGGTCCCAGCCCTACCAAAGCCCTTGGCTTTCCCCACCACAGGCTGTCCTATACTGGCCTATGTCAGTGATCGTTTCTCTGTAGATTTTAACTCTCCCCGGCACTGCTCCTCCCCAGGCCCTGAGGGCCTGCCCTGACCACCCAGGGCTTGGCTGTGACGTGGGCAGGGCTGTGGGAGGGCTGTGTGGGCTGCCTCTGCTGAGCCCTTTCTTGGAGGAGAAGCAGGCAGCTGTGCTGGACCTGAGCCCAGGTCACTGCCCTGCATCCTAGACCCACCCCACCCACCATCCAGGGACAATGCTTGGCAGCAGAGTGTGCCTGGGAGGAGACCTCAGGGAGGGGATAGACAGCAGCAGCACGCTAAGGAATCCTTTCTGGCTGCACTGGGAGATGTGGTGTGAGGGTGCTGGCCCAGCCCAGGTGTCCTTTGTGACCAGAGCCACACTGCCCTTGTGGCTTTCCAGGGCTAAGGGGCTGAGATTGTCCTGTCTCCACTCCAGGTGGAGATCCCATACCACCTGGGAAGCACTCTGTGCCAGCAGGTAAGGGTGTCTGGGCTGGACAAGCATGGGCAGGGCTGTGGGACTCCCAGCTGGAGTTTTCCTTCCACCATCCTTCCACCATTGCCGCTGGCTTGAGCAGAGCCTCAGCTCAGGGAACCTGGATCTGCTGAGGTCAGGCACAGCCCTGCAGAGGTGGGACTGGTGAGGCTGGTGCCCACCTCTTGTTCCTGGGGTGTTTGGTGACTCCGTCAATACTCCATAACTACTGTGCTGGTAGGATCATGGAGTCACAGGTCTGTCCACAGCCATGCACAGGCAGGGAGGGCCAGGAGATGGTGCCTTGGCTGCTCCCCTGGCAATAACACCCACAACCAAAATGGGGCATGAGACATGGAGTTTCACTGCAGGGTGCCCAGCACCCTGGTGAGCCGAAACTCAGAGGAATAAGGCTGCTCTCCTATGGGCTTTAAACAGCCAAGCTCTGCCCAGCATGAGGGCTGCAGTGCTGAGACTTGGGGTCTTACTGTGACCCCCCTCAGGCAGGTCCTCAGGAACTGCAGGAACAACCACAGATTTGGGACAATCTTGCTTTGCTGCAGAGAATGGACCCAGCCTGCAGGGCCAGACTGTTCAGGTCCCTAAATGCCATGAAACAGGCTCTTCCAGCTCAGGCGTGCTGCCCCCTCAAGCACACACAGGCCTGTGGCTCATCTCCCCAAGGAGGAAGAGGAAAATGCCTGCCAGGTGCCAGAGTAAGGGAGAAATATTACCCCTGTGGGAGGGCAGAGCTGGCAGCAAGGTGGCACAGGACAGGCACTGGGTTCCTCTCCCCAGTCCCCACTTGGGGCTCCTTGAGTCTACACATCAGTGTCCATACTGCCCATAGCCCCCACCATCCCGCGTTCAGAAGATAACACTCCCCCCTTCTTCACTTCACTTTTGTACCTTACTTCTCTGAGATGCAGGGCTGGAGCTTGCCCCCATCGGAGTTTTCCAGGGGATGGAGGCTGTGTTTGCAGTGCCCACGTATGTCACCCATCACCGTGGGTGTCTCACTTTGGGAATGCTGCTCTCCCATGGGGTCTGCCAGCAGGAAGGCTCTGGGGTACGGGGCTCGAGGCATGTGTGTGCCTGGGCTTCTCCCAGATCTCCCCAGGATCACCCCAGGGGTGGAGGAGCTCCCGGCAGGGAATGGGGCAATGCTGAAGTGGGAGAGGATGTTGGTGACAGCCGCCTCCTCCCCCTTTCTCCTCTAGGGCCAGATCCTGCTGCCTGCAGCAGTACTGAGCTCCAGCACTGCAGGGAACCCTGCCACAGAAAGCCAATGCACCTTCCAGCCCTCAGCAGAGGAGCCCTTTGGGAAGTGTCAGAGGGGTGTGGAGACCCACCAGGATGACCAGGGAGAGCAGTTTGGGCACCAGGTCCTGCCCAGGTGTCAAACCCTTCTCCCCGCCCGGTTCCTGCATAAGAGGTTTCTCTGCCCATGGGTGCTGGGGCAGGTGAAAGCCACAGCCGAGGGAGAGGGACCCTGGCTCAGCTCTCAGCAGTGCCTCTTTTAGGGGAGGGACACAAAATCTCCTCGGACATGGAAATGTGCACACGTGAGCATCCTCCCAGATGAGCCCTTCTCCAGGCCAGGGACAGGACCATGGCTTCTGGCTGCAGCACACATCTCTTGGGGATACTTTCTCCATCCTCCCAGCTCTCCAACAGCGCTGAGGGAAAGGTGCCCCCATCCCCCCTGTAATGAACGGGTTAACTTTGTTCATGAAATCGCATGTGGGAGTAGGGACATTCTTCGCTTATCTAAAACCTGTAAAGGTAGGGACATTCTTCACTTATCTAAGACCATAAGTATCCAGTTGAGTAGACAAGTACATACTGATGATTAGCATGAATGGGACTAGAGTCACCTAAAGAACAGCTGAGGAAGACTTCGGCCTTCATCCCAACAACCACCAGAAGGCAGATTGCGACCACCTAACAACTGATGGCACAAGATACCGAAGATACCAGCCAGCCCTCATGTATCAGGGACTAAAAGACTGTATAAATAAAGAGACACTTCCCCAGTTTCGGTGGGAGCTTGTGGCGGAGCACTGTCTCCCCGGTCGCCCAGCGCTGTTTTGCTCTTTTATTGCTTGCTAATAAATTCGATCTTTTATTTAATACAAATTGGCTCCTCCAATTTATCACGAGCGTTTATAACAGCAGGAACAGCTCATGGAGACTGGGGTCCTGGCAGAGCATGAGGAGAGGGAATCCCAGCCCCGTGTGTCCCAGAAAGCGGCTCTGCAGCCTGTGCTGAGGCAGTGGGGAGCAGAGCTGCCTCCTAACCATGGTGGGAGGTAATCCATGGGCCATCTTCCCCCCTGGGGCTGGCTGGGGTGTTCAGGGCACTGCAGCCACCTCAGGGCTCACTTCTGTGGGGCCACAGCCCAGGGCTTACCCTGACACGGCAGCTCTGTCATGGCCTCTGCACTGTGGGACCAGCATGGCCCAGGCCCTGCCTGAGGAAAAGAGCAGCTGGGAAACCCTAGAGTGAGGAAATGGGTGCTCCCACTGCGGTGCATCACGGGACCTACCAGAGAGCCATTTTGACTAGAAACTGCCTGTGGCCAGTAGGATGGAAATGTCTCTGTCAGCAGGATTATTCCCCAGGGACCATGGGCTCTCGCTGCTCCACAGCCTGACCCCAAGACTGCTGTCCCTGAGACATGCCCATTTCCCCACCTCCATGACTTTGTTCTCTGCTCCTCCTGATCAGTCTCAGGAAGATGCCCTGACACTTGGGCAGGCAAGCACCAGCTCCGTGTCAAAGCCCCCAGAGACTTTTATTGAGAACAAAGATGATGCACAGCATAAAAATGGGAATAAAAATAGAGGAAACTCCAGGTGGTTTCTGTTGCCCATGGGCCAAGGGACATGGTTCCCAGGTGCTCACGGCTCTGCCAGCTCCACAGACCTCTTCTCCCTCCTGGCTGCACCCAGCTGCACAGCAGGGATGGGCTCTCACGGCCTGGGGCTCTGGGACTGTTGTGCACAGAGCTCCGGTGTCACAGCCGTTGTGTCCTCAGGGGGATGTGCCAGAGACACCTCTTCAGCATCATCATAGCCCATGCTCCCCAGGGACAGGGGCCACGTGTCTCCTTTAGCTCCAGGGACCCCAGCACTTCTCCAGGAGCGCAGGCTGGCCCCTGCAAGCAGCAAGGCAGGACAATGCAGTTTGGCCCATGGGGTCTGTAGATCATCTTCCTCCCTGCTCCTCACCACATTCAGCTCCTTCTCCTACCCCTAGACACTCCAAGGAAAACTCCTGGGACAGGAGGCTGGGGTCTCAGGACAGCAGTGACTTGGGTGGCACCAGGGGTGGCACCCCAGGAACCAGCAGTGCTAAATTTCCCTCTCACCTCCGGGTGCATCCCTGGGCTCTGCTCCCTCCTCTGGCTCCCTGGGCATTTCCTTCTCTCCCTGCCCAGGGGCAACATCCTCCACAGGATCAGAAACCTCCCTGGCATCATCATAACCATCTGCTGGGTCACCTCCGGGTGGGACAAGAACATCTGAAAAGAGAGGGGAGCTGGCTACAGTGAGAAGATACATCCTGCAGAGCAGAGCGACAATGCACAGGGACACAGGGCTGAGACACGGGTATTGGCAGCACCACAGGAGACCCCCATGTCCTCCCCATCTCCAGCGGTGACACGGAGTGACACCTCTGTCCATCACAGGTCTTCAGGGAGATCAACTCCTTCTTGCCTCTGTTACCTGGTGCTGAGCCCAGACCATCCTCCTCCTCGCTGACCCCAGGGTAGGGCTGCAGCTGGGTCAGGGACTCTTCTGAATAGGAGCCTGCAGAGATGCACGGTGGCTATAATGAAGTGAGCCCCACTGACCTGGCTCGTGGTCAGTGCTGCTGGGGAAGGGGGACCCACAGAGCTGGGGCTGCGTGGGGAGGAGGGCTGGGAAATCACCCTGCCTCCCTGGGGCAAACCCTGTCTCAAAGGTGCTCCCAGAGCTGCCCTAGGACAGCCCCTTCCCTCACTCCGTGGCTGTCACTTGGGGTGCAGGGGCAGGAAGAGAGGGGATGTCCAGCTGGGACAGGCAAAGCTGTTTGGGAGAAAGCTCCCCTTCCAGGCCCAGGACCTGGATGGTCTCCCCACAGACCACGTGGCCCCAGTGTCACAAGGACCATGGGCTGGGGGGCTTCAGGGAATCAGCCCAGGGTTGGGGCCAGGGGAAAGGGTCCTGCAGATGTGCCTCCAGGGAGGACCCACACCCACCTGAGCGACCAAACCTCGCCTGCTTCTCCCACACTGGGCTGTAACCGATCTCCTCGTACAGGGCCTCAGGGAAGGGCTCCTGAGCACTCCTGGAGCCTGGGGACAGAGGTAGGGCTGGCAGAGGGACAGGCAGAGGGGCAATGGGATCACACTGCCCTGCCCCAAACCTGTTTCTTGGGCCAGCCCAGGACTGGCCCGACGGCACAGCCCCACTGCACTGTCCAGGCACAGCTGCCACATCCCCAGTGAGGGCAACATCGCCGTGGAGATTATCTGGGGCAGCGTCACCCTCGCATCATCCCATCGGAGACAGCGCTCATGCCCCTCTGGCCCCAGGGTCATGCACCCCTTGCCTGACCCTGGAGCAGCTCCCATGTTTCTTCCACCTGGAGCTTTCCCCTGTCTGCCCCACGGGTCTAGAGCAGCCAGGGGGTGGTCAGGACTGGGCAGAGGGGACAGCCTGGGGGCCTGACACCACGGGGATGGACCCTTCTGCCCTGCACTCCTCCCATCATCTCCCTTGTCCCAGAGTCCCCCCCCAGCACTACCCAGAGCATTGCCAGCCTTGGCCATCTCCCCCCTGCTCACATTTCTCCCAGCCCCGCTCTGCCATTTCTCTCCTCACCCCATTGCTACCTCCCTCTGCCTCTGGGCTCTCTCTACCCCTTGCTGCTGGTGCCCCACAGCCAGGCACTCAATGGGGTGGTGCATGGGACAGGTGGCAGCACACGGTCTCTTACCCCCAACTCTGCCTGTGCCCCTCACTGACACCCCACAGCCCTTCCTGGAGGTATCTCCTCCTGGGACCGCTGTGGAAAGACCAACCTCTGCGCCCAGCCCTGGTGCTCAGTGCTTGCCCAGCCAGGAGGGCCAGGAGCAGGCAGAGAAGGGTCCCAGGATGATGCAGATGATGACGGGCACTGAGACTCTCCCGCTGCCACTCAGACGGCCCCGGGGGGAATCTGTGTGGGCAAGAATATGGAAAGGCCAGCACCAGGCCTGGGTGAGGTAGGAAAAGCACCATTCCTGACCCCCATCACACAAGGCAGCAGGGGGTGGAGGGCCCCAGGGATGAGCGATGGAGAAGCTTCTACCCCGATGAGTAAATGACAACCTTCCCTACCCCCCTCACCACCAGACCAGTGCCTTCTCCTGGGAGTTTCACACCCCAGCAAGGAGCCCCTTCCACCCAGCTGTGGGTCACAGTCTTGCCCTGGGGATACCCAGCAGAGGGGGGGAAGACAAGTTACCTGCTCGGGGTGGGACTGCTGCTGTCCTGGGTGTAGCTGCAGAGGAGGAAAAGGAGAGCTGGGCTGAGAGGGTGGGTGTGCGGGTAGCGGGGAGCCTCTACCCCAACACAGCACATGTGTGTCTGTGTATGTCCCTGGCACATCCCACCCAAGTTGGCTCTCCTGTGGTGCTACAAAGAGAGGGCAGGATAGGGCTCAGTGCCTCTGCTCCGGGTGGCACGCAGGATGGCACAGGCAGCCCAGGGGATATCCCTGGGGCTGCAGGGCCCTACGGACAAAGGCCAGAAGACATCCAGTTCCACCGAGGCTGCTCCCCACTTGGCACCAGGCTCCTGCACTCCGCAGAAATGTTCTTCCTCTTGGGACGTCAGGGGCCATGCCAGGACGAAGGGGGCAAAAGGCCTTCCCCGGCACCCTGCCAATACCTGAGCAAGGGGTCCCAGCCCTGCCACTCACCTGAGCAGTTCACACCAGCATCTTCCTTGTGCCGGCAAGCACCGCCATCTCCAGGCCGGGCCCAGCAGTCCTGCAGAGACGGCTCTGTCCCACGGCACTCCACCTGCTCCAGCCAGATGGGGCCCGTCCCCTCCCCAAACGCAGCCTCATGCAGGGCAGACACCGCGGGGCCACAGCCCAGCTGCCTGCACGCCACCTCGGCATCCCGCATGTCCCAGGAGTCGTCGCACACCGTCCCCCAAGAGCCACGGTGCCAGACCTCCACTCTGCCCGAGCACCTGTCCTCACCTCCCACGGCACGAATCTTCTCCCTGTCTGGAGAAGGCAAAGACCTCCCGTGGCACGGAGACAGCAGGCAGAGCCCTGCCAGACAAGAAGCATCCACAGAGGAGCAGCTCCCTACCTGTGCAGCTCGTGGAGTTGGGGCACGGGGACAGCGGGATCGAGGGCGTTTCTGGGCGTCTCCCTGAAGAAGGAAACACTGTGGTGAAAGGGCTGGTTTGGGAGATCGTGCAGAAGAGAGCAGGGCTGAGCTCTGCTTGTGCCTCCCTCTGCCATCTCGATCGCGGCAGCAACTGAACCCTGGTCATTGAGGGAACAAGCACAGGACTGTGGGGGGACCCCGACTGCTCAGCCTCCAAAGGTCCCTGTTTAACAGAGCAGCAGGAGCGTGTCTGTGGAGGGGAGGCTCTCCTGAACCCTGTCTGGTCTCTTCTGAGACCTCACCTGGAGATGCTTCTGCCTCCCCAAGGTGCTGCTGGCAACTGCTGCTGGACGTGTGTGGCTTTGATCACTTTTCTGCCACCAGCAGCAGAAGGGACTGACATGGAAAGGAAAAGCCCCTCCAAGCTCTTTCTCTACGTTTGGCCATACCCAGCAGGGAACAAGAGCTGGCGTGGCACTGGGGTGCCCAGGTGGCTCAGAGTTACCATTGCAGGTGATGTGGGTCTCCTCTCGCAGGTCTTCACATGACTGTGGGTTCCAGGGAGCAGAGGAACACTGCCAGAAGGAGCTGGTTTTCTCCCCGCACTGCACGTAATCCAGCCAGGTAGGGCCAGACACCCTTCCAAAAGGCAGCTGTGTTTCCAGGGATCCTCCATCCCCGCAGCCCAGCTCCTTGCATGCCAGAGACACCGTGGCGAGAGTCATCGAGTTGGAGCAAATGCTTCCCCACGTCCCATTGTAGAAAACCTGCAGGCGCCCGGAACAGCCATCACTGTTCTCCAGCCTCAGGGCCACGAACTCTGGGGGGAAAGGCACCAAGGGGGAACAGGCTGGTCTGGGGCAGCGGGAGTCAGGACACATCTGCACCCCCCAGGCCCTTATCTGGGCAGGGCCAGGGCCAGGGCCAGCACTTCCCCCTTGCACCCAAGGGCAGAGAGAAGCCCCTGATGGACAGACACCCCTGCCCTTCCTGATAACCCTTGGGGACGACTGAGATCCCCAGGGACCCGCAGTGGGACTGACGGTACCCGTGCATGGGTGTCCACAGGACATGCTCGGGCAGGAGCTCAGAGCCAGCCAGGGACAGCCTTGGCCATGCCCGTCTCTCCTTGTGTCCTGGCCTCTGCAAGAGCCAGGCTCCCACTACAGCTCCCACCACAGACCTGAGCAGATGACTCCCGCGTCCTCTTTGTGCCCGCAGTTGTGCTGCCCCCAGGGCCTGGCAGGACAGTCCCAGAGAGCAGCTTCGGCCCCAGAGCAGTTGACGCCATCCAGCCAGATCTGCCCGGAGCCTGCCCCAAACTGAGCAGAGCCGGCTGCCTCCACTGCCCCTCCACAGCCCAGCTGGTGGCAAACGACGGCGGCATCAGACAGGTCCCAGCCATCGTCACAGACAGTCCCCCAGATGCCCTGGTAGTAGACCTCCACTCTCCCAGCACAGCGCCCAGACCCGTTCACCAGCCGGACCCTCCGGCTCCCTGTAGTGGGCAGAAACCCCAGTTGCTGTCAGGGGCCGGCTGCCCACCCACCCCATCACCTGGGGGGCCCGTGCAGCGCCGCTCACCCCAGCAAATGACTCCCACGTCCTCTGCAACCCCTGCTGATGGTGCACTCTTGGGCAGGGAGGTGTTGCAGAGGGCCAGGTTGGCCTCATGCCCTGCACACTGGACCCCTCGCAGCCCCACGGGACCCATCCCTCTCTGAGGCTTCGGGGGGTTGTAGGCTGTCCCTGCCTCTCCGCACCGCAGCTGCCGGCACACCACGCTGGCCTCCTGCAAGTCCCACTGGTCGTCCAGGACTCTGCCCCACGTCCCATTCTGGAAGATCTCCACTCGTCCGTCGCACCGGCTCCCTCCACCCACCAGCCGCAGGGATGCAAAGCCAGCTGAGCCTGGGGAGAGCAGAGATGCCACAGCTCCCTTTAGGGAGCAGGGCGAGGGGGGATTTTCTGACCAAACATGACAAGATTGAGCCTTTTGCTGATGAGAAGTGAGGGCAAAACCCGGGCCCTCTCTGCAGCTCACACTCAGGTCTGATGCTGTTGGGGGCACCCAGGCACCTGCTGCCTGGGTGGTGGGATGGGGCTCTGCAAAGCTCTCTCTGGGGATGAGATGCAGTTTTCTGCAGCCAGAAAGGTGGAGCACAGCCCTGCATCCCTGTCCTGGGCTTGTCCCACAGTAGGAGAATGGAGGAGCCCTGGCCTGGTGGTGGTCCTAGGACCTAAGCCACTGCCCTGGGGGCAGATGCCTGCCTCCGTTCATCCCTCAGCTCTCCCAAAGTAGAGCTGTCACTCTAAGCAGGCAAAGCCCTGCAGATGGCTCCTGGGGAAGCCAGGGTTTCTCCAGGGAGAAATTCAGCCTTGCACTGTCGTGGGATCCCTGGTTTGCGTGGCCACATCACACACAAAGGGCAAATGGAGTTAATGCAGCATTTTTCCAGCACTCACCTGAGCAAACGACAGCAGCGTTGTTCCCATGGGAGCATGGTGAGGCTCCCAGGGTGATCACTGGGCACTGTCCCAGGTGGGATTCTGTCCCGTCACAGTGGAATGAGTCTCTCCAGACAGGGCCAGTCCCTCTCCCAAAATGCTCTCCTTCAGGAATGGACTCAGCAAACCCACAGTTGAGTTGATGACAGAGAACGTGGGCATCCGAGAGATCCCAGTGGGAGGCACAGAGGGTCCCCCAGGTCTCTGACACCTGGACCTCTACCCTCCCTGCACACGCTGTGCTGCCGTTCACCAGCCTGAATCTTGTGTATTCTGGGGACAGAGGAGGAGGAGAGGGTGGATTGGTGCTCGTGTACCCTCAGTAGCAGGCAGAGAGTCCAGAGGGACAGCATGCCTTTCTTCTCCTTCTGCACTATTTTCATGCTGCAGACAATGCCATCATCCCTCCTGTCCTCACACCTGGCCCAGCACGGTCCTTGCTCTGTTCCCCAACCCCTGGCACAGCCCTGGTGTTCAACACCTCCCTGAGTCCTTACGTGTGCAGGTGACAACAGCGCTGTTCGCGTGGGTGCAGGCCTGGTCCCTGGAGGACCCTCTGCGGCAGAACATGAGGCGGGATTCATTCCCCACACACTGCAGCTCTCCATCCCAGATGGGACTGACCCCTTGTCCAAAGGGAGCTGGCCCAGCGACAGGCAGGGCCACGCCGCACTGCAAATCCCTGCAGACCACATCAGCAGCTTTGGGACTAAAATGTGAATCACAAACAGTTTTCCACTGGTCCCCGTCATGGATCTCCACACGTCCTGAGCAGTGGCTCTTCCCTTCCACCAGCCGGACAAATCCTGGAAAAAAAACATAAAACCTGGGAGTTCCCAGAGCCCTCTGACAGTGAAATGCCCATGCCCTACATCACCTCCCAGCAAGCTGTGACCAAACTCCTCATTGCACATCCCAGAGGAAGTTGTTGGGGGAGTGTTGCTGACACAGGCACATCCAGACCCCCACGCACCCCATCTCTACACCATCAGAGCACTTGAGGGTGCATGTCTGTCGCAGACTCACAGCCACAGGTACTGCTCAGACAAACTGCTGCACACAAGGTTCCCTGTGTTGCCTGGTATGGTCCCTCCAGCACTGCAGTAGTGTGAGCAGTTTGGATCCAGGAGAACTGGCCCAGATGATAATGACTGCTGCAGCCTGCTCAGCCCCTGTACAGCTTGGGGCCAGGCAGGACCATCACCCTGATGCAACCAGAAGCACCCTCTGATCCCAGGGGTGTTCCTGGGGTGTTGGAAGGTTCATTTTAGGTGGAAGATGTCACAGAGCAGAGAAACGGGGCAGCTGCTATCATGCCTGGTGCCTGTGAAGATCCCTCTGACGTCTGCTTGTGGGGAGGGTGTCCTCAGCCAGGGACACAGTGCTCTGCCTGGAGGTGTTCACAACCCAGATGGATGGCGAGACAGAGGGGCAGGAGACTCCCACTGGGCCCATGCCAGCTCTCAGAGAACAGCAGGCACAGAGGAGGGTCAGTAACTGCTGCCAAAGACCCTGTGTCATGGGGCAGTGTGGGGAACCATGGGCAGGCAGGAGGGCTTGGGCAGTGGGTCAGTGCTGCCTACATGCGGCTATGCCCCTACAGGGCTGTCACAGCCCCAGGGATATATCCCAGTGCCAGCCTGTGACTGTGGTGATGCAGGAGGGAGCAGCCAGGGTCAAGCAGCTGCCAAGCCCCTAACCCTTGCAAATGCTGGTCCACACAGCCAAGCCCTGGGCACAGGCAGCGAAGGGCTTTGTGGCCACCCTGCTCCATTCCCCAGGGCCCAGCACTCATCCTCTCTGAAAAGCCCATTTGATTCAGGTGAGGTAACCATGTCTACAAAGGGGAATGACCCAGGAGGATCAGCCATCTCATGCTGTTCCTCCAAGGCGTGGAGTGCCGAGTAAGTGCCCCTGGGTGTTTCCAGCACAGGGACCCTCAGCATAGTTGGCTGCAAACTGGCAGAATGGGTGGAGATGGGTGAAGCCCAATGGACACCCCGGGGAAGGGATGGAGGATTCATCTGCAGCCCAAGACACTGACTGAGGGTGACTGAGACACTCTGGCAAGGTCAGATCACCCTGGGGTAGGATCCCTCTGGGCCTTCCCCAAGGACTGGGGACATCAGCAATGACAGTCCCAGCTTGGCAGTTAGACAAGTATCGCCAGGCCCTGCTCTGGTGTCCACTTGTTGCTACCTGACGGCACAGCCACAGTCCCTTCCCCCATCCCAGATCCAGAGGTAGGCAGCAGGATGTCTCCTTACCTGAACACGTCACTCCAGCATCCTCACTGTGGTCACAGTAATTTTTACCCCATCCTCTGTGTCTGCAGTCAGACAGGGCAGACTCAGTGCCTTTACAGCCAACATCATCCATCCAAATGGGGCCAGGTCCTGCCCCAAAGTGTGCTTCCTTATGAGCTTCAACAGCAGACCCACAGCCCAGCTGCTTACAAACCACTGCCACATTGTTCATGCTCCAGCCGTCATCACATACAGTCCCCCACTCGCCATTGTGTTTCACCTCCACTCTTCCAGCACAGTGACTGCCACCATTCACCAGCCTCACCTCCACAGCACCTTCAAACACCAGCATGGGATGGGTCAGGAGAGTGCCAAACCCCAGCACTGCAGGTCTGGGGGAACCCCCTACCTGGGCCAAATCACATGTACTGGGGTAGGAGCCCTCTCCCCTCCAGGCTGTCCCCAGATCAGTGGAGGGGTCCCTTCTATCCCCATGGACTGCACAAGGCTGTGGGTGCCCAGTTCCAGACCAGCTGGGTCACTCACCATCCCAATGCACAAGGCAGCTCTTCCCACCCCAACAGCCACCTGCCCCCCACCCACACCCACCCACACACTGCCCAGCGCTGCACTGGGCACCCTCTACTCCCAAGCCCAGCACCCCCTCAACAGCTCCTTGTACCCAGGCCTGCAGCTTCCAGCACCAGCCTGCACCTGCCTCAGCATCATCCAAACCCACCCCCACCCCAGGGCTTTTCACGTTCCTCACCCCTGGTATCAGCCCAGTCCATGCCCTGGGCCAAGCTCCCCAGGAAGGATGTCTCTCTACTGTAGATGCCCCGATCCCCTTCTCTCTGTGGAGTCCAAACTGCTCTCATGGGGTCAGGGGGCCCCTGAACCAAAGGGGCAGTGAGCAGCACACAAACCCTCCAAGGTACCCTAGAGCTCCGCAGTGCCCTGGGCATCTGTGGGTGCTGCCATCACCAGCTAGGCCACCACCAGCTCCAGAGGTACAGTGCTGGGGAACAGGGGATCCCAAAGGGGTACCCCAGGACAGGGTGTCTATAAATTGAGCCAGGAACAGGCTGTCCTGAACACTGGAGCCCTGGAAAAGGAGCTATTCTTGCCAACCCACCCAGATGGGCACAGGGAAAGGCACAGGGTCCATGGACCTGAGCACCTTCTGCCCCTCATCTCAGTAGCACCTACAAAGAAACCCCATTCCCAGACAAATCCCAATGACCACACTGGTACCTGCTGGCCCTGGGCTGTGGGACAAGGGAGGCAGCACTTACCCCTGCACAGCTGTACCCAGAGGAGCAGCCACAGCACCTGAGGGGACAGGAGTCCCTCAGTGCCCATCCTGAGAGTCCTGCCCTGCCGGCGCAGCCCTGCTGCACCCCACTCCCTGTCACGGCTCCCGGGAACTCACGGGGACAACAGCAATGGGAGGGTTATATATCTCTGCAGATGCCAACCCAGCTACAGGAGGAGCCAATTGAAGCAGCAGCACCTTTTTAGACATTATCGGGAACCATCTCCCCTCCGACACAGCCCAGCCCTCCAATGAAATTCTCCAGCGCCATTCATGACCATATATGAGAGATGGCTCCGCTACAGGTGTCACGTCACTGTGGTGGGGGGCTGTCACAAGACAGGACCAGTTGTGGGGGGGGAACAGTTTTTTCACCCCCTGAACTGTGCCATGTGGACTAGGAGCACTGAGCATCTCCTGCACTGGGCACATCCAAGAGCCCCAGGTGCGAGTGTCCAGCCACCCCTGTGCCATGGGAATCACAGGGCTGAGACTGCACCGGCGGCTGTGTCAGGAAGGGAAGGAAACAGCCCCTGCCCCTGCTTCAGACCCCGCTCTGCTGGGAGCAGCAGATGGGAAAGGTCCTTGGCCAGGGGAAGAGCTCCATTCCACGAGTGCTGGTTCATTCGTCCCTCCCCGGAGAGCCCCATGGTGGGTCCCTCGCAGAAGCCGGAGACGGAGCTGGGACATGTCCCTGCCCAGCAGCAGACATGCAGCCCAGAGGCTCAAATGTGTCCCTGACTCTCGGCATGTCACCGAGGGGCCGTTATTCCCCGCGGGTGGCTCGGGAGCTGCAGCCTGCAGGTGCACAAACCACAGCCCACGTGACCTCGCAGAGCTCCCCGCGCTCCGGAGGAAGTCTGTGGTTTTCTCCTGGCGCCGTGCCCAGGCACATCCCTGCGGTGCCCCCGAGCCACCCCTACCCCGACTGCTCCAGCCAGGGCTGCAGGGGCTGCTCCTTCGGCCTCGCAGAGACGGGGCCGGGCGCATCCCGTCCCTCATGATGCCCCTTTGATGCATGCGGCCGCTCTGTACTGAGCCCCACGGCCATGGGGTGCCATTGGGGATGTGACCTCACACCCTCCCATGGTCATCGCTGTGCACTCACAATTTACACTGTCACACACGTGTATGCGTGCGCTGTGTATGGGCTTCCACTGATGATGGTTCTTCCAAAAAGCTGCATTTTGGTGGGGCCTAAATATTATTTTGATGACGACAGAAGCTCCCACACAAGCCATATGCCAGCTCTTTGCCTAAAAGCTACTCCAGCACCGGTGAAATCCCAAGCTCTTACACAAGCCATGTGCCTGCTCCTGGTCCATCTGCCACTCAGCCACAATGATGTCATCTACAACTGCCACTTACCTCCTTCTGGCTTGTCAGGTATTCAGGCACCGCTGACATCACAAAGACGTTCACGAGCCATGTGCCAGCTCCTGGCCTATCATCTGCTCAGGCACCAGTAGCCTCACAAGCACCTACACAATCTATAAGCCTGGCCCTGGCCTATTAGCTACTTCAGGCATGAGTGACCTTATAAGAACCTGTACAAACCATGGGCCTTCTCCCGGCCTATGAAGCATTCAGGCACTATGATCTCCCAACGCCCTACACAAGCTTTTGGCCTTTGCCTGGCCTATCAGCTACTTGGGATTCAGTGACCTCACAGCCACCCGCACAAACCACATAGAATCATTTAGGTTGGAAAAGACCTTCAAGACCATCGAGTCCAACTACCAGCCATGCCCACTAAACCATGTCCTGAAGTACCCCGTCCACTTGCTTTTTGAATACCTCCAGGGATGGTGACTCAACCACTTCCCTGGGCAGCCTATAACAATGTCTGACAACCCTCTCGGTAAAGAAATTTTTCATAATACCTAACCTAAATCTCCCTTGCCGTAACTTGAGGGCATTTCCTCTCATCCACGTTCCTGCTCCAGCCCTGTCAGCTATTCAGGAAGCAGTGACCTCACAAGAACCTACACAGTCCACGGGCCTGCTCTGGGCCTATCAGCTACTCTAGCCAAGAGTGACCTCACAAGCACATATCCCCCTATTTGCCATCTACTGGTAGTTGAGGTATTCAGTCTCCAGTGACCTCACAAGCACCTATACAAGCTTTGCACCTGGTCCTGGCCTATCAGCTACTTTGCCAAGAGTGACCTCACAAGCTCCTTCACAAGCCATGAGCCTACTCTTGGCCTCTCAGTTACTCAGGCAGCAGTGACCTCACAAGCTCATACTAGCCTGTTTGCTATGTGCTCATGTGGTGCAGTGACCCCAGCCAGCAGCTAAACCCCCACCCAGTCACTCACTCACTCCCCCACAGCAGGGTGGGGGAGAAAACTGGGAGGGCAAAAGTGCGAGCAAAACTCATGGCTGATGAGAAACATAGTTTAGTAAGTGGAGGGGAAAAAAGGAAATGAAACAAGGGATGGAGAAGCAATCATTCACAGCAGCAGACTGAGGCCCAGCAATCTCTCAGCAATGGCTACTTTGGAGAAAGTCTCCTCCCAGTTTTATCTCTCAACAAGACACCATATGGCACGGAATACCTCTCTGGTCGGTTGGGGTCAGCTCTCCTGACTTTGTCCCCTCCTAGCCTCTTGCCCAGCCCCAGCCTCCTCGCTGGGGGGTCAGAACGTGAAACAGAGAAGGCCGTGGCATTATGCCAGCACTGATCAGCAATAGCTACAACACCAGTGTGTTATCAATGCTGGTTTAGCCATCAGCACAAAACATGGCACCATAAAATGAACTCCATCCCAGCCAGACCCAGGACAATCTCCACCCCTTCTTCCATACCATTTG
Organism: Buteo buteo; assembly: GCF_964188355.1. Lineage (NCBI taxonomy): Eukaryota > Metazoa > Chordata > Aves > Accipitriformes > Accipitridae > Buteo > Buteo buteo. The sequence continues at coordinate 1,456,601 of NC_134201.1, read as the reverse complement.
CATCCTGCTCAGGTCCTGCAGTATTCAATGCATTTCCGTCAACCACCACCACCCCCTTCCCCATCCTTTGACATGATATAAACAGAGTGTACTGGGTTTGGCTGGTGTGGCTCAGGTGGACCCAGGCAAGTCCCAGCCCACTCCTGATCTCTCCCCTCCCTCAGTCATCTGGAGTTTTTTGAAACATCCAATCAGGTCATCAACCTAAGGACGAGGCAAAACATGTAGCACCCGACTGTACCCCGCAGGAGTCTTGCAGGTAGCTCTGAGATCCCTTACAACCATGGGGAAAGGGAGCTCACCACCACCACCACCACCACCACTCATCTTCTGAGTGCGATACCTCAAAATGAAATTTGCAGTTCATAGGCCCATTGGCTGTTTTTTCTTGTTCATATGGTTCTTTCTGGGCATTCCCTTCAGGTCTTTTCCTCTTTGTCCCCATGCACATGTTCTTCTGAGGTTGGCATTTGGTCCTGGTTTTCTATTTTCACAGCTCACAAGGCCTGTGTCTTGCTGCACCGTGCAAAGCCCAGACTTTGCCCCAGTAACCCTGTATGGCCACCCTGCAGGGCTGGGCTGGGATGTGGGAGCCTCCCAGTCTGGCTCATAGGACTGGACCCTTCTTTGCACGTGACAGGATTTGTTATGGGGGCTCCTTAGAGGCGTCCTAGAAAGGGGCCATAGTCTTTGGGCATGTTCCAGCTTGTCCATGCCCCACCACCTTTCAGGCAGCCTTCCACCCTCTTGAAGTCTCCCCACACACATATCAGGCTAGTCAGGGCTTATTCTGCAGCCTGGTGAAGTGGGCGACCCCAGCCTGGCCTTTTCCTTTTGTTTCTGTTCACACTTATAATTCTTCGATCCATTAGATCTTATTAAAGGAGGTTTTATCCATTTCATACCTATGCTTTTGTGGCTATATTAATCTGATTTCTATAGCTTTATAAATGTTCTCTCTCTATATATAAATAGTAAGGTGAACCTTGCCATCAAACTTACTGAGCCTTGTCAAACCAGTGTTAAAACTTTGTTAAATTCCATTGAACTTACTGAACTCTGTCAAATTATTATTTTACCTCACTACAACATACTGCTGCTGGTCTCTTTTGAATGAGGTGCATTCCGCTCTTCTGTGACACTGTGGGAGGCTAAGGTCCTTCTTTTCCACTCTCTCCTGGTAGGACACCTATGAGGAAGAACCTTTTTCTTCTTTGGTCATTGCTGAAAGAAATGGTGAAGGAAGTTCAGAGAGGTGAAACATGGAGGGGTGTGCTTCTGAGTGTATTAAGAGTCCCTAGATGTGCTCTGTGCCTTCTGAAAGGGGAGAAATGCCTTCTTCTAGAGGGCAATGTTGCTGATGCTTACAGAACCCCTTCTGACTACACAAGTGAGATGTTCCACAGGCACGCTTCTTCCATACTGTGTATTTGAAGGCACAGGCCAGAAAGCCAAGGATGGGTATCACAGCAGACAGAGGAACTGGCAATGAGCCTTTCTGAGACAAGTGAGATGAATCTCACTGGGATAGTGGGGGTTGTTCCTGGAGTCACTGTTGCGGTAAAGGATAAAGGAATTTGGCAGAAAATAACCCCCCTGGCGTTCCAGCTTATCCTCAGATGTCAGAGGCACTGGGGGTGGCTAGGTTTAGTTTCTGAGTAATGTCCAATTCAGCACTCGAAGTCCGGTCGTGTAACTGTCACAATGACAAAGAAAGTGGGAGAGATTTGGTTTGCAGAGATTTGAGTTAGTACTTTGTGTGTCTTAGAAGCCTGAGGTTTGGAGCTGACGAATAATATAGAAGCTTTCAAGGAAGTTTCGGAATTAGCGGTATAACAGTAATAACAGTATCAGGACAGTGCTGTAAGGGAACTCTTTTGTATGCATGATGATGAACTAAAGCTCTTTTATTTTGTTTTTACTTGACAATATATCTACATCCATCTCCGTTAACGCTGAGACGCCTGCACAGACACAGCCTTTGCCTATACCCAGCCAGGTCGTTGGTGCCGAAAAAATTCCCCCGTCTGTTACTCCGCAAGAAACAGGGGAATTAGGGGGGGCCGATTGTCGCCTGACAGATCCGAAGCCGAAAGACTCGGGGGTGACTAATGCAGATAAACGGATTGCGGGGGACAGGGAACCATCTCTATCAGGTGGTGCGATGGAAGAGCTGAGGGAGGTGGTGAACCAACTATAAGAACTGACAGTACGGTCTGAAGAGCTCCTGAGGGAGGTGGTGTACCAATTACAAAAACTGACAGTACGGTCGGAAGAACCAGAAGTGAGGGAGAAACGGTCATCCTCCCGAAAGGATGGACTGAGAGGGCAAGAGAGCGAAGATTCTCACCTTATACCGGCCCCGCTTCCCCCTCCCGCCCTCTTCTCGCCGCCCCCTCCGACACCTCCCTCGGCCCCTGCCCCCCTCCCCACGCCCCCTCCTGCCCCCCTCCCCCTGCCCCCTCCTGCCCCCCTCCCCCCGCCCTCTCCTGCCCCCCTCCCCCTGCCCTCTCCTTCCTCCCCTACCTTTCCGCCCCCCCCGCCCATTGACAGCGGCCCGTGTCAGCCGGCCATGCACTGGCCGACGCCAGCCGTGGCCGTGGCCGGTCCCCGGGCAGGCCTATCCGCGCCCCCGCCACCGCCCGTTCATCCATCCCGCCTTTCGGAATCCGAGACGGTGAAACCGACTGCGCCCGCGATAGGCGCGGAGTCGCCTGCAGTAGCCTCTGCAGAAGAAAGGCAGAGGCATTGGAGGGGAATAATAAGAGATGCCATTATAAAGGGACTATGCTCCAAGCATTCCCAGTTATTGCATTAAATGGACAGAAAAAATGGGAGGCGTTTGACTGGAAGGTCATTGAGAGATTAAGGAATGCTGTGAGTCAGAATGGTATTAAGTCTGTGTTAGCTCAACAATTGCTGCAATTCATTTTTTCTTCTGATACGCTGATACCTCAAGATGTTAAACAGCTAGCACATTTGGTTTTGGAGCCCGCCCAAATGTTGGTGTTTTTCCAGCAGTCGGAGACGTTCTGTGATCGGGAACAAGCAACGCCACGACAACGAACAGATCCCTTATAGGGAGTAACGACACAGATGCTGATGGGTACTGGACCCTTCGCATCAGGGAACGCCCAGTTAAAATGTATCACTGCAGTTCATCACCTACCACAGCTCTTGGCCTATCAAGCTTTTCTTTCCATACCAGACAATATTCGAAACCATACTTTTACTCAGGTGAAACAGGAGCATAATGAACCTTTCGCACAGTCTATTAATAGTCTGCATAGGGCAATCTATGCCCACCCTGACATGACCGAGCAAATGAAAGAAAACATGTTCAAAATGCTCGCTTTCGAAAATGCTAATGAGAAGACGCGCAGAGCATTGTGTAATTTGCCGAGAAATGCGGCCATCGTTGATATGCTAGAATACATGGATCGAGCTGTGGACTCACAGAAAACAGCCTATGTTGTCGCAGCTCCACGAGGAGCTACAAAGAAGCACAAGGCCAGTAAGACACCCTTGGTCAAGTGTTTTAACTGTGGCAAACGTGGACACATTAGGAGCAAATGTACAGCTTCTGCTAAGAAAGATGACAATACCACCAAGAATACAGGAAGAAGGGAAACTTTACACCGACCGTGACGGCCCCTTGCACAACGACACAAACGCAAGGATCTTGGGCTGCCAGCCCTCAGGCAGCCTCGTGACCACCAGATCCACCGCTGCAGGGAGCTCCGGCGTGGATGTGGAAACCGCAGTAGACATTACGTTGATGGACACAGGGGTACACTTGGTGGATAGCAACATAAAGAGGCCTCTGGGGTTCGGGCTTAGTGCCTTTTTAATGGGATGATCTTCAACAGCTCTAAAAGGAATTTTGGTAGTCCCAGGGCTTATTGATGCAGATTTTTGTGGGACTGTGAACATTATGATTCTTGTTTTAATCCCTCTTGTTTCTATTCCTAAAGGTACCAGAATAGCACAATTAGTTCCATTCAGGTCGTGTGTTCCAAATCCAGGTGAAGTACAACATGGGGATGGTGGATTTGGCTCCACAGGGAAACCACAGGTATACCTTGCCATGGACATAACAACCGGTAAACCAGAAAAGGTAGTGCAATTGGAAGGGCCTGACGGCGTTATCGTCAAGAAACTGATGACAATCGCTACAGGAGGTGATGTTACGATTATTTCACGATATATTTGGCCTCCATCATGGCCACTGATCGATCCAAATTTTGGCATTGCAGGGATAGGGGGCACACAAGCCACCTTAGTAAGTCAGCTTCCGATTACATTTGTGTTCCCCTACGGTGAAAACGTTACGACGCGTCCGTATGTCATGACTACCCCAACTGAATTGTTTGGCCTCATAGACCGTGATTTATTGAGCCAAATGAAGGCAATGTTAGTGACCCATCCTTTTTAGGAGCAGTCACTGGGGGCGGCCAATCCTGAAAATTAGCTGGAAAACAGATGAACCTGTTTGGATTGATCAGTGGCCACTAAATTCTGAAAGGCTGCTACAAATACAAGAGTTAGTTGAGGACCAATTGAGAGCGGGACATGTTGTTCCTTCTACTGGTCCATGGCATACACCAATATTTACCATTCCCAAGAAAACTGGGAAATGGAGACTGTTACATGGTCTCAGAGCTGTGAATGCAGTGATGCACAGTATGGGAGCCCTGCAGCCAGGTTTGCCGTTTCCAGTTATGCTTCCAGAAGAATGGGATTTGTTAATTATAGATCTAACGGATTGTTTTTTCACCATTCCCTTGCACCCAGGTGGCGCTGAACGGTTTGCCTTTTCGGTACCATCGATTAACAAGGCAGAGCCCTATAAGAGATACCATTGGGTCGTGTTACCGCAAGGAATGTGCAATTCCCCCACTACGTGTCAGGTATATGTGGCCTGGGCATTAAAGCCTGTAAGGAAGCAGTTTCCTCAGTTACATTTTGATGGCGGGAAGGAACTTGCCACAGGATGAAATTTTAACTCAATTGCAGGACATCTCAAGCCATCGCGGAGTAATAATTACTCCTGAAAAGGTGCAAAAGGCAGCACCTTGGAAGTGTTTGGGGTGGCACATAGATGCTAGCAATGTTAGAAATTTCAACAGTACATGATGTCCAGAAGCTTGTGGGAGATAGCCAGTGGGTGCGGAATCTTTGCGGTATCACTAATAACGATATGGCCCCTCCGGTAGAACTCTTGGGTACGAGCGCACGTGCAGATTGATACCTATCCTGCTGCCATGTGGGCCACGGTACAAACTGGAGAAAAGGCCTTACATATTGAATGACATCTTCACGCTTCTCTTGCAGTGCTGGGTGTGCCTAAAGAAATTAAGATGGACAACGGCCCGGCCTATGGTCCTATACGATTTGCTTGATTTTGTAATTTGTGGGGGATTGACCATGGTACAGGTATTCCTCATCTTCCCACAGGACAGGCTATTGTCGAACGGGCCAACCAGATCCTAAAGAGCATGCTGCAAAAACAAAAGGGGGGAACCCAGGGCTTACTCCCAGAGGAACGATTGGCCAAAGCCTTTTTTGTGCTAGATTATCTTAGATTGACAGGTGATCACAAAGACCCACGAATGGTAGTGCATCATGCTCTTTCACAGGCAGAAAGGACACAACAAAGTACAGGAATCACGGTAATGTATAAGGACCCGGAATCGTCCCAGCGGCAACTGGCGCGGCACCGGCGGGTGCTGGAGCCACTGATCCAACAGATTCTGACTAATAGAGTATTACACTTTAGAGGACTAGCGGACGTTGAGTCCTTCAGAGAGGTTTTTAGAACAGTGTGCCTTATTGTATGTAGAACTTGCTTTAGGTAAAGAGGTGTGTTAAGCATAATTTGATTAAACATAGTGTGATTACGGGAAGACAGTGTGGGGTAAACGCAAAAGTTAGAGCCAACATTAGGGGTAAGGTCTATTTCCATTAATAACCTGGGAACAAGGTTGATTGTGTTTCCACAGATACAGACCCACGACGGACTCCTGTTCGATTTGCACGACCATCATCATCTGGAGCATCATAGATGATGTGGCAACATGAATACCACCTCAACCGAAAACTAATGTATAGGTCACCTTGGATAACATAATAGGTCAAGATTCTCTGTGCATTGCTACTGCATCGTAAAGCCTATGAACCAATAGACAAGATGACTATGACTCGTGCAGCGCACCTGGCCAGCGAGTGCATGCGTCATAGATTGCAAGCGAGGCGGACTTTTGGCACCCGCTGGCCACGTGTGCTGAAACCTGTTCCTCTGCAAATGTATAGAAACCGGGATTTTCCGAAGAGCATCGGGCTGCTGTGCGGTGAGGCCATCGTTGCCTCTGTGGGGATGCCCACGGAAAGCTGGCACCTACCGATTGCTGGGCTGAGTTCGCGGAGCAAGATGGCACAAGAATGTATGGATGGTTCATCTTCCTCATAGTCCTCATGGTCTGGGTCATTAGGGGTAATGGGTTGGCTCAAAGAATTATGGGCATTATTGTAGTTATTGTGATTTTAGCTATTGCAATAATTTTACCTTGTTCAGCTTGTTAAGGAAAAATGGCATCCCAAATTATTAAGTAAGCTTGGATTGCTCAAAACCAAAAAGGGGGAATTGTTGAGGATTTCTCAGCTGGAGAAAGGCATGTGAGCAATCCAGCCATTATGTGGGAACGAAGCGTAAGTTTACAAAACGCTGGAGCAGACAAGGACGCTGTGTCCTTGTACGCTGGGAAAAAAGAAGATAAGAAGAGCCTGGCAAACAACACCTGGATGCTGAAGAATGAGATAAGTGACTGCTGGACACCTCGTGAAGAAGCTTGCGCAGCCAATACAGAATAAGATAGTGTCGCGTGAAACGGGGTATTGTACCAATTAGAGTATTGTATAAGGCGCGTGCACAAGCGCATAAGGTATATAACTGTATCAAACGTTGTAGTAAATGGACTTCACTTGATCACATCGGCCTGTGTGTGATGACCCCTGTAGATCCTCCACAACAGTAAAGAACGGTTAAGCAAGGAAGAGGATGATAAGACCCCCAAAGAACACCCGACAACCACCCAAGGCTACAAATGCGACTGCGCAAAGGGCATTTGCATATGTTAATGTTTTCTCTGAAATGTAATGAATATGTATAAGGTTTCCGGGAAATATAATTAATATTTATATCACACAGGTATTTAAACTTCACTAAAGAGCTTGACGGTGTGCACGACAGGTGGTGCAGTCCCCCGTGTACCCGGTGCTGAAATAACCATGCCTGCTTTATAACTCTCCGAGTTGTAAAGTTTATTCCACGCATCAGGGAGGCCAGGTCTACTCCGCCTGCTCAGGTAGGGAGACCATGTCTACCCCACCGGCGCCGGTCAGGAGGCCTGGTCTACCCCACCTAAGCGGTTAGGGAGGTTAGATCTACCCAACCCACATGTGTAGGGAGGCCAGGTCTACCCCTTCCGTGCGTTTAGGGAGGCCAGGTCTACCCCACCGGCACCAGCTAAGAGACCTGGTCTAACTCTGCCTGCGCGAGTAGGGAGGCCAGGTCTACCCAGCCTGCGCAGTTAGGGAGGCCTGGTCTACTCCAATGGTGCCATTAGGGAGGCCAGGTCTACCTCGTCCTTTGCAGTAGGAACTCCTGGTCGACCCTGCCCGCTCGGTTAGTTAGGCCAGGTCTAAATAGCCCTCTCCCGTCAAAACCCAGCCAGGCTGGAGAGACATCAGTGAAGGAATAGAAATGCTGGGGTGAGAGCTAGGTGGGAAAGCAAGGTGGATGTCAACAGCCTGAAGGGAAAGAGATAAGGCATGGGACAGGTTATGACAGCCTGCAGTAGAGATGGCCAAGTGCTCTGGCAAGGCTGAAAGGCAGAACAGGTCCAAGGTATTTGTTGTCCTGGCTTTGTCAGCTGCCTCTGCCACCAAGGCCTACCAGGCAAAACTGGTTTTGAGGCTCTGGACGTAGTTCCTTCCTCACCCCTGCTTGGGGAGGCTGGGAGGTGTTGCACAGTTTCCCTACACTTGGCATTGCTCACCCTCACATCCTGCTGACCCAGGAAGAGGCCTGAGCCATGCATGAGGGACAGGATCTGCCTTCCCAGGGCCTGGGGATCAGGGCTTGGCCTTTCTGCTGCATAAAACAAAGCAAGGGTTTTCTCAGCACTACAGCCACCTGCACAGTGCTTTTGCCTACCTGCAATCACAGCCTCCAGTTTTCTGCTCTAACGAGTCCCTGGGGAGGCTTTGCCAGGAATGGCCCTCAGTGGGGCCCATTACTGCTTCAAGGTACTTTGCTTCTGACTTTGACTTCTTGAGAAGTTTCTTTCAGTCTGCTCTCAGTAGCTGAGGTTCATGGGCTGAGCCTCAAACACACCATGGGGCTCATTAAAATACAGAAAGCCCTAACGAGCCTTGTGTCTTCCTGCAATTATCTCAAAGTCTGCAAGACTTGTATAGCTAATTAGAAAAACTTCCTAGTGTAGTTAAGGAGGAAGATTTCAAAGTGCACCTATACCCATGATTTTTTTCTTTTAAAGGGTAGTTTGTCTTACTTTTCCGTTTGGAGAAGAGGTGATAGAAGCATTCTCCAAGTGATAATGATCCAGAGTGTCTCCTCTGGAGGTCTGGACAGCTGGGAAAAGCAGTCCCTTGAGGTCTGACACTGTATGGACACCCTTGCTCCTCACCGCTCAAACCTCAGCACTTCTGACATTGGCCACCTGGGGGCTTACATCTCTGTCCCTTGCCTCAGGCTTCTCCACTGATCTCTACAGCTGGAGGTTACAGCTCCATTGCATCATCTCCCCCCTGCTCTCCTTAGAGAACTGGCTGCACACAGGCCCAGAAGAATTTTTCGTATTTGCAAGCAAAGCAAAGAAAACCATGATGAAGTTTCATAAACAATAAGTCACACTTGTCAACCACATGTGAAGTACAAGCTGCTGCTAATGAGGCTGCCTTCCTACAAGGGATAGTCTTATGAGAAATGTTTGTGACAGATACTAAAAAGTTAGAGATAAACACAATTAAGGAATTGGCTAAAGAGGCAATTAGGCTACTGGAAGACAGGCAAGCTCTTAGCTCCCTGAAGCTCAAAGCAGCTGCATAGGGGAGAGGTATCTTGATGATCAAAGAGTAAGGGAAGGAGAGCAGTGGAGCATCATGGAAAGGGCCTTTGCCCAGGCAGTCTGCATCTGAAAAGATGACTTTCAGAAATGGTCATTGTGTCAGGACACGTGTAACTACGTGAAGGACTAGAGCAACTAAATACACCGTAGGACAGGCAGAATAGTGGCAACGAAGTTACAGGGGAAGATGGTTACTTCTTTGGAACATCCTCTTTAAAGTGTCATGGAATTGGTAGGGGTCTCTTCAGACTGAACACAACCCAACGTTGTGCCCATCTTCTAAAGAGGCCAAAAGTGCAACCCAGGGAACCGCAGGCTGTACAAGGTCACTTTGATGAGGAACGTGCCATTGAGTGACTCCTCATGGGTGACATTTCTGGGCACCTAAGAAAGGACAACATTGGCATGGACTTCCCAAGGGTAAAACAGGCCTTGCCAACATGATTGCCATCATGACGAAGTGCATTTGTGCATGAGGGGAGCACAGTGGGTGTTGTTTACCTCCACTTCAGCAAGACTTTTGGCAAGGTCTCCCTCAATATTCTTCTACTCAAGTTAGGACTTTATGGTCTGGATGGATAGACAAAGAGATGGGCAAAACACCAGTTGGATGATGATGCTGAGATGACAGTGGTGAAGAGGCCATACCCTACCTGGAGGCCAGGGGATATATTGGGGCACTGTGGGGCTGCACAGGGGAGTCTCCTGGACGCTGTGCAGTTTAACACCTGTAAGCATGACCCAGAGGACACAATTCTCACCACGTTTGTTGATGGCACTATATTGGGAGGAGCATTCCTGTGCCTTGGGATGCCATTCAGGGGAACCTAACAGGCAGAAGGACTGTCCTGTCAGGGACTTTGTGAGATACAAGAAAGACAAAGGCCAGATCCTGCGCCTGGGATAGACAAACAGCCTGCAGTGGCAGGGGAAGGGGACTGCCTGGCCAGAGAGCGTCTCTGAGGAAACAGCCCTGGTGGTGCTGGGGGACAGAAGGCAAAACACGATCCAGCAGTGATCCACATGATTCAGGGCTACCTGGTAGCAGAGGTGGCCAGCAGTGTCCTGGAGTGTAGCAAGAAGAGCCTCTCCAAAAGAGTGAGGGAAATTATTGTGTCCCCTGCCCATCACTTGTCAAACCACCTGTACACTACTGTGTCCAGTTTTGGGACCCTGGTTCAAGTGTCCTGGGTCTGGCTGGGGTGGGGTTCACTTCCTTTGTAGCAGCCCCTATGGTGTTATGTTTTGCATTGGTGCCTGAAACAGTGTTGATAACACACCAGCATTTTAGCTGTTGCTGAATAGTGTTTGCACAGTGTCAAGGCCTTCTCTGTTTCTGACTCTGCTCCCTCCTAGCGAGTAGGCTGGGGGTGGGAGAGAAGCTGGGACAGAATGGGACACAGCCAGGCAAGCTGACCCCATCTGACCAAAGGGATATTCCATACCATATGACGTCAAGCTCAGCAATAAAAGCTCGGGCAGAGGACGAAGAAGGTGGAGTTTCCTGTCGTTCAAGGTGTCTGTTGAAGGGAGACTGGCTGGGTGTCACTCTGCTTGTGGGAGGTGGCAAGTGATTGCCTTTGCATTGCCTGTTGGGTTGGCTTTATATTTGTTTTAATCTTTTCTCATACAACTATTATCTGTTTTTGTCCCAACCCAAAAGCTGCACAACAACTCCATGCAGCAGCATGGGTAGAGACGTAGCCGGCTAAGGAGTGCTCTGAGGAGAAGGGCCTGGGCAGCAGGATGATGCCATATGAGCCAGTGGGCCTCCAATTTCAAAAGGAGAGTGGAGGAACTGCAGAAGGTCCAGAGGAGGTCTGCCAAGGTGGAGTGAGGGACTTAAGGCACGAGCTGTGAGGAGAGTCTGAGGGAACTTGGCCTCTCTAGGCTGCTGAAGGAGGCCTGGGGCCACCTCATAAGAGCCTACAGCTACCTGGAGAGGTGGTGGAGCCAAGCTCTCTTCTGCAGTGGCCAATGATATGACAGAGGCAACAGCCACAAATTGCGTCTTGGGAGCTTTAGGCTGAGCCTTAGGGAAAAATAAAATAGACTAGGAGGAGTGTTGTTATGATGTCCACCTTTGGAGATCTTCCTTGCTCCTCAAAGTCACAGCCAGCCTGGAGGCTGGACTACAGACTCCCCAACAGTCTCTTGCCCACCAGCCCTTCCAGGAGCTTGTGCCTTGCCACACGCTGTACAAGAAGAGATCAAATTGGAGGCGAGGGTCTCTACATCATACGCTTATTGGATAATTCAGGGTGGAAGGGAGCTCAGGTGGTCTGTAGTCCAATGCCCAGCTGCAAGCAGGGCCAGCTCTGAGGTCAGACCAGGTTGCTCAGTAAATGTCAGCATCCACAGAGAGAGCTGACACATGAACCAGGCATCTAGGCCACCATTACAGAAATGGAGACGAGGCATTTGACCAGCTCCCTGAGCACAGCTAGGGGTATGCCATGCCTCCTGAGATTCCTGGGAACATCCACCTTCTTGTCCACAGGAGTGGGTTCCTTATGCAAGTCTCCTGGCATATCTGCAGACCAATGGGGTGCTTTAGGCTGCAAAGAGAATTGAAAGAAAGCCTGTGACTGGGGTACTATCAGATTAATTGCTACAAGAGAGGGAGATGCAGGGATCTCAGAGCTGCCAGGTTCCTGCTGAAGATTTAAGGCCTCTGCGATAGCAGCAGAAGATACCAGTTTTGAACTGGCATAGCCTTTAGATCTTTTCACATGTGATGACTCTGCTCCCCCAGTTCAATCATTGGCACCTGGAAACCACCCCTGCTTTTCCTTCCTCTCCTCCCAAAACCTGACCAAGGGATGACAGGAAGAAAGGAAGCAGAAAGGCCCTAGGCCTCCATGACTCAGCTGGGCTCTGACACTTGGAGGGCCACAGGGTCCTTCCATTGTGCATCCCATAAAGGATCAAGCTGGGAAGTGAGGCTGCAAGTCCGAATCAACAAGGTCCATGGACAGGCAGGTCTGTGTCTCTGGCTGTGTCTGGAGACCAGTAGCCCTACAGCATAGATCAAGCTGGGGCTGAAACTCAGGCCTAGGCTTCAATGGTCTCCTGGGCCCATGGACAGAGGTGTGTGTGGAGGCCGCAGGTGATGCTGCTCAGGGCCCTGACACTGCCATCCTAGACCCCACCTGCCAGTGCCCTCAATAGGCCAAATTCTCATTCCCTGATGGGCAGGGTCTGCTCTCTGCTACTCTCCTTCTTCCCATCCCTGGGGATCTGGGAGACCCCAATTTCATGGTCACTATGGCCAAGGCTGACACCAGTCTTCACATCCCTGACCAGCTCTTCCTCTTCTGGGAGTTCCAGGTCCAGGTGAGCATCAGACTGGATGGCCTATTCAGAAGCTGACCCACGCAGAAGCTCCCACCTCATCAGCTGCCTGTCCCATAGAGTATGTCCACATATATCTGAGCTGCCCTGACATCACACAAGGCATCCCCCACTTCTCACCTTCTGTGTCGGTCTCTCCTAAGCATGTTGTGCCTCCATTCACCAAATAACCTGTGGGAGCTGTCCTTCCTCACCTCAGCTTATTCCACTCATGTCACAGCTCTGCCATGGTCCGCAGCACTCCCGCTGTCCGCTCCACAGGTGGTGGGCTTTGATGCCCATGAGGACTGCAGCACCTCAGATGTGGGTCCAGGGCCAAGGGCAGGCTTGTAACAAGGAAAGCTTCTACCAAGCGATGGGAGCCCTTGTCTGGAAAGACTTGGCTTCTGAGCAGAGGCATGCTGGAGTAGATGGCAGGTGGCAACATCATGATGAAAGAGGTTCCCACCAAGAGCAAAAGCTGCAGTCCCCAAGGCCAGAGAGAAAGAGGCCTGGGCTGTGCAGCCCTGGCAGGAGAGGGGTTTGCTGTCCCAGGTGACTCTGCAGCACTGTGGGACCTGTGTCAGAGGTGAAGCTCATCTTCAAGAAGGACAAGTCCCTGGGGGAGGACAGCCTGTGACCCAACCCCACTGTGGATGTCATGCTGGGGGTCGACCAGCTAGATAGCAGCTCCACAGGGAAGGACCTTGAGGTCCCAGAGGGCAAGCAGCTGAGCATGAGCGAGCAATGCACCCTCATGGCAAAGGCCAACAGCCTCCTGGGCTGCATTAGGAGAAGCCTTGCTGGCAGAGGGAGGGAGGTGATCCTTCCCCTCTACTCAGCACTGCTGAGGCCACAGCTGGAGTGCTGTGTCAAGTGCTGCGCTGCCCAGTGCATCATATTTGTTGACCTACTCAAGCAAGTCCAGCAAAGGGCCACAAAGCTGGTTTAAGGGACTGGAGAATCCTTCAGAGGACAAAGTCTGAGAGATATGGGACTGTTCAGTCTGGAGAAGAAAAGTCTTGGAGGCATATTATTAATGTGTATAAAATTCTATATGAACCCAAGAAAACACCATTCCGCTCTGTGAGTGGTTAAACACTGGAACAGGCTGCCAGAGAGGTTGTGGAGTCCTCATCCATGGAGGTACTCCATACCGACCTAGAGAAGGTGCTGAGCAACATACTCTAGCTGAGCCTTCCTCAGCTGAGGGGGTTGAACCGGATGGTCTCCAGAGGTCCCTTCCAAACTCAACATGTCTGTGATTCTGTGAGTATAAAGGAGAAAGCTAAGACAGAAAGAAATGAACACCACATAGCCTTGACAACAAATATTGTGGGATCCCACGGAGGAGACCCAAGCTGGAAGAGGGAAAAAGTGTCAGAAGGAAGGAGGAGCAGAGTTGTTCTGTACTGATTGTTAACCCCCTCTTCACCGTCCCCCATGCTCCTCTTTGGGTTGGGATGCTTAAAAGAGTTTGGAGCAAGGGAGTAATATGACCCTGCCTCCTGGCAGGTGCTTCATGGCGCCTGTCCTTGTGCTGTCCCATCCCCAATGCCCATACACGGTCCCACAGACCCACTGTGCAGGCACAGCATGGGAAAGTGGAGAGTCAGGGTTGAGGACCTTCCCCCCATTGTGATCCCTATGGCAGCCTTCAGATCACAGTTCTACCATGACCCTCCTACTTTTGCAGCTTCCCCAGCACCTGACCCACGTCCTGCTGAAGCCTTGTCCCATGTGAGGCTTTTTAGACAGCTCTGCTCCAGGGTCTGCCAGGGTCTGGGGAAGGAGAGGGACTGGGCAGGGCTGTCTGTTCCCCAAACCAGCCCTTGGCCCAGCAGGAAGATGGAGGTGGCCTCACATCAAAACTCCCCCGTAAACCTGGGGTGACCAGCAAGTGCTGGAAATGGCCAATGAGAGATGCTGAGGGTGACAAAGTCCCTGAGTCACCTTTGAAGTCTGTCCACACCACCAAGGGCACAGACCAGACTCCCCCTCTCCCCTACACCTGCATGTCTTCCATGCTTGCCACAAGCCCTAGCTCTGAACGACAAAACCCCAGTGTGAGTCCTTGCCCTGCGTGGTCACACTCTAAAAGCTATACACTGATATTTTTCTCTCCTGGGCACTTTCCAGCCCAGCACAGCTCCCCCTAAACTCTTCCCACTTCCCTTGAACTCTTCGCACCCCCCCTGCCATCTCCCCAGCACAGCCCAGTCTGGCATGGCCCCACAGCAGTGCCCACCACAGGGTGCAGCAGAGCTCTGGGCACTCACCCCACAGCCCCAGACCCTCTGAAGGGCACAGCAGCTCCTCGGGGGTGGAGAGGGCTGAGCCCCAGGGGTGGGGGGCAGGTGTGGGGGCATCTGTGGCACAAGGCCTGAGGAGATCCCCTTGTATGATGGAAATGCTGCTATGGAGGCCAGCTCTGTCACACAAGTGCCCATTGCCTGTCCTTGCCTGCGGTCACAGGCCTGACACACAGCAGGACTCTAACCAAGCTTGAAGAGCACTCAGGCCTTCCACCAACCCAAGGGTTCAGAAGGAAAGCATGGAAGTGGGAAGAGAGCAGCTCGGGAAAGACCAAGCGCTGGTGCTCTCTGGCACTACTGCTGTGCCAGGACTCTTCTTCTTCCCCTCTGCACACAGGCTCTGCTCCCTGCAGCTGCAGAGAAGGTCTTGGAGGAAGAAACTTGGTAAAACAAGTCACTGCAGGGGTCTTTATTTTGTTTAAACACATGACACAGAAAGCCTGGATAGACTGTGAATTAGAAACTGGAGGAATAAAGACACTGCTTTGTGGACAGCATTCAGATAAGTAAAACAAAGCAAAAAGAGCAATCAAAAATCTCACTTAAAACCCAAAATCTCCCTAAAAAACACGAGAAGACAGGCTGGGCCTGTAATGATACATGAGTGCTATGCAGAAGACAACAGGAAATTTATTGCTTTTGAAAGCATCCAGTCATTGGTTTTCTCAGGGCATCCTTGATCTCATGGTTTCTCATGCTGTAGATGAGGGGGTTCACGACTGGAGGCACCACCGAGTACAGAACTGCCACCAGCAGGTCCAGGGATGGGGAGGAGATGGAGGGGGGCTTCAGGTAGGCAATCATGCCAGTGCTTACAAACAAGGAGACCACAGCCAGGTGAGGGAGGCACGTGGAAAAGGCTTTGTGCCGTCCCTGCTCGGAGGGGATCCTCAGCACGGCCCTGAAGATCTGCACATAGGACAGCACAATGAAAACAAAACACCCAAAGACTAAACTGACACTAACCACAAGTACCCCAACTTCCCTGAGGTAGGCATTTGAGCAGGAGAGCTTGAGGATCTGGGGGATTTCACAGAAGAACTGGTCCACAGCATTGCCTTGGCAGAGGGGTAGTGAAAATGTACTGGCCGTGTGCAGCACAGCATAGAGGAACCCACAGCCCCAGGCAGCTGCTGCCATGCGGACACAAGCTCTGCTGCCCAGGAGGTTCCCATAGTGCAGGGGTTTGCAGATGGCAACGTAGCGGTCATAGGCCATGACAGTGAGAAGAAAACACTCTGCTGAGATCAAAAAGACTAACAGAAAGACCTGGGCAGCACATCCTGGGTAGGAGATGGCCCTGTTGTCCCAGAGGGAGTTGGCCATGGCTTTAGGGACAGTGGTGGAGATGGAGCCCAAGTCGAGAAGGGAGAGGTTGAGGAGGAAGAAGTACATGGGTGTGTGGAGGTGGTGGTCACAGGCTATGGTGGTGACGACGAGGCCGTTTCCCAGGAGAGCAGCCAGGTAGATGCCCAGGAAGAGCCAGAAGTGCAAGAGCTGCAGCTCCCTAACGTTGGCAAACGCCAGGAGGAGGAACTCGGTGATGGAGCTGCTGTTGGACATCTGCTGCCTCTGGGTGTGGAGCACTGAACAAGGAGGCAAGGGCAGTGACAAGTTAGGACAGTATTCTCTGATCAAAATCAAAGCTATTTCTCGTAAAACATGTTCACTGCATTTTTTCCATTTCAGCAATATCTCTGTTCAACTCTGTGGATCGAACTCTGGTTGTTGCTGGCTGAGTGTGCCATGAGAAGCAGGACCTCTACCCACTGGCTGCCAAGGGGTTAGCCCTGCTCTGCAGGAGTGTGGTTCTTGGAATGGTGTCAGTCAGTGAGTTAGTCCTGGTGTTTGAATTGGTCAGATGAAACCGCTCCTAAGGTAAAAGTTCTTGTCAGCATCTGCCCTCCCAGGGATAAGAAATCACAATCAAAACAGTGTTTGAGTGACAGAAGGGTTTTTAGAGCTCTCCCCCATCTCACCTGTTGATTATCTTGGATTTCAGAAACCCGTGTCCTTTCTGCTTCACTCAGAGAAAATAAAGTATGTCCTGTGAGGCAAGAGGATTGCCTGTGGCTTAGTGCAGAGAGAGGGGAGCTGGTCTGTCACTCTGTGTTGTAACAACTACCCTGAGCTTGCACCTTTCTGAGATGGAGTGTAATCACACCCCCATATTAACCTGAAAAGGCTCCAGCCACTACTGAGAGCAGAGAGATCCACTGTCCAACACCAAGTGTCTCCCCCTTTCTCAAGGTCCCCAAAACCCACCTCTTGCCAAGAACACACATGGCTCATATCACAAACCCAACTGCATTTCCTCAGTCATGGCATCTCTGTGCTTCTCCATGGGGCATTCAGAAACACCAAATGGGACAAATCTGCATCCTGGAGGGCAGCTCACAGCTTGGAAGGACACCCAAAGGAGGTAGCCAAATGTCCTGACAATGGTATCTCAAGAAGGGAGAGTCAACTCATTTTCCAGGGGATGACACAGGCTGCAATGCCCACAGCCCCACAGCATGGAGGAAAACTTGGACACATGTAACCTTGTTCCCATGGACACAACTGCATGAGAGGACCCACAGGATCACTGTGTGACTCTGCAGCTGAAACTCCCATCCCGAGAGAGCCTGACAGCAAGAACAAGTTAACAATAACAATAACACTGACAAGTGCGGAAACAAGGAAAAACACAGTGATGGTTGGGATCAGAGAGGCAAGGGGAGACGCATCTGAAGTCTCAGGAAAGAGTTAGTCCTACCCAGCTGTGCATGCCACCTGCCAGACACCAGCACAGCCAGGCAGTTGTTCTCAGTCCCTGTGCTCTACTTCAGGAGGCTCCTATCACACTTACTGATCACTCCAATTCACAGCTCAGGAGTCTCAGGGACTGGTTCAAGCAAGACACATCCTTCTGCATTTCTCCTCCCAAATTCCCCAAGACTAGGAAGCAGAAAACACAGACTCTGGAAAGCTCCTTAACTTTATAGCTATCCCTGCTTTGACCTTCCCCTTGAAAAGTGCCCTCAGAAACGTCCTGGGGGTGATCTGGAGCTGTCAGCAGCCCTGACCCACACAGCACCCTCTTGCCAGCAGAAGGACCCTGCCCTGCTGCGAGATGCTTCTTCCACCCACAGCTTCTCCCCACTCTGCTGTTGGAGTTCCCAGGCAGGCTGAGTACTTACCCCGACCAGCAGCAGAGTCCCTGCCCCAGCACACAGCCCCCACAGTGCAGGGACCCTGCTCAGAAGGACAGCCCTGGGCACCCCTGGCTGCACACCCACCTTCACACTCTGCAGCCATCCCCAGGTGAAGGCAGCTGACATGCCCTGTCCCTCTGAGGGTGCAGCAGGGAAGCTGTGCTCCAAAGCACGGCCTTTTTCTCTGCACTGCAGAAACTGTGAGAGTCCCTCTGACAGATCCCATAGGCTGTGGGATGTGCCAGCTTTAGGAGGTCATTCCAGGAACCACAGCTGCATTGCCCTGCTGCCAGAGACTTACCCTGTCAAGGGCTGTCAAGATTTTTCTCCAGGTCAGCTCTCCTCTCTCCTCCCACCCCAGACTGCCTTTAAACTCTCTCTGCATCACTCCTCTCCGCTCAGTGCCTGCAGGCAGTGCCCTCAGCCCTGCTGCGCTTTGCAGAGGAGCTGCTCCTGGGCAGAGCTGTCTCTTGGCAGTGCTGCCTGCTTGCCATGAGCTCCCTCCAGCCCAGGAGCCCAGCCCAGCTCAGCAGCAGAGGAGCAGCCCAAGGCAGCCCTTTCTCTGCCCCCTCTGGGCTCCCTCCAGGTGTCTCTGGGGCTCCAGGGGAACCTGCTGGGAAACAGGCTGGAGCAATCACTGATGATCCTTCCCTCAGCGGCAGAGAGCCACTTCTTTAATGAAATAAAATTTTCCACTCAGAGACAAAGTTACATCTACATGCCACCTGTTTTTTTCTTTCCAGAAATATAATCATTCTCTCAGAGTTACTTGTAATGTACCACTTTTTTCGTGTTGTTTTTTAGACAGGATACTCAGAGAGTGTAAGGCAGGGATCTTCTTTACACCTACTGAGGGAAGGGATCCTTGGGTCAATGGTGGTGTTTCATCTGCGTTTCTATTCATGGCATTTGAAGGAGACTCAGCTCTCTCCCATGCACTCCACAAAGCCACAGGAGGTGGGATTCCTCTTGACTCTCTTCAGGTGGGCACAAAATAGGCACCTGCATGAGAGCTCCTTCTCTCAGCTCCCTTCTGAATTAATGGAGATGGAAGGCAGGAGTCAGGTGTTCAGATGCAAATACCTGTTGACATCTGAGTTGCCAGAGGTGGTCCAAGATACATGTAGGTAACAGCAAACTGTAATGGAGAAGTTCATAGAGACAGGGCAACATCTCCGGAATCATGTATGAGCCTAGTGGGAAAATCCTTTGGCCAAGTGACATGACACTCTATGACCAAATGAAGGCCAAAAGAACCTTCTCCTACTCCTTATCTTCATGGTAGTTTATACAGGTATTCATTCATAGGAACGATTGCAGTCATGTACCATAGCGAGAGCTGGGTCTCTCTCTTTTCCATCAGCTGAATTTACTATACCTCCACTGGCTCTAATGGCATGTGTCCCATGTTTGTCCCCACATGGCCTAACACAATTCAGGACAGGTACTCTATTTAATGTCCAGATCCAGGGCCACAGAGCTGCACCAGATGCCAAGGCTCGCATGGACCTCACAGGACCTACAGGAAAGCAATTCCCATTCAGGCTGGTACATCACAGACACTCCAGACGGCATCGCAGAGAGTGCGATTTGGTGCCTGTGTGCCCTTGACTGATGCCATCAGTCAGAGCCATCGTCATAAGATGCCATCAGGGATGCAAGGTCTGTCCCTTCCCCACCCAAGAGCAGCTGCTGGCATTGCATGAACATAAAGCAAAGTCACACAGGGGTTTTTACTCACTCCCTTGATGATCCAATCAATGAAAGACCAAGAATTTTCATAGTGTTCCTGGATACATCGTGTCTTCAAGGACAGCATTCTCCAAGCACAGCAATGGTCCACATCAAAACTCAGTAGAAACTCAGAAAGGAATTCAAGGGCACCAAGATGAACTTTTGGTACTTCAGGAAGTGTTAAAGAAGAAGAAAAAGAGATAAGGTAGGACCACTGCTGAACTGTGTAAAAGTAGGTGTAGATAGATCTGAGTTGCTCTACGTCACAGCCTCGCTTAATACCAGCCAGGTCTCCCAGGCCATTGAGCTGTGAGGCAGGACCCTGGAGCAGAACAACCAGCAGTTGACCGACAGCATCATTCATTCACACTGGAAGGGACCTTGGCAGGTGTCTTGACCAACCTCCTGCACAAAGCAGGGTCAGACCAGGTTATTCAGGTCTTTATGTAAACATCTCTTCATCACTTTCCAGGATCAAGCCTTTGCATATTCTCTGGGAAACAGCTTCCAGCGCTTCACTATCCTCGTGTTGCAAAAGTTTCTCCCTGTATGTGGCCTGACCATCTCTTTTTCCAGCCCATTGCCTCTTGTCCTTGTGTCTTGTACCACGGACATAAGCCTGACTCAGCCTTACTAGGACCAGTGCCATGATGCTTGCAGTTTCCCCCATGACCTTCCTTTCTCCCAGCTGAACAAGCCCAGCTCTTTTAACTTCTTCTCACACGACAAGTGCTTCAGCCCTGGTCACCTTGGTGGCCCTCATCTGACCTGGATCCAGTTTGCCAGTGTCTCTTTGGCACTACAGGGGGCTCAAAGCCTCGGGAATTTTTCTGGATATGATGTAAAATGTTCTGAGGAGAGAGGGATAATCAATTCCATTGGCTGTGCTGCTGCTCATGCAGCCCTTGATTCTGTTGGTCATCTTTGCTGCTGGTTCATCTTTTGCCTCATGGCACCCAAGGACCACCAGAGCCTTTCCCACAGAGCTGCTATGCAGCCGTGCAGCCCCTTGCCTCCCTCATTGCAGGGGCTTGGTCTGCTTTAGGGGCAGGACTTTGGATTTGTCCTTACTGGATAGCACGCAGTTCTCTTTTGGCCCATCCCTCCAGAATGCCTATGTCCTTTGGGAAGGCAGCCCTGCCCTCCAGTGCAGTGTCTGCTCTCCTCCGTGTGGTGGTGTCCTGGTTTGGCTGGGATAGATTTCTTCTTCCTAGCAGCTGGTACAGTGTTATGTTTGGGGTTCACTATGAGAAGAATATTGATAAGCCACTGATGTTTTCAGCTATTGCTAAGTAATGTTTAGTCTAAAGTCAAGGATTTTTCAGCTTCTCAAGCCCAGCCAGCAAGAAGGCTGGAGTGGTGCAAGAAGTTGTGAGGGGACACAGCCAGGGCAGCTGACCCAAATTGGCCAAAGGGTTATTCCATACCATGTGACATCATGTCTAGTATATAAACTGGGGGGAGTTGGCCTGGGTGGGTGTTATGGAATCCAGCAGGTGTTAAAACTCAGATTTATTCTTCAGCAAAATTTAGTTAGAAGTCCACATGCTCAATGATGTAAAGAGAATTAATACTACATGGCTGACTTAAGTATCGCCAAGATTTAAAGTGATGGCTCAAAATGCGCACCTAAAAGCTGAGGGCTCTCTCCCTTGAGGAGTTACCTCAGGCGGTGCCCTGACCCGAGAGGGAGTCCCCAACTGCTGACCTGGTGCTCCGAGGAGGACTGCCAACATGTCCTCTGGCAGGACTCTGTTTATACCACTGTTGAATCTGACCTGTGGTCATTTAATTCTATTGGCTAGGAGGGTCACCTCAGTGTACCTGGCACATCTCGATTAGCCAGTTCAAATTTCAACCTGCAGCCTCCAGGGTTTCCTTCCCCTTCTCCCTTCCTGGAGTTTTGTTTCCTGCTGGCAGGATGGAGGGGCGGGATGTACTGCCACATCCTTAACCGCACGAGTGGGCTAGACCAGGCCTCCCTAACTGCGCGGGCGTGGTAGAACTGGCCTCCCTACTGGCAAGAGCGGGGTAGAACTGGACTTCCTGATGGCAATGTTGGTGTAGTCCTGGCCTTCCTATCTGCGCGGGAGCGGTAGACCTGGTCTCCCTACCCAACTGGGCAGGATAGACCTGGCCTCCTGACTGTGCCACTGGGGTACACCTGGTCTTTCTACCCGAGTGGGAGGGGTAGATTTGTCCTCCATGTCCACACGAGAAAGGTAGACCTGGCCTCCCTAACTGTGCGGGCAGGGTAGACCTGGCATCCCGACTGGCACCAGTGTGGTAGACCTGGTCTCCCTATCCACACGGGTGGGGTAGACCAGGCCTCCGACCCCATGCGGGCAAGGTAGACCAGGCCTTCCTAACCGTGCGAGCAGCATAGACCTGGCCTCCCGACCAGCACTGGTGAGGTAGACCTGGCCTCCCTGCTGCACCGGTGGGGTAGACCTAGCCTCCCTACCTGCACTGGCCGGCTACACCGAGCCTTCCTGCCGGTGCCGGCAGGGTAGACCTGGCTGCCCTAGCTTAGTGGGCGGGGTAGACCGGGATACATACCAGCAAGGGCAGGGTAGACCTGGCCTCAAGACCGGTGCCAGTGGGGTAGACATGGCCTCCCTAACTGTGTGGGTGGGGTAGACCTGGCCTTCCTAATGAGCTGGCGGTCTAGATTTGGCCTCCCTACTGGCACCGGTGGGGTAGACCTAGCCTCCCTGCCGGTGCTGGCAGGGTAGACCTGGCCTCCCTAGCCTAGCAGAAAGGGTAGACCTGACCTCCAGACCAGCGCCAGTTGGGTAGACGTGGCCTCACTAAGCATGTGAGTGGTGTAGACCTGGCCTTACGACCGGCAAGGGCAGGGTAGACGTGGCCTGCCTAGCTGAGAGGACGAGGTAGAGTAGGACTCCATAAACGTGCGGGCGGGGTAGACCTGGCCTCCTGAAGGGCACCGGTGGGGTACACCTGGCCTTTCTAAACGCACGTGTGAGGTAGACCTTGACTCCCTGCTGGCACCGGCGGGGTATACCTGGGCTGCCTACCCAAGTGGGCAGGGTATACCTGACCTCCCTATTGGCAAGGGAGTGGGAAAACGTGGCTTCCCTAACTGCGCGGGTGGATTAGACCTAGCCTCCTTATCCGTGAGAGCAGCGTAGACCTCGCCTCAAAACCGGCGCTGGTGGGGTAGACATTCCTCCCTAACCGTGCAGGCAGGGTTGACCTGGCCTCCCTGCTGGCGCCGGTGGTGTAGACCTGGCCTCCCTACCTGCGCGGGCTGGGTAGACCAGGGCTCAGTAAATGCGCGGGCAGGGTAGTCCAGGCCTCCCTAACCATGTGGAAGGCGTAAACCTAGCCTCCCGACCGGCACCGGTCAGGTAGACCAGGCCTCCCTACCAACGCTGGTGGGGTAGACCTGGCCTCCCTACTGCACTGATGGGGTAGACCAGGCCTCCCGAACGATGCTGGTAGAGTAGACCAGGCCTTCCTAACTGCACAGGTAGGCTAGACCTGGCCTCCCTGCTGGCACCGGCGGGATAGACCTGGCCTCCCTAACCGAGCGGGCGGGGTAGACCTAGCCTCCATACCTGAGCAGTGGGGTAGACCAGGTCTCCCTAACCGCATGGGCGGGGCACGCCTGGCCTCCCCACCGGTACCAGTGGTAGGCCTGGCCTCCCTAACCACACTTAGCAGCGTAGACCTGGCCTCCCAACTGGCGTGAGT
Organism: Buteo buteo; assembly: GCF_964188355.1. Taxonomy (NCBI): domain Eukaryota; kingdom Metazoa; phylum Chordata; class Aves; order Accipitriformes; family Accipitridae; genus Buteo; species Buteo buteo. The sequence goes on along the minus strand of NC_134201.1, from coordinate 1,433,156 downwards.
GGGGTAGACCTGGCCTCCCTATCTGCGTGGGCGGGGTAGACCTGTCCTCCCTAACCACGCGGGCGGGTTAGGCCTGGCCTCCCTAACTGCGTGGGTGGGGTAGAGCTGGCCTCCCTACCAGCAAGGGCGGTATAGACGTGGCCTACCGAGCGGAGTGGGCCGGGTAGTCCATAACCACGCAGGCAGGGTAGAACTGGCCTCCCTACCAGTGCTGGTGTGGTAGATCAGGCCTCCCTATCCATGCGGGTGGGATACACCTGGCCTCTCTACTGGCGCCGGTGTGGTAGATCTGGCCTCCCTAAACGCATGAGTGGGGTAGATGTGACCTCCCTAACCTCACGGGCGGGGTAGATCTGGCCTCCCGACCAGCACCAGTGGGGTAGACCTGGCATTCCTAGCAGCGAGATCCGGGTAGACCAGTCCTTCCTAAATGTGCAGGCAGGGTAGACCTGGCCTCCCTACCAATGCTGGTAGGGTAGACCTGGCCTTCCTGCTGCACCAGTTGGGTAGACCTGGCCTCCCTGCTGCACCGGTGGGGTAGACCTGGCCTCCCCAACCATGCGGGCAAGGTAGACCTGGCCTCCCGACTGGCGCTGGTGGAGTAAATCTGGCCTCCGAACCTACGCAGGCAAGGTAGATCACGCCCCCCTAACCACGTGGGCGGGGTATACATAGTCTCACTACCCGAGTGGGCAGGGTAGATTTGGCCTCCCAAATGGCACGAGCGGGGTAGACCTGGCCTCCCTACCAGCGCCAGTGATTTAGACATGGTCTCCCTACCTGAGCGGGCGGGTAGACCAGGCCTTCATACCGGCAAGGGCAGGGTAGACCAGGCCTCCCTGCCAGTGCTGTGGGGTAGACCTGGCCTCTCTACCAGCGCGGGCCAGGATAATTATGCCTCCCTAACAGTGTGGGTGGGGTGGACCTGGCCTCCCTCCCCGAACGGGTGCAGTAGACCTGGCCTCCCTAACCACGCAGGCCGGGTAGACCAGGCCTCCCTACCGGCGATGGTGGGGTAGACCTGGCCTTCATAAGCGTGCGGACAGGGTAGACCTGGCCTCCCGACCACCACCAATATGCCTCCCAATCATGCAGTGACCCTTGCTGTAGACAAGATGGACCTTGCCATACTGCTGGCATTCAGGTGCTGGCAAAATGGCACCAGCCCTCTTGGAAGGTCATGGTGTGTTTTCCCACCTCCGTCTCCAGTGGAACATGGCTTTCCTGGACATGCTGTGCCATATTTGCTAACCACATGCCATTGCACTAGGTGCCCCAAGCACGGCACTAGTGGCCATTCTTAAGCCATTTAAAAGAGAGCCTTGACATTATATCACTGCCTGCAATGCAGGGGTGTGCTCATGTCTGAGTTTTGCAGTGAGCTGAGCAATACTGAGTGCAGCAGGGAGTGCCTAGACAGGGGTCTGACCATCCTTCTGGTGCACGCTTCCATTTGGTCAGCTGAAAGACCAGCAACTGCAATGGAAATGTGAGTCTAACTGACATTCAGGTGCCCTAAACTGTGGGTGTAATCTGAGGTCACCAAGGGACCCCTCTCCACAACCCCACAGCTGATACTCAGGCAGTTGTGGGTATCGCAGGTATGCTCCACCAGAGCCTGAAGACATGTTTTTGTCTGCAAAACACAAGTTTTTGACCACCCCTGGCACCTCAAATGCTACCAGGTGTTTGTGTGTGAGCAGCTGACAGCCAACCTGCATCCGCATGGATCCCAGCAGAAGCTCAGGGCAGGGGCTAGCCTGCAGGCACCTCTTTTGCACAAACTGCACTGGAGCAAGGTTGTGAAAGACCTTTAAGATCATTGAGTCTAACCATAAACCTAACCCTGCCAAGTCTACCACTAAACCATAGCCCTAAGTGCCACATCTAGACGTGTTTTAAATAACTCCAAGGATGGTAAGTCAACCACTTCCCCGGGCAGCCTGTTCCAATGCTTGATGACCCTTTCGGTGAAGACATTTTTCCTAATATCCAGCCTCGGAATATTGATTTTTGCCAGGAGGTCCTTTCTCATCCATACCAGCCTCCTGCAAGATAGCATGACTTCCTGCCTGTCTGGGTGTACTGTTCTGGTGCTTGAAGAGGACAGCCTTGACCATCAAAGAGCTCTCCCCTCTTCTCTGCAGGACCATATCCTATGGGATACTGTCAAGGATGTCCCTTGGCAGACCAAAGCCTGCTCTCCTGAAGTCCTGCTCTTTGCCTCTCAGGAACCTCAACTCTACTTTCTCACCCCTGACTATTACACCCCTGACCAGCTCTTCCTTGTTTCCAAGGATGTCGTCCTGCAGGACACTCCCTTTCACTGGCTCCTCAGGCACCCTTGCCACGAGGATGCTGTCAATGAACTCCAAACACCTCCTGGATGGCTTTCACCTCGCTGCGTTGCCCCTTCAGCAAATTTCAGGGCAGTTTCAGTCTGCCATGAGGACCAGGGCCTGCAAGCAGGAGGCTTCTTCCAGTTGTCTGAAGAAGGCCTCACCTGCTTTTCCTTCCTGTTCAGGAGGTCTGCAGCACTCAGCCACCCACCACAATGTTGCTTATGTTGTTCTGGCCTCTCATGCGGACTGTCCAACTGTCCCTATGCAGCAGTGCCCCATGCACGCCTGCTGCTCTCTCACATAAAGGGCAACTTCCCTTCCAGGTCCAGACCGATGGCTTTATCCGTACCTGACCTCCCCAAAATCGTCACTTTCTCCAGGAGGTGGTTTGGGCCACAGTATCCATCCAGCAGCCAACTCACAGACTCTCAGGGCTCTCCAATATCCACTCCAGGCTTATGGTCTCTAAAACAACTGGATCTCAGGCCTCTTTTTGTACTTGCTGCCTGCTTTGGTTTGATATTTGCTAGTGGTTTCCCCCACTGACATACACACTGACATCTCCTATTTTCCCCCACAACCACAGCAGGAAGCTGAGAGCACAGACCCTGGAAAGCACCTTTCCTCCCAAGTAGCCCCTGCCTTGATGTGCTTCTGGAAAATTCCCCCTGGGCATGCCCTGGGGTGATCTGGAGCTGTGAGCAACCCTGACCTATGCAGCACCCTCTCAACAGCAGAAAGACCCTGCCTTGCTCTGCCGACAGGTTGCTCCGTCCACCCACAGCTTCTCCCCACGGTGCCATGGAGAGATCCCTGGGCAGGCTGAGTGCTGACCCTGGCAGGCGGCAGAGTCCCTGCCCCAGCACACAGCCCTCCACGGTGCAGGGACCCTGCTCAGAAGGACAGCCCTGGGCACCCCTGCCTGCACACCCACCTTCACAGCCCTGCAGCCATCCCCAGGAGAGGGCAGCCTCATGCCCTGTCCCTCTGAGGGTGCAGCAGGCAAGCCCTGCTCTGGAGCATGTCCTCCTCCACACTAAAGAAACCCTGAGCGCTGTCCTGCCAGATCCTAGACACTGCAGCAAGGTGTGCCATTTCTGGGAAACCTAAAGTGAAAAGTCAGGTAGTGACTGCTCAGCAGTGGTAATTTGTGACCAAGGATTTATCTGGCATGGAGGGCAAGAAGTCCCAACTGCAGAAGGGTTTAAACTGGCTGGAAGCAGGAATGCCAGAGAGAGGAGGACTCCCTGTCAGGGAGTGGTTTCCCTTGGTGATGAGATAAGGAGCAGCCACAGCACTGTCTTGTAGCCATCTTGAAATGGGAGGCTCAGGGGACACTTTGGGCAGCAGAGCTGGGCTGGGGGAGGGACGCAAAGCCAGGCTGAGGTGGTGTCCTGGTTTCAGCTGGGATAGAGTTAAGTGTCTTCCTAGTAGCTGGTACACTGCTATGTTTTTGAGTTTGGTATGAAAAAAAATGTTGATAACACACTGATGTTTTCAGTTGTTGCTAAGGAATATTTAGTCTCAAGTCAAGGATTTTTCAGCTTCTCATGCCCAGCCAGTGAGAAAGCTGGAGGGGCACAAGAATTTGGAAGCACACACAGCCAGGGCAGCTGACCTAATGTGGTCAAAAGGGTATTCCATACCCTGTGACGTCCCATCTAGAATATAAACTGCAGGTAATGGGGGTGGGGGATCGCCGCTGGGGGACTAACTGGGCGTCGATCAGCAGGGTGGTGAGCATTTGCATTGTGCATCATTTGTATATTCCAATCCTTTTATTATTACAATTATTGTCATTTTATTAGTGCTATTATTATCATTATTAGTTTCTTCCTTTCTGTTTTACTAAACTGTTCTTATCTCAACCCGCGGGTTTTACCTTTTTTCCCAATTCTCTCCCTGATCCCACTGGGTGGAGGGGGAGTCAGTGAGTGGCTGCGTGGTGCTTAGTTGCTGGCTGGGGTTAAACCGTGACAGGTGTCCTGTGCTGACCCTCACAGTATTGGTGCTGGTGCAAGTGTGTATGAGGAATCACCTTGGGACGCATCTTTGCAGCCGCCTTGTAGAACTGCTTACAGTACTAGGACTCTGCCCAAAGTAGTGTTCATTAAGTTATGTTTTTAATATACTCAAACAAAAACATGTCTTTAATTCACCTCAGGGGGTACACTAAAACTTCCCCAACCGTTCTTGACTTCTGAATATGTTCATCCTTCATGAAGAAAGTCTCAGGAACAACATCAATCAGAGACTGCTGATATCACTTCTTGTGTAAGCAGGAAAAATCGGAGCACTAGAAAAAACCCTGGTTGGATGCCAGGTGCCCACCAAAGCCGCTCTATCACTCCCCCTCCTCAGCTGGGGGGGGAGAAAATATAACAAAAGGCTCGTGGGTCAAGATAAGGACAGTTTAATACAGTGATAGCAAAGGTCGCGCGTGCGAAAGCAAAGGAAAAAAAACAAATGATGTTATTCTCTACTTCCCATCAGCAGGCGATGTCTAGCCGCTTCTCGGGAAGCAGGGCTTCAGTACGCGTAGTGGTTGCTCCGGAAGACAAAATGCCCCCCCTCTGTCTTCCTTTACTTAGCTTTTATATCTGAGCTGACGTCATATGGTATGGAATATCTGTTTGGTTAGTTTAGGTCAGCTGTCCTGATTGTGTCCCCTCCCAAGATCTTGTCCTGCCCCAGCCTGCCATTGAGGGGAGGGCAAAAATGTTGGGGAGACAGCCTTGATGCTGTGCCAGCACTGCTCAGCAGTAGCCAAAACACTGGTATGCTATCAACACCTTTCTAGCTACTGATGCAGGGCACAGTGCTATGAGGGCTGCTGTGGGGAGTATTAACTCCATCTCAGCCAGACCCAATACAGCGATGCTGTAAGTCGTTCTTAAGGCAAAGCTGCACGCTTTCACTTGAATCACCCTAACGGAATATTTACTTGCTTAAGACGCGTAGTAGTGAAAAAGACCACGCTCTCCAAAGCTGATACTCCGTTACGACTGGGTAATATCTAAATCCTTCAACCTGACACATGACGCAGGTCTTGGTATCGGTGAGCTGGAAGGGCTGTAGGGAGAACCACAGCCCATCCGTAATATCCTTCAGGACAACTTACCTGAAAGACAATTTAAATGATGTGACGAGCGAAGGGAATAAAAGCAACCACGCCTCTCTGCTTATACATCGGGGTTTTTTTAATCAGAATGCAGCGGTGACTGTCAGAAGTAACGTTTTGATAATCTAATATTACAGTGAAAACCCGTTGTGTTGTGGGATTCTCATTTCTGCCCTTTTTACTGTGTTTTTGGGGTAATAGCCACGTTTAGAACAGCATTGTTAAAACTGAAAATAAGGCAGTTTCTTACAGGTTCTTTCGCATGGTGTCAGTTAAAATGAAAACATGATTAAAATTGAACAATCATAGTTCTTTTTTTCCCCCCACTATGATAAAACCACGCACCTGTATTTCTCAAGAGCTGGACTTAACGTTCATCCGTAAAGAAGAAGTCTTGCTTAAAGCACAAGAAAACAAGTCTTTTCCTCATAAATGTTACAGGTTCCCGTGAGGCACGGAGATAAACGCATTAAATGGCAATTTCTGTCTTTGCTAGGTTCAGGTGAATAAAATGGTTAAGTCGCTGAACAGAAGCCCTATGGAAATGAAAACTAGTTTTTGTTCATACTGAATCATGAAGGCATGGAAAATATAGACAAAGTGCAAGTAGTGATCCAGCCGCAGTTTGAGAAAACTAACACCAATCTGTGTTGTAACTGATGAGAATGTATGTTTTTTGAAAGGTCCAGAAGCCAGTATGTACTCACTTTCAATTTTTTTAAAAAAGGGCAGTTTCTAAAGGCCACAAAACCACACTGTTAGCGTATTTATTTTAGCAAGTGGTGACCTAGAGACCACCTGCTGCAACATGGTATTCCTGCGGAAGCAGAATAGCTTTTTTAAATTTCGCTGGGATTTACTGATTTTATACCCATCCAAAGCCTGATGATAAAACAGTGGGAACAAATCTGTATCATTATAAACAAGACAGAAACACCAAAAATCCAATTCCTTGTTACAGGCTGAATGCACGGCCCGCCCCCCAAAGTTAAAAATTCAGAATTTTGTTCACTTTTTTGATCCTACAAATTTTACAGGGCAGGTTTTTACCTCTTCTCCGGCCAAAAACCAATGATACTGAGTGAAAGAGAGAGAGCGGGGAAAGACGACAACCAATCGCTTTGGAATTCAGAAACATTTAGAAAAGACCAACTTTTGTTAGTCAGAAGCAATGGACGGGGAGGACAGAACTAGTGCGTAATCGTGTGCACAATAAAAAGGTTTTGAAGGAAAAGGGGTTTTTTTTCATGCTTTTCTAACTGTATTGAGAAATGCACTAAAATCCTCTTCCACGAGAATGCTGCAGCAGTGCCAGACGTGCTTGATACATTTCTTTAAGTTTTTTATTTGCCAACATCTTCAGGAGCTGTGATCATCCTTTGAATCTGAGCAGTTCCCTCATAAATCTGAAAAGAAGGATGGCAATAATGTCAGCTGATCATTTTTTTGCAATATTTTAACAGATCTCTCTATGCTTGTACATCTTCATAGCACTAATCCAGTGTGGATTAAGATGTGCAGAAAGACCAGAGTCAACTGAAAAAAATTCGAGTGGGACTTGATTAACTACAGTGGGCTAAACGCAATAAACCACATTCAAGGTACTGAGAGACAGTCTTGTTCTCTCCGATGCTCTCATCAAAACTCAGTAAGGTTCTCATGAAATTAACAGACACAGTGGGTGCAGAAGGATGGGGAAAATGTCTTAGCTGGTGAAGAAAATACATAATTTAGGTTTTACAAAGTAGGTTTTGAAAGAGCGGGTGCAGGGGAGGAGGTGACCTGTGCTGAAAATGTTTTATTTTCTTTGACTGGCCTTTCAAGGCCATAGCGAATGTTCACTTTCATCCATTTTTTCCCACTGCTCCTTCTTAAATGGTACACTCTTCAGCAGACTATTTCTTTTTTTCTTTCTTTTTTTTTTTTTTTTTAACCATGTATTCTTGCATTTTTCTCTAGAAACATTCTGCATCGTCCCTCTGTCCTGTTTGGCTTGCTGGGACCAAAGTCACAGATACACAACAAAAAATGAATATGGGTCTAACGCAGAAGGAAGGTCGTAAACTCCGCAGGTACAGTGCAACATGATTCAAGGGCAACATAATTTAGGGGTTTAAGTCTTTCAGCTCCCAGTTCTGCCAAAACTTGCTTTGGCAAATTGCTCCGCTGCATGCAAATTCACTTTTCTCTGTCATCATAAAAGAGGGGTAATCTTCCCAAGGACCTTACAAAGTTTTTCAAAAAGAAAGACCTGTGGTCACGCTGGTGTTTTGGCTCAGAGGAACTTGTTAATTTTTCAAAAATAAAGACCTGTGGTCATGCTGGTGTTTTGGTTCAGAGGAAATTGTTAATTTTTCAAAAATAAAGACCTGTGGTCACGCTGGTGTTTTGGCTCAGAGGAAATTGTTAATTCTCAAAGCGGATTCTTTGGCTGCTGCTGCTTACCCCATGTCTAAATTACTTGCTGATGAAGAGAGCCGTGAAACTGAAGCATAAAGACATCAAACCCCAGAGCTTTCTGAAGTGACCACGAGAAAGGTTTTGGTTTACAAGTCAACGGGAGTAGTGTCAAGCATCATTGACAATTAAAGAAAGGAAGTTTTCCGAATCTGAGAAATTAAGTTAGAGTTTCTATCATAGTAGCCTAGATTTGTAGCCAGGCAGAAACCCAGAGCAAAGCATGGACGTCTAAGAATGTTACCAGTCAACACAGGAGCAGAACTGTGTCATACTGAGAAATATCAACTATACGGAAGAAAAGAACCGGTGGAAAACAAAGTTTCTGTACGTGAAACAAATGGCCAAAAGCATATACTGTCTGGAGTTGGGCAGTAATATAGGGAAGTGTAACCAAGAGACGTTGGATGAAATAATTGTAAAGACAGAAGCCTTTCTTGTGTTCTTTTGGGGATGAAGGGGAGCAGAAAAAGCACCCCAAATCTAATAATAAGTCTGATCAATTTGAAAAATTAAAAAAAAAAAAAAAGTCTACCTAGCCATGCATTCATGATGGGTCAGTGCAATGGAAAAATCTAAATAACTGGGATCCTGTATAATCAGTGTCAACTTTCACATAAACTTCTAAGCCTCCCACCCTTTTTCTCTAGAAAACCATGGCACCTGCCAGGAAAAAAGCCCAACCGTAACAAAATTCAATTAGTCATTCATTTCCTCACTTGCAGGAGTGCAATGAGGACTAAGAACCTTTAGATTCCAAAGCAGTAATGTTCTATCCTTAGATAGAGGAAGAATTCTTGGCTAGTGAGAATAGTTTTAATTTTAAAGTCAGCTGTAAGAGAAGCTTCAACTACCTGGAAACTTAGCAGCTGCATTTCTTGATACCTTTTCTGAAACGTTTTATCGGGTCATTATTAATGTCAGAAGTGAAAAGATAAAGATTACTGGTTTTGCTAAACACAATTAAAAGATTCTTGCTTAATAAAGAACAGTAGCATAGTGCATGCTAAGAGAAGAATTACGACATGGAATAATTTCTTGGTCATAATACTGCAGAAAAAGATACGTGGATTATGGGTGACTATGGGCTAAATGTGAATAAATGTGAGCATGTTTGTTTGTGGTTTTTTTTTTTTTTTTTGAGGGGTTGAGGAGGGGAGCTGATCACTCCAGGCTGTGCCAAACTTCTGTTAATACAACATGCGCAAGATAATTAATCCATGATACTCAGTGCTGGTGATGTAATCTGCCCAGTTTAGGATACCAAAGTTTCAGACGGAAAGTTTAGAGCACAGCAAGAAGTGATGAAGAGAACAGCATCACACGTAAACCATCTACTTCTACCTCCAGAATACCAAAGCAAGCCTCGGTATTTTGATCACTGTTTTCTACAGCGCTTTTTTCTAAGAGTTCCAAAGCTTCAAAATGAAGACTCCAAGAATTTCAAACAGTTACCACATCAGAAAAGCAAAACCACACCAGTAAGTTTCTTCCTCTTGCGTAGGTCAAGTTGTTGATTGAATGCAAAGAGTTTTGTGTGCAAGAATTTGCCTGATTTGCATGCCCTTTCTTTAAATGGAAGGATTATTCCTCTCATTCTCCATTTTTTTTTTTTTTAGTATGTGTACATCACGATTTCAACTAAGTAGCCTTTAAGTTTATTTGATAGAAAATGTTTGCGTGGCTGTGAAGGTCACATTCTCTCTTTTACTCACCTGGTAGATTTTAGCATCTCTCATGAGTTTTTCTACAGGATATTCAGTATTAAATCCATTTCCTCCAAAAATCTGCCCTGCGTCTGTAGCTACTTGGTTTGCAACATCACCCACGAATGCCTTTGCAATGGAAGCGTAGTGCCAAGAATGACGAAATAAACTAAGTTAATCTTTGCCAGCTTAAAATTCTATGACATCCAAGAAGAATGTAGTCATCTTAATTTCTTACTTTGCAAAGCCAGCACACTCAGGAAATTTTACTTGAGAAATTCTCCATAACTTGGATCAGGTTCTCAACTGTAAGTTGAATTAGACTTTCAGTTTTTTAATTCTAAAATCCACTTAGGCACAGGGATTAAGTATTGAATTTTGAAGTTGTGCTTTACTTTTCATGAGATCTGTTCTTAGCTTGCTGTTTATTTGTATTTCTTAAAACCTGCTAAGTGGCGTGATTGGCAATGTTTTCTGCTCATATTAATACCGTGAGTCTTATTTCACGTCCCTCACAGAGGTTTTTTCCTTCCCTGAAAATCCCTGTTCATTAAAGTTGAAGAACTTAAGTCTGTCTTGACAGGACGTGAGTTTCAGGGGTTTGGGTGGAGTTTTCTTTGAGATTTTACTGTTATCACCAGTAAGTTCTAGAAGAATCCCAGGATTTACTGCATAGCTAGATTTACTTAGTGCTGAGCTGTATGCTTGAAAACCCAAGAGATATAATCAATCGCACATCCTAAATGTCAAGGAACAACCTTGAAAATGCTCTAGTAGTACATCTGGTATGAAAACATGGGGTTTGGATATATTTATTTTTATATATTTAACTTCAACAATTGGTTCTTTTGGAACTCGTACATCTTCAAAGACAATACCTCTGGTATCAGCGCAGTGCTGACCCACGTTCATTTCCCAAAAAGGGAAGTTCACAGAGGTGCAACTAAGTTGGGTTCTTCCAATATCCATTCCATTTTCATTCTTTAGTTTACTCAAAGCATAAAATAAGCCTTTTTTTTCCCCCCAAAACCCCTTTATTTTTATCCGAAAATCACCATATCTACAACAAACAACAGTTTTGCATTTACAGACCAGCATGCCCTTAATTTCTCACAGCTGGGCAGTTTACTTTCTCTGTATGTGGAATCAATTCTGTAGCTGTAATCACTCTTTTGTCTTTTTCTAGTTCATCTGTATCCTTTGAGATGGGAGAGGAGAAAGCAAAGAACCTAACATGCAGGCAGTAGTGGAATACAGCTGTACTACAAACAAACAAATAAATAAATGAGATTTTTCAAGCTTTCAGACTCCTTTCCTAATTTTCAATGTCTAGTTTTGCCTGCTACTAAAACCAGTACTTTAGTTCTTTCTTTGTTTTCTTTCTTTCCTCCCCGTCCCCAGCCAAAAGAGAATTAGCACCAGTGTCTCCGAGGGCTGTTCCTTGAGCAGGAGGAGCTAAAATTAAAGCATATTGTGTGTTTAGGGTTAAAGTTTTCCACCTTGCTTCTTACTTCTTACTAGGCACGCTAGTTCACGTTAATTGGCACTTGTCGATTAAACGGTTCTCAAACGTTCTTTTGCAGCTGTGCAAAGTCGCCTTACTTTAGACCATTCGGCAGAGTTCCTTATCTGAATGAATAAAAATATAATTATTAAGTACGTCTTATGAATAGCGTCTGTATGCTGTGAAAATGAAAAGATCATTGAAAATGCTCTGTTGCTTCACAGCCTTTTTTCTTTCATGGCAATTTGTTGCATTATTGGTTTAGCAGCAAATAGTAATTCCTGGCTTGTCAAATAAGAGGCATACACTTCATCTTTCTTCCAATTTGGATTCCAGGGCTGTTTGCTTCCACAATTAATTTAGTAAAAACTTTGCTTGCAGGAGCTTTTGGATCTGGATCAGTACGAGCTAAAAAAAAAAAAAAACAAAAAGATGAGGGGAGTCAGTTTATCCTCACAATTAATAATCAGATACTTTTCGAGCTAACGTTAAATTTTTTTATGTGTGCTTCTACCATATAATAAATCTATCAATAAGTTAACAACCCTTTTTTCTTGGGCCTTCCAAAAATAAACTGAGAGAGAGCAAGAGAGAGGAAGCTTCAGTGCACCTCTTACCGCAAAAGTCAAGATTTAATTAAATTCCTTCCAATCAGCATGCAAAGGTTCACCTCCTTTTCCATGTATTCTAAGTCTTAATGTTACCATCAGCTTCACAAAGAGTACAAAAGAAACCTATTCACAGCATATATGCAGAAATCAATGCTTAGGAAATAGAGTATTGAATGCAAAATGTTATCACCTGATTTCAAAGATCTTAACCTTGTTCTTCCAAGTGTAAGTTCTAAATAAGTTTTTTACTGTTAGAAATTAAACAGTCGTAAATCACATTTATGGTGTTCAGTAGATAACAGGTAGATTCCCTTGATGGTTCTGCCTTGAACAAGGAAGCAAATAACAAGAAAATTCAGCTTTATATGTGAATGTAGAAAGTTTTTTGTCTTGAATTAGAAAGAAATTATGTGTTGGGGGTGAGCATGATCTTGTTATGTGAGACATGATGAAAGAGGTCTCGATTGTAAAGCACCTTCATCGACACCACAGCAAAATCTGGGTTCTTGGACACGTGGAAAATGTCTTCCCTTAAGAAAATAAAATGTAACACCACAATTGTAGAGTTTTTCTATTTTCACCAAAAGTGAGAGGTGTTTCTAGCAGCACAAAGCAAAGACCCTTGGAACATGAGCCTGGCGAGTACTTTGCAAGTTACCTCTTACTGTTGCTGCCCTTCCCTGAAGAGAAACTGGAATTAATTTTGTTTGATAGCAGCAAAAATGGAGAGGAATTCTTGAAGGGAGTTTCCATTTCACCACTCGGTTTCCTCCTTAGGCATCGCACAGCACGGAGACTTCTTCCTTCTACCTTGTGCTGATAAGCCGGTCACTGTTGCCGAAATCTGGAATAAAACTCCTTAACGGCAATGAGAAGTTAAGGAGCAGGCACTTCTTTATTGCAGCGCTGGGCACACAGGGGATCACTCCACCTCGTGTGTGCACCTGTCTGGTTTAATCATGCAGGTTAAATACACACCTGTTATACATAGTCACTAGATTTCTGGGAAATGCCATACATGATCATCAATTGTCCGATAAATCATTAGCATATGTAAATGTCGCTCTACGCAGGCACAGTGAAGTCTCTGGTGGTCTTCAGAAGCCCTCTGGTGGTCTTCCATAGTCTTCCTCACTTTGTCCGATAGTTGACCTCTCTTATGTGATTCTGCGCAGTACGATTTTTGCCATCATGTATTAGATTACATAAAAAGTACATTCAATGTTAATTCTTAAATTTAACGTTTTTAGTGATTGGCCCTCAGTCACACCACCTTATCAATACTCTTATACTAAAACATTCATTGGTTAATCTTACTTAATTCCACTAACTGGAATCTTGATCCAAGTGGGGTTTCTAAGCAACAGAACTAAGGTCCATAACGATCTCTCTTAGTTTCTTAGGACAAAACACTACAAACTAACAAATCGGTCAAAGTTTCTATGCTTAACTGATTTTAGACAATACTTATTTTCTTATGACTGTATACAGCACATTTTGTATGTTCCTAAGTTTCTATAGCTATTGTGAGCTTCAAACCCCTATTTTCTACAATCTTTACCCTTTTAACCAAACCTGACTTAAGTGAAATTTCAACTTTTATTAAATATTGGTAACATCACTCATCTTACAGAAAGAGGGGAAACAGTAGTCTCAGGAAGGCAGCACGTAAAGTTTCAAACACCACAAGCCTGCCCCCCTTACGTTCCTGAGACGTCTCATGTATTTGGGAAACAGTACGGCACTCTCATCTCAAGGAATCCTGTCCGTGACGCCAATTTAAATGTCCCGATCCAATGTCAGGGAAGGTTTCGATATGATCCCAAGAGCGAGATTAAGACACAAACGAGGTCAAAGGCCGTATACCCAGAAGAGCTTTTATTATCAAAAGTATCAAATGTGGAAAATGGTGGCGATAGGATAGAATGGAAGAAAAGGTAGAAATGAAGCAAGCAGTTGGGATAGGATTGCAAGGACAGTCACTACCACGGATCCAGGGGCATCCTGTTGGTCCTCAATCTTCAATTCTTTGGTGGTAAAAAAGGCCGCTACAGCTTGTCTCTACAGGCTTTTATAGGGCATATTTCGATAATGTCATGCGCTGCAGGTTTTGTCTATCGCAGGACCTTCGCGTGATCGACACCAGAAACCAGTATCTTATCAGCTCCAGCCCCGTTTCCTCCCCTGGATGCCTCAATGGCCTGGTAATCGTCCTTATGGACAGAGGAGTGTCCTGCTCAAACAGATCATCTCGGAGACAAAGGGCTCGAGATAAGCAGTTCACAGTTCCTTGAGATGACAGCCCAGTCCCTCACACCTAACAACCTTTGAGGCAAATGCTTCAAGATAACAATTCAGTCTCTTACACAGTCACTGCCCACCCCAGGCACATTCGGTTCCTGGAGATCCCCCAGGCTCTCCAGACATCTCCACACTCCTGGGGGATGTCCTCTGCCCTGTCATGTGTGCGGAAACCCTGGGTATGTACCACAGTGACAACTCACCATCTCCACTGTCACCACACACCAGTGGGAAGGTCAGAAATCCTACCCTTGATCTCCAACAGCTACCTACATGACCATGTGCTTTTCTCTTTGAAACAACAGACCCTCTTGGCATGCCATGAGCTTTTCTCTTTGAAATCCAAGGAGCAACAGGCCCTCTTGGCATGAAATTCCTTCGAACTACTGTTGACATCAGCTCAGGAAGGACGGCTCCATCTTGAGGAACTGCACTGGGAATATGATATTTCGTTACAGAGATGCTATGAGAGAGTCAACTCTGACCCAGTGTTAGACACAATCTTATACAGTTTAAATGTGAGACAGAGAAGGTTCATTCCTCTGGAGAGTGAGATAAATACAGAAATTTATGCAGGAACATAATAGCAAGAAATAACAATGCAAAAAAAATTAACAATTGTAAGAAACAAAGTACAGGCCTGCAATGGGAAAACATGGGAGTCATTTGTGGAGAGACACAGAAAGTTTATCCCTATTGAGAAACATCCCTGAAATCACTTTCCTAATGCCAGCCTTGAGCTCCTGGTTCCTCATGCTGTAGATGAGGGGGTTCACTGCTGGAGGCAGCACCGAGTACAGAACTGCCACCACCAGGTCCAGGGACGGGGAGGAGATGGAGGGGGGCTTCAGGTGGGCAAATATGCCAGTGCTGATAAACAGGGAGACCACGGCCAAGTGAGGGAGGCACGTGGAAAAGGCTTTGTGCCGTCCCTGCTTAGAGGGGAACTTCAACACAGCCCTGAAAATCTGCCCATAGGACAGCACAATGAAAACGAAACACCCAAATGCTAAACAGGCACTGACCGAAAGAAGCCTGGCTTCCCTCAGGTAGGAGTGTGAGCAGGAGAGCTTGAGGATCTGGGGGATTTCACAGAAGAACTGGTCCACAGCATTGCCTTGGCAGAGGGGTAGTGAAAATGTATTGGCAGTGTGCAGTGCAGCATTGAGGAACCCACAGCCCCAGGCAGCTGCTGCCATGTGGACACAAGCTCTGCTGCCCAGGAGGGTCCCATAGTGCAGGGGTTTGCAGATGGCAACGTAGCGGTCATAGGCCATGACAGTGAGGAGAGAGTACTCTGCACCAAACAAGAAGAATACAAAGAAGACCTGGGCAGCACATCCCAAGAAGGAAATGCCCCTGGTGTCCTGGAGGGAATTGGCCATGGATTTGGGGACAGTGGTGGAGATGGAGCCCAAGTCGAGAAGGGAGAGGTTGAGGAGGAAGAAGTACATGGGTGTGTGGAGGCGGTGGTCGCAGGCTATGGCTGTGATGACGAGGCCATTTCCCAGGAGGGCAGCCAGGTAGATGCCCAGGAAGAGCCAGAAGTGCAAGAGCTGCAGCTCCCGTCTGTCTGCAAATGCCAAGAGGAGGAACTCAGTCATGGAACTGCCGTTGGACATTTTCTTCCTCGGGGCAGGGGGACCTGTCACAGGAGAGAAAGACAGCACCAAGTTATGGGAGACTGCTCTGAACAACATCAAAGACATTTCCCACAGGCCCTCCCCCTCCCACACACACAGACCCTTTTCTTTTTCTGGGAGACCTTCCTTCAGCTCTGTGGTTTGAGCCCTGGTTGGTGCTGGCCAAGCGTGCAATGAAGAGCAGGGCCTCTGCCCATGGGCTCTTGGAAAGTCAGCCCTGCTCAGCAGCAGTGGGTTCATGGGATCGGTGCGGGCAGGGGCCAGTCTGCCATCCCAGTGCTAAGGAACCACAGTGGTAAAAGAAGTTTAAGAGTTCTAGGGTTTTTTTTACAGCTCCCCCCATGGCCCCTGGGGAGTTTTCTTAGATCTCGGGAACCTTCAGCATTTCTGCTGCACTCAGTGAGAACAGAGTGAGTCCTGCGAGGCAAGAGGATTGCCTGTGGCTTAGTGCAGAGGAAAGGGAGCTGGTCTGTCCCTCCCTTTAGTTCCCAGTTGCGCTGTGCTTTCACCATTCAGAGATGGAGGGTGATCACAATCCCATGTTACCCTGAAAAGCCGCCAGACACTGCTGAGAGCAAAGACACCCACTGCAGACCACCAAATGTCTCCCCCTTTCTATGGGTCTCAGAACCCTGCTTCAAGCCAAGGGCACACATGGCTCATTTCACAAACCTAACAGCATTTCCTCGGTCAGAGCCTCTCTGTGGTTTTCCATGGGGCTTTCAGATAACACAAAGCTGCTAGAGGACAGGTTTGCATCCTGCAGGGCAGCTGACAGCTTGGAAGGACACCCGGAGGTGATAGCCAAGTGACCTGATGTGATGGCACCTCTGTAAAGTGTCGTGGTTTAACCCCAGCCAGCAACTAAGCACCACGCAGCCGCTCACTCACTCCCCCCCCACCCAGTGGGATGGGGGAGAAAATCGGGAAAAGAAGTAAAACTCCTGGGTTGAGATAAGAACGGTTTAATAGAACAGAAAAGAAGAAACTAATAATGATAATGATAACACTAATAAAATGACAACAGGAGTAATAAAAGGATTGAAATGTACAAATGATGCGCAGGGCAATTGCTCACCACCCGCCGACCGACACCCAGCCAGTCACCGAGCGGCGAATCCCTGCCCCCCCCTTCCCAGTTCCTAAACTAGATGGGACGTCACATGGTATAGAATACACCGTTGGCCAGTTTGGGTCAGGTGCCCTGGCTGGGCATGAGAAGCTGCAAAATCCTTGACTTTAGTCTAACCACTAGTGAGCAACAACTGAAAACATCAGTGTGTTATCAGCATTCTTCACATACTGAACTCAAAACATAGCACTGTACCAGCTACTAGGAAGACAGTTAACTCTATCCCAGCTGAAACCAGGACATAAGGGAGAATCAGCTCATTCCCCATCCCCACAGACACCATTGAGCATAACCCCTCAGATGATAGGAAAGCTGGGACACTTGTCGCCATGGACACAGCTGCAGAAGAGGACCCACAAGGTCAGAGTGTGACTCTGCAGCTGAAACTCCCATCCCCAGAGAACCTGACGGCAAGAACATGATAACGATAGCAATGACACAGACGAGTGGAGAACCAAGTAAAAAGCAGAGATTGACTGGCTCAGACAGGCAAGGGGAGAGGCAGCTGCAGTCTCAGGAAAGAGTTACCCTTACCCAGCTGTACATGCCACCTCCCAGACACCAGCACAGCCAGGCAGTTGCTCTCAGCCCCTGGGCTCTGCAGAGGGAACTGGGCACGTGGCTGGAGAGCTGCCCTGTGGCTCGGCTGGATCTCTGGCTGCTGAGGAGGTGGTTCGTGTCTTGGACCCCCCAGCCCTGAGGGCAGAGGCTTTGCTGGGTGGGAGAGGAGGCAAGGGGGGTTGCTCACAGGAATGGGTCTGCGTTGGTGGGGATGATAGAGAGATTTCTGAATTCTCCCTCCCACAGCATTTCTGGTTTTAGTTTCCTCTCATTCCCTGGTCAATCCCCTGCTGCCAGAAGATTTTCTTCCTGGGAGGTGTTTCCCTGTCACTTCTCAGACACCCTATCCCAACCTCTGTGCACTCTCCTCAGCTCCACAGAAACCTGCCTGCTTGCCGGGCACCGGCTGGGCCCATGTTCCTGTTGCAGGTGGAAAAGGGCAGGTTAGAACAACCCTGCTGGATCCAGCAAGGGTGATGCTGGTGCTGTCCACAGGCAGAGGATTAGCTGAAGGCACTTTAGGTGGCTCCTATCAGACCAACTGATCACTCCAATTCACAGCTCAGGAGTCTCAGGGACTTGTTCCAGCAGGACAGCTCCTTTTCCATTTCTCCCCCCAAATTCCCTAAGACTAGGAAACAGAAAACATAGACTCTGGAAAGCTCCTTAACTTTATAGCAATCCCTGCTTTGATCTTCCCCTTGAAAAGTGCCTTCGGAAACATCCTGGGGGATGATCTGGAGCTGTGAGCTGCCCTGACCCACACAGCACCCTCTTGCCAGCAGAAGGACCCTGTAATTCTGTGAACTGTTTCTTCCACCCACAGCTTCTCCCCACTCTGCTGTTACAGTTCCCCAGGCAGGCTGAGTCCTTACCCTGACCGGGGGCAGAGTCCCTGCCCCAGCACACAGCCCCCCACGGTGCAGGGACCCTGCTCAGAAGGACAGCCCTGGGCACCCCTGGCTGCACACCCACCTTCACACTCTGCAGCCATCCCCAGGTGAAGGCAGCTGACATGCCCTGTCCCTCTGAGGGTGCAGCAGGGAAGCTGTGCTCCAAAGCACGGCCTTTTTCTCTGCACTGCAGAAACTGTGAGAGTCCCTCTGACAGATCCCATAGGCTGTGGGATGTGCCAGCTTTAGGAGCTCATTCCAGGAACCACAGCTGCATTGCCCTGCAGCCAGAGACTTACCCTGTCAAGGGCTGTGAAGATTTTTCTCCAGGTCAGCTCTCCTCTCTCCTTCCACCCCAGACTGCCTTTAAACTCTCTCTGCATCACTCCTCTCCGGTCGGTGCCTGCAGGCAGTGCCCTCAGCCCTGCTGCACTTTGCAGAGGAGCTGCTCCTGGGCAGAGCTGTCTCTCGGCAGTGCTGCCTGCTTGCCATGAGCTCCCTCCAGCCCAGGAGCCCAGCCCAGCTCAGCAGCAGAGGAGCAGCCCAAGGCAGCCCTTTCTCTGCCCCCTCTGGGCTCCCTCCAGGTGTCCCTGGGGCTCCAGGGGAACCTGCTGCGAAACAGGCTGAGGCAATCACTGATGTTCCATCCCTCAGCTGGGCAGAGCCACTTCTTTCAGCAGCGACATTTCTCCCATCTGAAAGAGTGAGGTCTAAGAATCATTTTTCTTTCTCCCATTTTTAGACATGAAGCACATGACACTGGGGTTTCCACTCCTATGCCTACACGTCCTTGTTTCAGCTGGGATGGAGTTAACTGTCTTCCTAGTAGCTGGTACAGTGCTATGTTTTGAGTTCAGTATGTGAAGAATGCTGATAACACTGATGTTTTCAGTTGTTGCTCACTAGTGGTTAGACTAAAGTCAAGGATTTTGCAGCTTCTCATGCCCAGCCAGGGCACCTGACCCAAACTGGCCAACGGTGTATTCCATACCATGTGACGTCCCATCTAGTTTAGGAACTGGGAAGGGGGGGGGCAGTGATCTGGCCGCTCAGGGACTGGCTGGGTGTCGGTCGGCGGGTGGTGAGCAATTGCCCTGCGCATCATTTGTCCATTTCAATCCTTTTATTACTCCTGTTGTCATTTTATTAGTGTTATCATTATCATGATTAGTTTCTTCTTTTCTGTTCTATTAAACCGTTCTTATCTCAACCCAGGAGTTTTACTTCTTTTCCCAATTTTCTCCCCCATCCCACTGGATGGGGGGGGAGTGAGTGAGCGGCTACGTGGTGCTTAGTTGCTGGCTGGGGTTAAACCATGACACTACAGTTTCAAAATTCTGTTTTTTCCTTTCCACCTGCCTCTACTCACCCCCTTGATTACATAGTCAAGGAAATGACCAAGAGTTTTCACAGTGGGCCTGTCAGTAGCACCTTGTCATTCCTAGAGATCAACTTCAGCTCCACCAAAGGCCCTCAGGGGCAGCAGAGCCACCACTGACAAAAACCCCATTCCCTGGCAGGGCTGCCCTTCCCAGCCCTTCTTTCTGTCCTTGGGGAGAGCAGAGTTTGCTCACTGTCTTGGCATTCAATTTCAGCTTTATGTTTCCATCTGCCAACCACTCCGGCATGGCTCTGAAGCCAAGCCTTTGCACACACGGGGTCTTAGATGTTTGGACCAACTTCCCGAAGACAAGTCAGAGCCTGGCCTGGTGTTACAGCTGAGGTGCTACAACCCAAATGTGCACTGATGCCCTCAGCCAGGGGCATAGCAAGGACGAGCTGGAGACTGAGCTTTTTGACATCCATAAAGGAACTGCCAAGGCATGGTGGGACAAGGGACACAGCTTGGGGTGCTGCAATGGATGGGTACTGGTCCTCAGGAGAGACAGGCTGGAAGGATCAGGAGTGGGGTTCCCTTAAAGTGAAGAAGTAGTTTGGATGCATGGAGCTCCTTACTGGGGCCAGTGGAGAAGTTGGGTCAGCCCTTGTGAGTGAGGGTCAGAGGAGGGGCCAGCAAATGTGACATCAAGGTGGGAGTTGAGGAAGCTGCAGTCAGGTTGGAGCAGTGGGCATGGTCTTTTCTAAGCACCCCAAGGAAGTCTCTGGATGTAGAAGCCTGAGCCTCACTGGGGACTTCAACGACCCTGGCATTTTCTGGAAGGGGAACACAGCGGCATGCAAACAGTCCAGGCCATTTCTGGAGTGTCTTGGGGGAACATCTTCACACAGCTGCCAGATTGGCCGTTTCTGGAGTGTCTTGGGGGAACATCTTCACACAGCTGCCAGATTGGCCAACAAGGGTAATGCAAACCCAGATCTGATACTTGCCAGCAAGGCAGAGCTGGCCAGGGAAGTGAAGGTCAGTGTAAGCCTTTTCTGTCATGAAAATGAAATAGTGAGGTCCCAGCTCCCGAGGGGATTGAGGAAGAAAAACAGAAGACTACAGATGCTGGACATTAAAGGACCAGACTTTGGCCTATTCTGGGGAGTTTTAGTGGGGTCCCACGGTCATTCAGCACTGCAAAGCAGCAAAGCTTCAAACATTGCTCTACAAGGACAGCATCCTCCAAGCACAGAAATGACCTATATCAAAACTGAGTGGAGACACTCCTTGCCAGGAAGCCCGAGCTTTGGGTGTTGCTCAGCTGCTTCTTGCTGGTACTTCACTCACACTCTGTTGTGGTGGCTTTGGTGCTTTTCTGTGGCTACTCTTTCTGCAGAGAAGTTCTTAAAAAGGCAATGATTTCATAAAAGGTGGTCATAAAGGCCCTGTTGTAGACAACAATGTTTGCCATGAGCTCTGGAGAGAGCCAGGAAGATAGTTAATAAGCACCAGGAATATGTAAGAATCTGAAAGCCTCTTCTGAAATGTGAGTGGCTCTGAGCAGCACTGATTGATTGCCTGTGTGTAGGGCTCAGAGAGAGGGTCAAGGGATGTCAGTGAGAAACAAGGAGGTGGCTGATGGCTTTAGCAAATCCTGAAACCCTCTCTGAGGCCAGAAATGGCAAGCAGTGGATGTCTGTGGATGGGGAAGAGGAGGAGGTGTGTCCTGAGAAGATGTCAGGAAGGAAGACGCCTCTTCTGCAAGTCAGCGATGAAATAGATTTTTTCCATGTTGTGTGCATGCCTAGGAGATGGTTAATGCTCACTGCTGAGGGTGGCTGTGCCCAGTCATGCCTCACGAGCTGACCTTGCTCTCTTCCCCTCCTTCACTCCCCAAATTGGATGGGCCTTAGGATCCTGAAGGAGGCATGAACCTTCTAGAGTTAAGTCCCATCACTGCGGGGGAAGAGGGAAGGGTTTGGGAGCCACACGGGACTGCAGGGAGAGGGTGAGGTGGGGTGTAGCAGGGAGTGTGTTAAAGGCAGAAAGAAGATCTGAACTGGGGGGGGAGGTGTGATTCTAAAGTGAAATAGGTGGAGTTTTGATTTTGAGGCAGCAGGAGAAGGAGGACATGCCTTTCAGCGCTGGGATGTGGAGTGAGGATTTGAGTTTTGAGCTGGGACATCTTGGATGACAGAGGAGCATTCACGAGGCTTTGGAAGAACTAGACAGGCTGTGGGGAACTCCCAGGCATTGGCCAATCCTACAGTAACCACTGATTTGTGTTTGAAGCAACAACCAGAGAGACATCAGGAAAGCTTGGGGCATCATGGGGGTCAGAGCGAGTTAGGGAAGCACAGGGTGGTTAAAATGTGCAGGGAAACAGTACAGGCATAGGAGAGTGTAGGTGGCAGGGGCAACCAAGGGCCTTGGTGGGGCTGGGTCCCCGTCCCACCCCCAATATTTTGCACATCTCACCAGGGCCTCTGATTTCCTCCTTCACCAGCCCCCAGGGACAGCCGCCTCTTCTGGTCATTACCTCGCTGCTCTCTTCAGTGATGGTCCTCAGTGGGGCCCGCTAACACCCTCAGAATCTTGGAGGTTTGCTGCTGACTTTTACTTCTCCAGAGGTTTGTTCAGTCTCCCAGCACCTGCAATTCAGGAACTTGGCACCAGAGGGCTCATTGATATGCAAAGCACCCTAGCAAGCCAAGGCTCTGGGCAAAATTTTTCTTAATTCCTCAGTTCCTGTGTGGTTATTGAGAGCAGTTTCAGGAGTGCAGTCAAAGTGAAAAGATTTCAAAAATAAAGAACAAAAAGAAAGGATTTTTCTAGTGCTCCGATTTTTCCTGCTTACAGAAGAAGTGATATCAGCAGTTCTGATTGATGTTGTTCCTGAGACTTTCTTCATGAAGTATGAACATATACTGAAGTCAAGAACAGTTGGGGAAGTTTTAGTGTACCCCCTGAGGTGAATTAAAGACATGTTTTTGTTTGAGTATATTAAAAACATAACTTAATGAACACTACTTTGGGCAGAGTCCTAGTACTGTAAGCGGTTCTACAAGGCGTCTGCAAAGATGCATCCCAAGCTGATTCCTCATACACACTTGCACCAGCACCAATACTGTGAGGGTCAGCACAGGACACCTGTCACGGTTTAACCCCAGCCAGCAACTAAGCAGCACGCAGCCACTCACTCACTCCCCCCCCACCCAGTGGGATCATGGAGAGAATTGGGAAAAAAGTAAAACACTTGGGTTGAGATAAGAACAGTTTAATAGAACAGAAAGGAAAAGAACTAATAATGATAATAATAACATTAATAAAATGACAATATTTTTAATAATAAAAGGATTGGAATATACAAATGATGCACAATGCAATTGCTCACCACCCCGCTGATCGACGCCCAATTAGTCCCCCAGTGGCGATCCCCCACCCCCTCTCTCACCAGTTTATATACTAGATGGGACGTCACATGGTACAGAATACCCCGTTGACCACTTTGGGTCAGCTGCCCTGGCTGTGTCCACAGCCAAATTCTTGTGCCGCTCCAGCTTTCTTGCTGGCTGGGTATGAGAAGCTGAAAAATCCTTGACTTGAGACTAAACATTCCTTAGCAACAAGTGAAAACATCAGTGTGTTATCAACATTTTTCTCATATCAAACTCAAAAAACGTAGCAGTGTTCCAGCTAGTAGGAAGACAATTAACTCTATCCCAGCTGAAACAGGACAACACTTCAGCCTGGCTTTGGGTCCCTTGCCCAGCCCAGCTGGGTCCCCTGAGCCTCCCATTTCAGGTTGGCTACAAGACAATACTGTGGCTGCTCCTTATCTCATCACCAAGGGAAACCACTCCCTGACAGGGAGTCCTCCTCTCTCTGGCATTCCTGCTTCCAGCCAGTTTAAACCCTTCTGCAGTTGGGACTTCTTGCCCTCCATGCCAGATAAATCCTTGGTCACAAATTACCACTGCTGAGCAGTCACTACTTGAATTTTCACTTTAGGTTTCCCAGAAATGGCACACCTTGCTGCAGTGTCTAGGATCTGGCAGGACAGCGCTCAGGGTTTCTTTAGTGTGGAGGAGGACATGCTCCAGAGCATGGCTTGCCTGCTGCACCCTCAGAGGGACAGGGCATGAGGCTGCCCTCTCCTGGGGATGGCTGCAGAGTGTGAAGGTGGGTGTGCAGCCAGGGGTGCCCAGGGCTGTCCTTCTGAGCAGGGTCCCTGCACCGTGGGGGGCTGTGTGCTGGGGCAGGGACTCTGCCGCCTGCCAGGGTCAGCACTCAGCCTGCCCAGGGATGTCTCCATGGCACCGTGGGGAGAAGTGGGTGGATGCAGCAACCTGCTGGCAGAGCAAGGCAGGGTCTTTCTGCTGTTGAGAGGGTGCTGCATAGGTCAGGGCTGCTCACAGCTCCAGATCACCCCAGGGCATGCCCAGGGGGACTTTTCCAGAAGCACATCAAGGCAGGGGCTACTTGGGAGGAAAGGTGCTTTCCAGGGTCTGTGCTCTCAGCTTCCTGCTGTGGTTGTGGGGGAAAATAGGAGATGTCAGTGTGTATGTCAGTGGGGGAAACCACTAGCAAATATCAAACCAAAGCAGGCAGCAAGTACAAAAAGAGGCCTGAGATCCAGTTGTTTTAGAGACCATAAGCCTGGAGTGGATATTGGAGAGCCCTGAGAGTCTGTGAGTTGGCTGCTGGATGGATACTGTGGCCCAAACCACCTCCTGGAGAAAGTGACGATTTTGGGGAGGTCAGGTACTGATAAAGCCATCGGTCTGGACCTGGAAGGGAAGTTGCCCTTTATGTGAGAGAGCAGCAGGCGTGCATGGAGCACTGCTGGATAGGGACAGTTGGACAGTCCGCATGAGAGGCCAGAACAACATAAGCAACATTGTGGTGGGTGGCTGAGTGCTGCAGACCTCCTGAACAGGAAGGAAAAGCAGGTGAGGCCTTCTTCAGACAACTGGAAGAAGCCTCCTGCTTGCAGGCCCTGGTCCTCATGGCAGACTGAAACTGCCCTGAAATTTGCTGAAGGGGCAACACAGCGAGGTGAAAGCCATCCAGGAGGTGTTTGGAGTTCATTGACAGCATCCTCGTGGCAAGGGTGCCTGAGGAGCCAGTGAAGGGGAGTGTCCTGCAGGACGTCATCCTTGGAAACAAGGAAGAGCTGGTCAGGGGTGTAATAGTCAGGGGTGAGAAAGTAGAGTTGAGGTTCCTGAGAGGCAAAGAGCAGGACTTCAGGAGAGCAGGCTTTGGTCTGCCAAGGGACATCCTTTACAGAATCCCATGGGATATGGTCCTGCAGAGAAGAGGGGAGAGCTCTTTGATGGTCAAGGCTGTCCTCTTCAAGCACCAGAACAGTACACCCAGACAGGCAGGAAGTCAAGCAATCTTGCAGGAGGCTGGTATGGATGAGAAAGGACCTCCTGGCAAAAATCAATATTCCAAGGCTGGATATTAGGAAAAATGTCTTCACCGAAAGGGTCATCAAGCATTGGAACAGGCTGCCCGGGGAAGTGGTTGACTTACCATCCTTGGAGTTATTTAAAACACGTCTAGATGTGGCACTTAGGGCTATGGTTTAGTGGTAGACTTGGCAGGGTTAGGTTTATGGTTAGACTCAATGATCTTAAAGGTCTTTCACAACCTTGCTCCAGTGCAGTTTGTGCAAAAGAGGTGCCTGCAGGCCAGCCCCTGCCCTGAGCTTCCACTGGGATCCATGCCGATGCAGGTTGGCTGTCAGCTGCTCACACACAAACACCTGGTAGCATCTGAGGTGCCAGGGGTGGTCAAAAACTTGTGTTTTGGAGACAAAAATGTGTCTTCAGGCTCTGGTGGAGCATACCTGCGATACCCACAACTGCCTGAGTATCAGCTGTGGGGTTGTGGAGAGGGGTCCCTTGGTGACCTCAGATTACACCCACAGTTTAGGGCACCTGAATGTCAGTTAGACTCACATTTCCATTGCAGCTGCTGGTCTTTCAGCTGACCAAATGGAAGCGTGCACCAGAAGGATGGTCAGACCCCTGTCTAGGCACTCCCTGCTGCACTCAGTATTGCTCAGCTCACTGCAAAACTCAGACATGAGCACACCCCTGCATTGCAGGCAGTGATATAATGTCAAGGCTCTCTTTTAAATGGCATAAGAATGGCCACTAGTGCCGTGCCTGGGGCACCTAGTGCAATGGCATGTGTCTAGCAAATATGGCACAGCATGTCCAGGAAAGCCATGTTCCACTGGAGACGGAGGTGGGAAAACACACCATGACCTTCCAAGAGGGCTGGTGCCATTTTGCCAGCACCTGAATGCCAGCATTATGGCAAGGTCCATCTTGTCTACAGCAAGGGGCACTGCATGATTGGGAGGCATATTGGTGGTGGTCGGGAGGCCAGGTCTACCCTGCCCTTGCTGGTAGGGAGGCCAGGTCTACCCTGTCCGCATGCTTATGGAGGCCAGGTCTACCTCACCATCGCCGGTAGGGAGGCCTGGTCTACCCGGCCTGCGTGGTTAGGGAGGCCAGGTCTACTGCACCCGTTCGGGGAGGGAGGCCAGGTTCACCCCACCCACACTGTTAGGGAGGCATAATTATCCTGGCCCGCGCTGGTAGAGAGGCCAGGTCTACCCCACAGCACTGGCAGGGAGGCCTGGTCTACCCTGCCCTTGCCGGTATGGAGGCCTGGTCTACCCGCCCGCTCAGGTAGGGAGACCATGTCTAAATCACTGGCGCTGGTAGGGAGGCCAGGTCTACCCCGCTCGTGCCATTTGGGAGGCCAAATTTACCCTGCCCACTCGGGTAGTGAGACTATGTATACCCTGCCCACGTGGTTAGGGGGGCGTGATCTACCTTGCCTGCGTGGGTTCGGAGGCCAGATTTACTCCACCAGCGCTGGTCTGGATGCCAGGTCTACCCGGCCTGTGCAGGTCGGGAGGCCAGGTCTACCTTGCCCGCATGGTTGGGGAGGCCAGGTCTACCCCACTGGTGCAGCAGGAAGGCCAGGTCTACCCTACCAGCACTGGTAGGGAGGCCAGGTCTACCCCATGGGCGTCAGTAGGGAGGCCAGGTCTACCCTGCCTGCACATTTAGGAAGGACTGGTCTACCCGGATCTCGCTGCTAGGAATGCCAGGTCTACCCCACTGGTGCTGGTCGGGAGGCCAGATCTACCCCGCCCGTGAGGTTAGGGAAGTCACTTCTACCCCACTCATGCATTTAGGGAGGCCAGATCTACCACACCGGCGCCAGTAGAGAGGCCAGGTGTATCCCACCCGCATGGATAGGGAGGCCTGATCTACCACACCAGCACTGGTAGGGAGGCCAGTTCTACGCTGCCTGCATGGTTATGGACTACCCGGCCCACTCCGCTCGGTAGGCCACGTCTATACCGCCCTTGCCGGTAGGGAGGCCAGCTCTACCCCACCCACGCAGTTAGGGAGGCCAGGCCTAACCCGCCCGCGTGGTTAGGGAGGACAGGTCTACCCCACCCACGCAGATAGGGAGGCCAGGTCTACCCCACTCGCGCCAGTTGGGAGGCCAGGTCTATGCTGCTAAGTGTGGTTAGGGAGGTCAGGCCTACCACTGGTACCGGTGGGGAGGCCAGGCGTGCCCCGCCCATGCGGTTAGGGAGACCTGGTCTACCCCACTGCTCAGGTATGGAGGCTAGGTCTACCCCGCCCACTCGGTTAGGGAGGCCAGGTCTATCCCGCCGGTGCCAGCAGGGAGGCCAGGTCTAGCCGACCTGTGCGGTTAGGAAGGCCTGGTCTACTCTACCAGCATCGTTCGGGAGGCCTGGTCTACCCCATCAGTGCAGCAGGGAGGCCAGGTCTACCCCACCAGCGTTGGTAGGGAGGCCTGGTCTACCTGACCGGTGCCGGTCGGGAGGCTAGGTTTACACCTTCCACATGGTTAGGGAGGCCTGGACTACCCTGCCCGCGCATTTACTGAGCCCTGGTCTACCCAGCCCGCGCAGGTAGGGAGGCCAGGTCTACACC
Source organism: Buteo buteo (assembly GCF_964188355.1). Lineage (NCBI taxonomy): Eukaryota > Metazoa > Chordata > Aves > Accipitriformes > Accipitridae > Buteo > Buteo buteo. The sequence continues at coordinate 1,405,564 of NC_134201.1, read as the reverse complement.
ACCGGCGCCGGCAGGGAGGCCAGGTCAACCCTGCCCGCACGGTTAGGGAGGAATGTCTACCCCACCAGCGCCGGTTTTGAGGCGAGGTCTACGCTGCTCTCACGGATAAGGAGGCTAGGTCTAATCCACCCACGCAGTTAGGGAAGCCACGTTTTCCCACTCCCTTGCCAACAGGGAGGTCAGGTATACCCTGCCCACTTGGCTAGGCAGCCCAGGTGTACCCCGCCGGTGCCAGCAGGGAGTCAAGGTCTACCTCACACGTGCGTTTAGAAAGGCCAGGTCTACCCCACCGGTGCCCTTCAGGAGGCCAGGTCTACCCCGCCCGCACATTTATGGAGTCCTGCTCTACCTCGTCCTCTCGGCTAGGCAGGCCATGTCTACCCTGCCCTTGCCGGTAGTAAGGCCAGGTCTACACCACTCACATGCTTAGTGAGGCCACGTCTACCCAACTGGCGCCAGTCTGGAGGCCAGGTCTACCCTTTCTGCTAGGCTAGGGAGGCCAGGTCTACCCTGCCAGCACCGGCAGGTAGGCTAGGTCTACCCCACCGGTGCCAGTAGGGAGGCCAAATCTAGACCGCCAGCTCGTTAGGGAGACCAGGTCTACCCCACCCGCACAGTTAGGGAGGCCATGTCTACCCCACTGGCACCGGTCTTGAGGCCAGGTCTACCCCGCCCGCATGTTTAGGGAGGCAAGGTCTACGCCGCTTGCGCGGTTGGGGAGGCCACGTCTACCCCGCCATTCCCGGTAGGGAGGCCTGGTCTACCCCGCCCGTGCAGTTAGGGAAGCCAGGTCTAATCTGCCTGCACGGTTAAGGAGGACATGTTTAGCCCCTCCCTTGCTGATAGGGAGGCGTGGTCTACCCCGCCCGCTTGGCTAGGGAGCTCAGGTCTACCCCACCAGTGCCAGCAGGGAGTCCTGATCTACCTCACATGCGCATTTAGAAAGGCCAGGTCTACCTCAACTGCACCATTCGGGAGGCCAGGTCTACCCCACCCGTGGGGTTAGGGAGGCCTGGTCAACCCCACCCGCATGGGTAGGGAGGCCCAGTCTACCCCACCGGCACTGTTCAGGAGGCCAGGTCTACCCTGCCCTTGCTGGTATGTATCCTGGTCTACCCCGCCCACTAAGCTAGGGCAGCCAGGTCTACCCTGCCGGCACCGGCAGGGAGGCTCGGTGTAGCCGGCCAGTGCAGGTAGGGAGGCTAGGTCTACCCCACCAGTGCAGCAGGGAGGCCAGGTCTACCCCACCCGTGTGGATAGGGAGACCAGGTCTACCACACCAGTGCCAGTCAGGATGCCAGGTCTACCCTGCCCACACAGTTAGGGAGGCCAGGTCTACCTTTCTCGTGTGGACATGGAGGACAAATCTACCCCTCCCGCTCGGGTAGAAAGACCAGGTCTACCCCAGTGGCACAGTCAGGAGGCCAGGTCTATCCTGCCCGGTTGGGTAGGGAGACCAGGTCTACCGCTCCCGCGCAGATAGGAAGGCCAGGACTACACCAACATTGCCATCAGGAAGTCCAGTTCTACCCCGCTCTTGCCAGTAGGGAGGCCAGTTCTACCACGCGCGCGCAGTTAGGGAGGCCTGGTCTGCTCTGCACGCGCGGGTAGAATGGCCAGGTCTAAACTGCCCGCGCTGGAAGAGAGGCCAGGTCTACCCCACCCACGTGGTTAGGGAGGCCTGGTCTACTCCACCGATGCCAGTAGGGAGGCCATGTCTACACCGCCCTTGCCAGCAGGGAGGCCAGGTGTACCCTGCCATAGCCGGTAGGGAGACCATATCTACCCCATTGGCACCGGTAGGGAGGCCAGGTCTACCCCGCCCGCTCAGGTAGGGAGACAATGTCTACCCCACCAACGCTGGCAGGGTGGCCAGGTCTACCACACCCTTGCCAGTAGGGAGGCCAAATCTACCTTGCTCTTGCCGGTAGTGAGACCTGGTCTACCCCACCCGCTAGGCTAGAGAGGCCAGGTCTACCCCACCGGCACCGGCAGTGAAGCCAGCTCTACCCCTCCCACGCGGTTAGGGAGGCCAGGTCTAGCCCACTCGTGCGGTTAAGGATGTGGCAGTACATCCCGCCCCCCCATCCTGCCAGCAGGAAACAAAACTCCAGGAAGGGAGAAGGGGAAGGAAACCCTGGAGGCTGCAGTTTCAAATTTGAACTGGCTAATCGAGATGTGCCAGGTACACTGAGGTGACCCTCCTAGCCAATAGAATTAAATGACCACAGTTCAGATTCGACAGCGGTATAAACAGAGTCCTGCCAGAGGACATGTTGGCAGTCCTCCTCGGAATAGCAGGTCAGCAGCTGGGGACTCCCTCTCGGGTCAGGGCACCGCCCGAGGTAACTCCTCAAGGGAGAGAGCCCTCAGCTTTTAGGTGCGCATTTTGAGCCATCACTTTAAATCTTGGCGATACTTAAGTCAGCCATGTAGTATTAATTCTCTTTACATCATTGAGCATGTGGACTTCTAACTAACTTTTCCTGAAGAATAAATCTGAGTTTTAACACCTGCTGGATTTGGTTAGTCCTGCATCCATAACACCCACCCAGGACAACTCCCCCCAGTATATATACTAGACATGATGTCACATGGTATGGAATAACCCTTTGGCCAGTTTGGGTCAGCTGCCCTGGCTGTGTCCCCTCACAACTTCTTGCACCACTCCAGCCTTCTTGCTGGCTGGGCTTGAGAAGCTGAAAAATCCTTGACTTGAGACTAAACATTCCTTAGCAACAGCTGAAAACATCAGTGGCTTATCAATATTCTTCTCATACTGAAGCCCAAACATAACACTGTACCAGCTGCTAGGAAGAAGAAAGCTATCCCAGCCAAACCAGGACACCACCACACTGAGGAGAGCAGACACTGCACTGGAGGGCAGGGCTGCCTTCCCAAAGGACATAGGCATGCTGGAGGGGTGGGCCAAAAGAGAACTGCATGCTATCCAGTAAGGACAAATCCAAAGTCCTGCCCCTAAAGCAGACCAAGCCCCTGCAATGAGGGAGGCAAGGGGCTGCATGGCTGGGCAGCAGCTCTGTGGGAAAGGCTTTGGTGGTCCTTGGGTGCCATGAGGCAAAAGATGAACCAGCAGCAAAGACGACCAACAGAATCAAGGGCTGCATGAGCAGCAGCACAGCCAATGGAATTGATTATCCCTCTCTCCTCAGAACATTTTACATCATATCCAGAAGAATTCCCGAGGCTTTGAGCCCCCTGTAGTGCCAAAGAGACACTGGCAAACTGGATCCAGGTCAGATGAGGGCCACCCAGGTGACCAGGGCTGAAGCACTTGTCGTGTGAGAAGAAGTTAAAAGAGCTGGGCTTGTTCAGCTGGGAGAAAGGAATGTCATGGGGGAACCTGCAGCATCATGGCACTGGTCCTAGTAAGGCTGAGTCAGGCTTATGTCCGTGGTACAAGACACAAGGACAAGAGGCAATGGGCTGGAAAAAGAGATGGTCAGGGCACATACAGGGAGAAACTTTTCCAACACGAGGATAGTGAAGCGCTGGAAGCTGTTTCCCAGAGAATATGCAAAGGCTTGATCCTGGAAAGTGATGAAGAGATGTTTACATAAAGACCTGAATGACCTGGTCTGACCCTGCTTTGTGCAGGAGGTTGGTCAAGACACCTGCCAAGGTCCCTTCCAGTGTGAATGAATGATGCTGTCGGTCAACTGCTGGTTGTTCTCCTCCAGAGTCCTGCCTCACAGCTCAATGGCCTGGGAGACCTGGCTGGTATTAACCGAGGCTGTGACGTAGAGCAACTCAGATCTATCTACACCTACTTTTACACATTTCAGCAGTGGTCCTACCTTATCTCTTTTTCTTCTTCTTTAACACTTCCTGAAGTACCAAAAGTTCATCTTGGTGCCCTTGAATTCCTTTCTGAGTTTCTACTGAGTTTTGATATGGACCATTGCTGTGCTTGGAGAATGCTGTCCTTGAAGACAAGATGTATCCAGGAACACTCTGAAAATTCTTGGTCTTTTCTTTGATTGTATCAAGGGAGTGAGTAAAAACCCCTGTACGACATGCTTCATGTTCATGCAATGCCAGCAGCTGCTCTTGGGTGGAGAAGGGTCAGACCTTGCATCTCTGACGGCATCTGATGACTGATGCCTCTGACTGATGGCATCAGTTAAAGCCACACAGGCACCAAATCGCACTCTCTGCGATGCCATCTGGAGTGTCTGTGGTGTACCAGCCTGAATGGGAATTGCTTTCCTGTAGGTCCTGTGAGGTCCATGCCAGCCTTGGCATCTGGTGCAGCTCTGTGGCCCTGGATCTGGACATTAAATAGAGTACCTGTCCTGAATTGTGTTAGGCCATGTGGGGACAAACATGGGACACATGCCATTAGAGCCAGTGGAGGTATAGTAAATTCAGCTGATGGAAAAGAGAGAGACCCAGCTCTCGCTATGGTACATGACTGCAATCGTTCCTCTGAATGAATACCTGTATAAACTACCATGAAGATAAGGAGTAGGAGAAGGTTCTTTTGGCCTTCATTTGGTCATAGAGTGTCATGTCACTTGGCCAAAGGATTTTCCCACTAGGCTCATACATGATTCCCGAGATGTTGCCCTGTCTCTATGAACTTCTCCATTACAGTTTCCTGTTACCTACATGTATCTTGGACCACCTCTGGCAACTCAGATGTCACCAGGTATTTGCATCTGAACACCTGACTCCTGCCTTCCATCTCCATTAATTCAGAAGGGACCTGAGAGAAGGAGCTCCCATGCAGGTGCCTATTTTGTGCCCACCTGAAGAGAGTCAAGAGGAATCCCACCTCCTGTGGCTTTGTGGAGTGCATGGGAGGGAGCTGAGTCTCCTTCAAATGCCATGAATAGAAACGCAGATGAAACACCACCATTGACCAAGAGATCGCTTCTGCCTGTAGGTGTAAAGGAGATCCCTGCCTTTCACTGTCTGAGTATCGTGTCTAAAAATTAATACAAAAAAAGTGGTACATTAAAAGTAACTCTGAGAGAAGGATTATATTTCTGGAAAGAAAAAAAAGGTCACATGTAGATGCAACTTTGTCTCTGAGTGGAAAATTTTATTTCAGCGTGAATGAACGATGCTGTCCTTCCCTCCCCTTCATGTCTTCCAGTGAGGGAAAGCTCTCAGGTTCTCCCTGGCCACAGAAGTCATTCACATCAGGTGCTGGGCTGCTTTGCAGGTGACCCCAAACAGCCCTGACCACATTCTTTGCTTCCATTTTACTTCCCTGAAACTACAAGTGCTCCTGTTTTATTATCATAACACCATACAAAAAGAACAGCTTACCCTGCTAATCTTTTCCCCATTGGCGATACATTACTTCTTTTGTAGGCTCTTCTGGTGTTTTTGAGAGGGTTCCTGTGGCATTTTGCACCTTGGTAGGCAACTCCATGAAGCGCATCGTTCTCTTTCATCACCTGCAGTGTCCTGTAATTCGCCATATTCATCCACTGCTTGAGGCAGTGGCCCACAGACCTTACATGTTGAGGTGGTGTATTTTCAGCCCAGAGAGCTCTTGAGACACTTGTGGATTTGGCCAAAGAAACCTCCAGAAGTTTTGCAAGGCAAAGGGGACAAGGTTTGCACTGGCTCAGAAAAACCTTTTGCACTGGGATAGGCTGTGACATGACTGGCTGAGGAGTTGCCTGGGGGGAAGGTCATGGGGGTTATGATGGATGCCATGTGAGCCAGTGGGTTTCCCATTCCTAAGGAGGATGGGGAAACTGGAGAAAGTCCTTCAATAATCCTTCACGTGTTTGTGTGATTTCCCTCGGAGTCTCAGTATCTACCCCCAAAAAAAATTAACCTGCCTAAATGTAAATATCTGCAACGTAGCAGTCTACATCTGTGTCAGCCCCTCCGGGTAATGCCAGCTGAATCAGTGTCTGCCATATAAGGCATGATAGCCCATCCTCAGGGACACATCCAAAGCACTTCAGATGAAGGGTGGTCTTGCAAAAGGTCGCCCTTTATGTTCCCCAGGTGTCCTGGACACTGCTGGTTTTCCTCTCCAGAGAGTGGCAGAGGCTGGATCTGATTCTCAGCACAGATGCCTTTCCAGGAAGCCACAGGCATGGGGGTGGCTCAGCTGGTTCTTACTGACACTTCACGCAGCACCCGTTTTGATAGATTTGGTACTTTTGTGTGACTACGCCTTCTGCACAGATGATCATAAAAAGACAACCATTTCATAAGAGGTGGTACATTAAAAGTAACTCTGAGAGAAGGATTATATTTCTGGAAAGAAAAATAGTTGCATGTAGATGTTACTTTGTCTGTGAGTGGAAAATTTTATTTCAGGAAAGAAGTGGCTCTCCTGAGCTGAGGGAATATACATCAGTGATTGCTTCAGCCTGTTTCCCAGCAGGTTCCCCTGGAGCCCCAGGGACACCTGGAGGGAGCCCAGAGGGGGCAGAGAAAGGGCTGCCTTGGGCTGCTCCTCTGCTGCTGAGCTGGGCTGGGCTCCTGGGCTGGAGGGAGCTCATGGCAAGCAGGCAGCACTGCTGAGAGACAGCTCTGCCCAGGAGCAGCTCCTCTGCAAAGCGCAGCAGGGCTGAGGGCATTGCTTGCAGGCACCAGGTGAGAGGAGTGATGCAGAGAGAGTTTAAAGGAAGTCTGGGGTGGGAGGAGAGAGGAGAGAGCTGACTTGTAGAAAAATCTTCAGAGCCCTTCACAGGGTAAGTCTCTGGCTGCAGAGCAATGCAGCTGTGGTTCCTGGAATGACCTCCTAAAGCTGGCACATCCCACAGCCTATGGGATCTGTCAGAGGGACTCTCACAGTTTCTGCAGTGCAGAGAAAAAGGCCGTGCTTTGGAGCACAGCTTCCCTGCTGCACCCTCAGAGGGACAGGGCATGTCAGCTGCCTTCACCTGGGGATGGCTGCAGAGGGTGAAGGTGGGTGTGCAGCCAGGGGTACCCAGGAATGTCCTTCTGAGCAGGGTCCCTGCACCGTGGGGGGCTGTGTGCTGGGGCAGGGACTCTGCTGCTAGTCGGGGTAAGTACTCAGCCTGCCTGGGAACTCCAACAGCAGAGTGGGGAGAAGCTGTGGGTGGAAGAAGCATCTCGCAGCAGGGCAGGGTCCTTCTGCTGACAAGAGGGTGCTGTGTGGGTCAGCGCTGCTCACAGCTCCAGATCACCCCCAGGACGTTTCCAAGGGCACTTTTCAAGAGGAAGATCAAAGCAGGGATTTCTATAAAGTTAAGGAGCTTTCCTGAGTCTGTGATTTCTCATTCATAGTCTTGGGAATTTTGGGGAGAAATGGAAAAGGAGCTGTCATGCTGGAACAAGTCCCTGAGACTCCTGAGCTGTGAATTGGAGTGATCAGTAAGTCTGATAGGAGCCTCCTGAAGTAGAGCACAGGGATTGAGAACAACTGCCTGGCTGTGCTGGTGTCTGGGAGGTGGCATGCACAAATGGGTAAGGGTAAGTCTTTCCTGAGACTTCAGCTGCCTCTCCCCTTGCCACTCTGAGCCAGTCAATCTCTGCTCTGTTCCTTGGCTCTCCACTTGTCTGTGTTACTGTTATCTTGTTGCTGCTGTCTGTTTCTCTGGGGATGGGAGTTTCAGCTGCAGAGTTACACACACACTGATCTTGTGGGTCCTCCCATGCAGCTGTGACCATGGGAACAAGTGTCCTAGCTTTCCTATCATCTGAGGGGTTATGTTCAATGGTGTCTGTGGGGCTGGGGAATGAGCTGATTCTCCCTTACAGAGATGCCATCACATCAGGTCACTTGGCTATCGCCTCCGAGTGTCCTTCCAAGCTGTTAGCTGCCCTGCAGGATGCAAACCTGTCTCATAGCAGCTTTCTGTGATCTGAAAGACCCATGGAGAAGCACAGAGATGACAGGACTGAGGAAATGCTCTTATGTTGGTGAAATGAGCCTGGTGTGTCCTTGGCTAGAAGCAGGGTGCTGAGACTTTGAGAAAGGAGGAGACATTTGGTGGTCTGCAGTGGATGTCTCTGCTCTCAGCAGTGTCTGGTGGCTTTTCAGGGTAAAACAGGGGAGCGTGATCACCCTCCATCTGAGAAAGGTGCAAGCACAGTGCAAGTGGGAACTAGACAGAAGGACAGAGCAGCTCCCCCTCTCTGCACTAAGCCACAGGCAATCCTCTTGACTTGCCTGGCTCACGCTGTTCTCCCGGAGTGCAGCAGAAACGCTGAAGGTTCCCGAGATGTAAGAAAACTCCCCAGGGGCGATGTGGGCATCTGTAAAAAACCCTAGAACTCTTAAACTTCTTTTACCTTCCTGGTTCCTTAGCACTGGGAGTGCAGATGCTCACAAGCCCTTCTGCGTTAGGAGCATTTTCAGCTGAAAAAGTCAAACACCAGACTGGCCCCTGTCCGCACCGATCCCATGAACCCACTGCTGCAGAGCAGGGCTGACTTTTCAAGAGCCCATGGGCAGAGGTCCTGCTCTTCATTGCACACTCCGCCAGCACCAAGCAGGGCTCCAGCCACAGGCCTGAAGGAAGGTCTCCGGGAAAAGGAAAAGGGTCTGTGTGTGTGAGAGTGGGAGGGTCTATGGGAAATGGCTTTGATATTGCTCAGAGAATAATGCCCTGACTCTTCACTGTCTTTTTTCTACTTTGACAGCGCCTCATTCCCAGAGGAAGAAAATGTCCAACGGCAGCTCCATCACCTATTTCTTTCTCCTGATATTTGCAGACACATGGGAGCTGCAGCTCTTGCCCTTCTGGCTCTTCCTGGGCATCTACCTGGCTTCCATCCTGGGAAACGGCCTCATCATCACTGCCATAGCCTGCGACCACCACCTCCACACACCCATGTACTTCTTCCTCCTCAACCTCTCCCTCCTTGACCTTGGCTCCATCTCCACCACTGTCCCCAAATCCATTGCCAATTCCCTCTGGTACACCAGGGCCATCTCCTACCCAGCATGTGCTACCCAGGCATTTCTGTTAGACTTTTTGCTGTCAGCAGAGTGTTTCCTTCTCACTGTCATGGCCTATGACCGCTACGTTGCCATCTGCAAACCCCTGCACTACGGGACCCTTCTGGGCAGCAGAGCTTGTGTCCACATGGCAGCAGCTGCCTGGGGCTGTGGGTTCCTCAATGCTGTGCTGCACACTGCCAGTACATTTTCACTACCCCTCTGCCAAGGCAATGCTGTGGACCAGTTCTTCTGTGAAATCCCCCAGATCCTCAAGCTCTCCTGCTCAGATGCCTACCTCAGGGAAGTTGGGGTACTTGTGGTTAGTGCCTGTTTAGTCTTTGGGTGTTTTGTTTCCATTTTGCTGTCCTATGTGCAGATCTTCAGGGCCGTGCTGAGGGTTCCCTCCGAGCAGGGCAGGCACAAAGCCTTTTCCACGTGCCTCCCTCACCTCACTGTGGTCTCCTTGTTTATAAGCACTGGCAGTTTTGCCTACCTGAAGCCCCCCTCCATCTCCTCCCCATCCCTGGACCTGCTGGTGGCAGTTCTGTACTCGATGGTGCCTCCAGCCGTGAACCCCCTCATCTACAGCATGAGAAACCATGAGATCAAGGATGCCCTGAGAAAACTAATGACTGGATGCTTTTCAGAAGGAAAAAACTGCCTCTTGTCTTCTGCATAGTACTTACATTTCTTTAGAGACCCAACCTGTCTTTTGCTGGTCTTTTTATGGTGATTTTATGTGTGGGTTTACTCCTTGTGTTTCGCTTTGTTTTACTTATCTGAATACTTTCCACAAAGAATTTTTTTATTCCTTCTGTTTCTAATTCACAGTCTATCCAGCTTCTGTGTGCCCTGCAGGCTTTGCAGAGCTGTGCCCTTCTGTGTGTTTAAACAAAATAAAGGGCCCTGCAGTGTCTTTTTTTTCTGAGATCCTTCCTCCAAGACCTTCTCTGCAGCTGCAGGGAGCAGTGCCTGTGTGCAGAGAGGAAGAAGAAAAGAGTCCTGGCACAGCAGCAGTGCCAGGGAGCACCAGCGCTTGGTCTTTCCCGAGCTGCTGTTTTCCCACTTCCATGCTTTCCTTCTGAACCCTTGGGTTGGAGGAAGGCCTGAGTGCTCTTCAAGCTTGGTTAGAGTCCTGCTGTGTGTCAGGCCTGTGGCTGCAGGCAAGGACAGGCAATGGGCACTTGTGTGACAGAGCTGGCCTCCATAGCAGCATTTCCATCATACAAGGGGATCTCCTCAGGCCTTGTGCCACAGATGCCCCCCACCCCTGGGCTCAGCCCTCTCCACCCCCGAGGAGCTGCTGTGCCCTTCAGAGGGTCTGGGGCTGTGGGGTGAGTGCCCAGAGCTCTGCCGCACCCTGTGGTGGGAACTGCTGTGGGGCCATGCCAGACTGGGCTGTGCTGGGGAGAGGGCAGGAGAGGTGGAGGGAGGTCAAGGGAGGTGGGGAGAGTTTAGGGGGAGCTGGTCTGTGCTGGAAAGTGCCCGGGAGAGAAAAATATCAGTGTCGAGTTTGCAGTGTGTGACCATGCAGGGCAAAGACTGACACCAGGCACTTGTGGTGCAGGGACGGGGCTTGTGGCAAGCATGGAAGATATGTAGGTGTAGGGGAGAGGAGGAGTGTGGTCTGTGCCCTTGTTGGTGTGGACAGACTGCGAAGGTGGCTCATGGCCTTTGTTACCCCCAGCATCTCTCATTGGCCATTTCCAGCCCTTGCCGGTCAACGCAGGTTTACGGGTGAGTTTTGCTGTGAGGCCACCTTCATCTTCCTGCTGGGCCAAAGGCTGGTTTGGGGGAATGGACAGCCCTGCTCAACTTCTCTCTTTCCCCAGACCCTGGCGGACCCTGGAGTAGAGCTGTCTGCAAAACCCCATGTAGGACAGGGCTGGGGCGGGGCATGGGTCAGGTGCTGGGGAAGCTGCAAAAGTAGGAAGGTCATGGGGGAACTGTGATCTGAAGGACATCTTTGGTATTGCAATGGGGGGAAGATCCCCACCCATGACTCTCTGTGGACACATATTTAGCTAACGGTCACAAGAGCATTCCAGACACCTTTAGAAGGCCTTGAACAGAATAAACAAGAAGACAAAAAAAAGAAAGATGCCAATTAGAAGAACACAGGTGCTCATTCCACGATAAAAGGAACTTGGCACAAAGAACCTCAATTCGGCAGTTTATCTTGACCAATTAGACTGAGACAAATTTCGCACGTTTTAGTTGATATAACCAATTATGTCCTATGTTTATGCGAGTGTACAGAGTTAGCATAACCATTTATATCTTGTGTTTATATGCGTGTACAGTGTCGATATAACCAATCCTATTTTATGCTTCTGTGCATGGACACTATGTGCTTGCATGCAGCAACCAATCAAAGCTTTTAAGGAACTTAGAGAATTGTATAAGAATGATCAGCTATGCTCAATAAACTGGCGACTTTGATCATCATACTGGTGTCCTGTCATCCGTCCCCGCATGGAATTTCACAACAACTCTCCCCTTTCCCTTGCTGTGCCTGCAGAGTGGGGCCATGGCACAGTGTATTGCCAGTGGGGCTGGGCCAGCACAGGGACAGGCCACTGACAGGGGCCATGAAGCAACTGCCAGGAGATGCCATCATGGACACTTGTTCCAAGAATTGTATACCAGAGGCTAATCACTGACAACTCCTAGCTATTTTTGTCATGTAAAATGAAAAATGAGAGAGCTTTAGTTCATCATCATCATGAGTACAGAATAGTTCCCTTGCAGCACTGTCCTGCTACTGTTATTACTGATAGTACCACTGATTCCAAAACGTCCTTGAGAGCTTCTGTATTTTTCCTCGGCTCCAAACCTCAGGCTGCTCAGACACGGAAAGTACCACCTCAAATCTCTGCAAACCAAATCTCTCCCACCTGCTCTTTCACCCCAGGATACTTCTCCCCATCACATCAGCACACTGCCTGGTCTCTTTTTTATCTGGGTGAAGTCAGGGTGCTCCCTTGCAAAGCGTTGCCTACAGAAGTCTTCTCTACCTGCTGATGCCACTTGTATTGCCTTATGCTATGTACAGCTCAATCTTCCTTCTGCAGAGCTCCATGGGATGGACAGTTTTCCTGCTCCGTTCATGAGAAAAGGTGACAAACAGGAGACACTTCTTCCCAGGAAACCAGAGCCTTGGGTGTTGCTCACTTGGTTCTTACTGGCACTTCACTCACACTCTGTTTTGGTGTGTTTGGTGCTTTTCTGTGGCCACTCTTTCTGCAAAGAAGATCTTAAAAAGACAATGATTTCATAGAAGATGGTCATAAAGGCCCTGTTGTAGACAACAATGTTTGCCATGAGCTCTGGAGAGAGCCAGGAAGATAGTTAATAAGCACCAGGAATATGCAGGAATGTCAAGGCCACTGCTGAAAAGTGAGTGGCTCTAAGAAGTACTGATTGATTGACCGTGTGTGGGATTAGAGGGAGGGTCGAGGGATGTCAGTGCGGAAGAAGGAGGTGGCTGGTTGGCCTCCTTCCCTGCTCCACACGGATTGGGATCTTTCCTCTGCGGGGTCTCTGCAAAGACCTCCTCTCTCTCCTGCTTGTCATTCTCGATGGTGCACAGGCTGCTCCCATCCTCATACACCTCCTCCACCTGGTCCTCAGTTCCCAGACCCGAGGCCACCATGCCCCCAGTCCCAGGGAGAGGCACTCCCTGGAGCTGAGGCCTCAATGGCAGCATCCTCCCTCCGGAGGTCTGTCACAGCGAGACCTCTGATGTGCCCAGGACATCTGACAAAGCTGTGCTGAGGATCAGCCACTGTAGAAACTCTTGAGCAGAGTTTCTTGGCCCCCGCTGCAATGACTGATGAAACACAGATGTGCTCCTCCCTGGGCATCAGGAGGGAGATACAGAGCACAGGGGGATCCCTCCGCGGCCCCACATGAACATCGCTCTGCATCAGTCCATGCCTGCTGCGAGGGCACAAGTTGGGACACAAATGCCAGCAGTGGCTCCCCTGCGGTCCAGTATGGAAGGTCACCAACTCTCACACCGTGTCTTCACAACAGCCCCAGCTCAACCACTCCACGTTATTTTTACTCTCCAAATTTACCCTCTTCTGCATGTCCTGGCATCGCATACACTTCTGTGTTCTCCATTCCCCCAGCACCAGACCCAGGGCCCACAGCACAAGTGTCTCAGTAGTCCCCAGTTCCCTTACTCAAACCTGCTCGCCCACCAGACTGCACTCCCCAGCCCAGCTTCAGCCCCTCACAGCCCTCAGTCCCTGCCCAGAAAAAGAAAGAGCTGCTCATGCGCGCCAACAAGCTGCTGGGCTCCCCCCTTGCAACTCCTTGCTGCTATGGAACACTGCTTGCCCATCAGGAACACAGTGATGGCTGCAAACCAGGACATCCCTGTCTCCAGCTGATAGCATATTTCCATACATCCTGTATGGTATGTCTAAATATTTTGATGGTTTTAATATTTTGTACCAGCCGTGGAAACTGGTTTGCTGCTAGGTGACTGAAAAAGTGAGATTTGGAAAATAAGTATTAGAAATCTTATACTAACACTATGATTGAAACAATAGCCAAAAGTAGAGCCAAGCAATTAACTAGTAGAGGTAGTTGCTCCTAAGTTTTGCAGTTCTTTGCTCTTAGGACTAGATGTTCCTGTGCGCTAGATGAGAACAATGTTGAGACTGACCACATGTGATTGAAGCTGCGTTAAGCTTCAAGATCAAAGAACAAGGACAAGAATAAAGACTTCAAGGACAGCCAGCAAGAACTTCAAATGGGTCGGTGGTCGCAAAAGCAGCCCTTCGACTCAAATGGATCCTTCATTGAGCGTGATCGGATGCAGGCAGTACTAAGATAATCAGTTACAAGCATTTTTATGTACGTGTATACTAATCTGATTCATATGCAGTTAGTTATTCTAACTAACCTGTTAGTGCTGAAGCTGCGGCATGCATGCGAGGTGGAACTATCCCTCGTGCATCCAGCGCTGCAATAAAGAATGCCTGCTTTCTAAAACTCCAAAACGAGTCTTGGACGGTGTCTTCGACCGGCTTTTTGGTATCACTCACTAGAGCCCTGGTAAGAACCTCTTTCCTGCTGTGCCTTCAAAACACCGGCTGCCCCCATGGCTGGCACCGTCTGCCCCTCGCCTCTCCTAGCCTCCTGGGGGGACACTCCAGGTTGCCCTTATCTGGGGGCAGATGGTGGGTGGGAAGGGGACACCCCAGGTGCCCGCGCTCCCTCAGCCACTCTGCTCATCATGGTGGTGCAGCCAGAGAGGACCCAGGCATCTGGGCACTGGCCAAGGAGACGGGACATGGACGCAGGCGCGCACAAACACACACACACACACCCACGCAGAGTGTAGCTTTGCTGAAGGGGTTTATTGATCATGAGAGGGAAATGGCCCAGGGCTCCCAGGGGATCAGGTGGGGTCATCCAGGGAGGGATGATCATCTCCTCATGCCGCTGGAGGGGGACAGGACAGGGCTGTCACCATCACTTGAGGACCTGCAAGAGAGAGCCCAAATTGTGACACAGCCCCCCAGTGTCCCCTGGGACATGAGAGGGGCCTTGTCCCCACCACCTCTCTCTGCAGAGACCTGGGGAAGGAGAAGGGAATTGGAGCCCTCAGTCTACCCAGGACAGGACTTGGCTCACCTGAGATCCAGATGGCACCCAGAGCCCCCTACCCCAGGATGCCCCTCTATCTCCCAGAAGCCTGCCCAGCCCCCACAGTGATCCGGGGGGGTCTGTATGGCACAGACCCCCTGCCTGGCCTGCACAGTGACCTTCTGGCTCCATAGAGCCCTCCTGCATGCAAGGAAAGGCATGGGGGCAGCTCTGTCCAGCTCACCCTGGGACATGCATCAGGGACAGTCCCCTCTCTTTCCTTCTGCCATACCCAAGGTCTGCCCACCCCAGAGGGCTCAGGGATCCCCCTGGGGCCCAGGATCCTTTGTGGGGCTGCAGACACCCTGATGTTGCTCACCTGGGCATTAGCAGCTACAGGCACGCTTCTCCGCTGCAGAAGAAGTCTTAGCTCCTTTTCGGTCAGAGGAGCCTGGGGAGAAAGGGAGGGTTAGGGACATGCTTGGGTGCACTGGGGTGTACTGGGAGGCAGGGGAAAGCAAAGCGATCCTTGGGGAAGGTGCCTCTGGGGAGAAATGGGCTACATGAGCTCGTATGGTGGTGCACAGAAAGCAGTGGGGGTGCTGGGGAGGGGGCCCACCTGGGTGTGTGGCTGTGTACTGGGGTGTGCTGGGTTGTAATGGGATGGATGGGAATGCAATGGGGGCCCTGGGGAAGGGGCCCTCCCTGGGAAAGCACTGTGGTGCAGGGGTGTTCTCTGGGGTTGCACTGGGGTTGTAGTGGGGTGTACTGGGGCACACTGGGATGCCCCGAAGTGTCGTGGCCATAGAGGGAGAAGGTCTGGGGCCAGCAGAAGTGGTCTAGTTCAGTTCAGTGAACCTTGTTCCTAAATCCGACTGACTCCTCTTGTAGAGAGAGCATGAAAGCTCACTGGGATGTCCCCAGTCCCAGCAGGGGATGGGAGCACCAAAGTGCCCTCCAGTTCCCCAGACTGGAGGCCCTCCAAGTCCTCCCCACTACTTACCCTCATCTCAACTTCTCCACTTCCTTCCAGGAGTGCCTAGGGAAGGAGAGCAAAGGAGTGATCTGGATTGGACCTTGATGGGGCTGTAGGTGGGGCACAGGTGTCCCCAGCCCCCCCCAGGACCATGGCTTCCCCCTGGTCTGAGTGGGAAAATCCCTTCTGCTCCCCCCAGCCCCATTCCCCCAAGTTTCCCCCGGGATACCTGTTCAGGCAGGGACCAGGGGTGGGGATGGAGACAAGGATAGTGTGGGGAATTCAGGGTCTCCAAAGAGGATGGGGGTGAGGTTGAGGGGGGGCCCCCAGACAGTGCACTGGGGTGAATTAGTGGACCCCAAGGGGCTGGGCTGGGGGTGCTGAAGGAGCAGGCCTGCGTGGGATTCAAGTGGAGGGGACACAGGGACTTCAAGCGAGGTGGGTGGTGGGAGCAGAAGGAAGATGGCTGCAGAGGACAGAAACGAGGGGATTGGAAGAATGTTTGGCAGTGGGGGTTCAAGGAAGGGGGTCTGGGGACGATACCGCGGTGGACAGGATGAAAGGCAAAGGACTGAGGGGAAAGGCTGAAAGAAAGGCGTTGGGAACAATCAACGGGAGGGCGTTTGGGGACCCTAGATAGGACACAGAGGAGATCCCAGGGAGGAGATGTCTGAGGGCACCAAGAGGATGGGATGGGGAGGCCCAAAAGGGAGAGATGGGGGGGGCACCAAGTCAAGACACTGGTGGGGGTCCTCACAGGAGTTTGTGGTGAACCTTCCCAAGGAACTCGGGCTCTGGGCACAAGAAGATTAATTGCGGGGGAAGTGGAGGGAAGAGATGGAATTGTGGGAGGGAGAAAGCTGCATTGCCCAGGGCTGGAGGTGAGGGGAGCCTGGGGATGCTCCATGCTTGGGAAAGGGAGAGGCCAAGTCAAGGGGTTTCGTGCTCACCACGATAATTTTGTTCTGCAGGAGAGCTGATGTCCTGCAGCCAAGAGCCCTCCCCAGCCTTGAGCCTCTCCCCGTGGCATTGAGGACTCACCTGAGCATCTTCTGGCATGCACAGCAGGATGGTGAAGAGCAGGGCCAGGCTGAGCACGGCGACCTTCATCTTCCTCTGTGGTGTGGCGAGTGCTGGGTGAAGCTGCAGAAGGTGAGGGGCAGATTTATCCCTCCCGGGACTCCTCCTTTCCCCCCTCCCCGAGAGCCCCCAGGGCAAAGCCAGGCTTGGCAGAGACACCAGCCCTGGCAAGGAGCCTGCCCCTGGCACAGAGTTGCCCCCGCCTTCGGCACTGATCCAGCCACCTTCCCTGGCATCGGTCCGGCTTCCCGCATGGGGCAGCTGCATGTGGAAGGGCCCAGGCACCTGGGGGTGGTGGGGGGGGGCAGCCAGTCAGCCTCTCACAGCCGGACACCCTACAGTGACAACCCACTGCTCCAGCGCAAAACCATCCTCCCAACAGCCCCCCAAAGCCAGATCTCCCCATCTCCCAGTGCCCCTCACCTCCCAGCACTGCCATCTCCCAGTGCCAATCCCCTCCCAGGCCAGCCTTTCCCTCTGGGACTCCCCCAGAGATGAGGACAACCTCAAACCAGGGGTCTCTAGGAGTCATCTCTGACCCCTCTCCAGCCCCTTGGGTAAACAGGGGGCTGGGACTGACCCCTCTTCTTGGGGCACCAGGGACCCCGGGGTTTGGGAACACCAGGAGGCGGGAGGACAACTGGGGGCATGGGCAATGGGGACAGCCAGATGGCTGGGATCTTCAGTCACTGGAGGCAATGGGGAGCACTGGTGAATGTTGGGCACTGGGAGATGAGAGTGAGGCTTGGGGGAAGGGCTGGGGTGGTCACAGTGCCCAGCTCCAGCCCACCCCATTTCCCTTGCACTACAGGCCCCAAACTGGTCCAGTCCCCAGCCACGGCCCCCCCAGAGCAGAGATCAGACAGGACTAACGCCCACCCTGGCCCTCACCCTGCCACTGCCTGGGGCCGCTGTGCCCACCAAGACCACCTGGGTCCCACTTCTGCAGAGTTGCCCGCAGCCGGTGGGTCCCAGTAACCCTGTCCCCAACAAGGCTCTGGCTCCAGACCTCTTCCTGGCTGGCACTTGGCCACAGCTCACCAAATGTCCCTTCAATGCCCTCATCCTTGGCCCAGGCCAGTGCTGTCCCTGAGCAGGACGCGGCTGTCCAGAGGGACACAATGAAGCGGACGCTAATTGTGGGGACAGAGCTGCCCTGGCAAGAGGAGGGATGTTTGTCCCTGCAGCATCTCTGATAAGCCGTGTTTGCCCAGGGCCCGTGGCACCAGGAACCCGTTCTGCAAGCTTGGTCTTCACGAGAGTGCCCGATCAGGGAGACTCTGGTGGGGGTTAAAGCAGCCTGGACGCCTGGGCTCCCCTCCAGCCCCAGCAGCTGGCAGAGGTGGGCAGTGCTGGGGGACCGGGCAGGAGCAAGTCC
Organism: Buteo buteo; assembly: GCF_964188355.1. Classification (NCBI taxonomy): domain Eukaryota; kingdom Metazoa; phylum Chordata; class Aves; order Accipitriformes; family Accipitridae; genus Buteo; species Buteo buteo. Next base: position 1,387,618 of record NC_134201.1, on the reverse strand, counting down.
TGGGGCACCCTGCACACCTGGGGCTCTCCCGCTGCCCTGGGGACAAGCTGGAGCCCAGAGGCAGGGGCATTCCCAGGGAACAGCCTGACCACCGGGGTGTTGCTCTCCTTTGGGAAAGCCTGGTGGCACAGCAGTCCTGCTGGAGTGGGGCTTAGAGCAGCCTGCGTGATGGAGCTGCCTCCGCAGGGGCACTGCATCCCTTTCCCTCTCTCCCCCTGCCTGCCCTGCAGCTATCCCTGGCTTTCCAGGGTGGCTCCTTCACAACACTCCTGTCCCAAACATCACCATCCTGGGGGCCCGGGGCAGCACCCTTTGCCCAGTGTGGGGTCGGGGCAGCGTGGGATTGTACGCAAGTGGTTCAGCTCTCCCCTCCGAGTGGGGAGAGCCAGTGGGTGAAGCTGCTGGCCTGGCTCGCACAAGCCGAGCAAGAACTTTTCCAGCAATCCGGAATTGATGGACCTGTCCTTTCCAGTCGTGACGCTCACACGATCTGCCATCACTGCTGTCTTCAAGGATGCAAGTGCCCCAAACAGCAGAGGGAATGGCTGGTACCTCTGTTAGCAGGGACATACTCATAATGAAGATGGGCATATTTTGGATCAACAGGCTCCGGCACCCCTGTTTTGCCTCCCTGTAGGTGCCCACAGCTATCAGAAGAGATAGATAACAGGAGAGATATTTATTTATGTCTGCATAATGAGAAGACCAGCATTTTTACTGGTGGTGTGAGCTAGCACTGGGAGGAGACAGGGCCAGTAAGTTCTCAACCGGGAGACGCAGCACATATTTACTTGCCACTTTAGGTAGCTGATAGTCAGAAGTAACCACACGTAATGACCAGCAAACCCACTAGCCACACGGAGCAAGGGCAGCATTGAATGCATTGGACTCATTGCCCATCCAGAGTTCGTGGGACATCAACATTACGACAGCAGACCCATGAATACTTGGTAAGGCTGTCACGTTCCTCTGTAAACTCATCCTCTGTTTATTATGTGCCGCAGTAATTCAAGCGCCCACACTGTGCTTCCCAATCACCATTCACTTCCAAAACCATCCAGCAGCCCACGTCACATGTCTCAGAGTTAAATAGTGCTCTATTTTAGTCCTCTGTCTATGAAGGTGTGAGGAAAATCTGTTTCTATGAGACACAAGATGAGAATCAAAGGCTGGTGGTAAAAGTCTGGTTTAGGTTTTGAAGTCAGTGCGAGGTTTGACTGAGTTGCAGTGAAGCCAAGGTGTGACGGCCTTTGTTCCCATGATGATACAGACTCCTGTCACGGCTGCAAAGAAAGCCTGTCTGATTTTATCCACATGAAAAGAGGTAAATAAAAATACACTGATAAGTAGTGCATGAGAACTGTACATGGCTCAGATCCTTCATTGACAAGATGTGTCATTTTTTAAGGGTGATGGTTATATCTTTACGGGACACTAACTACAAATAAGAGATGTGTTGTGGATCAGTTGTGAAAAGATTTAAGGCAACTGACTTGAATATTTGCTTTGGAAAGTGCCCAAAGAGCAGGCAGTCAGTCACCTGGAGGATTTTCATTTTGACCGCTTCTGCTTTCTGCGCTATTTATTAGATAGCTAAGTTACACGGTGTTGAATTGGAGAGCATATTTAAGTATGCTGTGACGTTATTTGTATTCTGAAGTGATTTTGCAAAGAATCAATGAATTGTACGCACTGTTATAACTGAGGGATATTGACTTAGGAGAGGTCAAGGCTGCCTTTGAGCTAAATGCACAGCAGGTGGGCGGCATTTGATTGCCACTTAACATGAAAGGTACAATTCAGGAATAACCCATCTGCTGGTTTAATGGTCTCCAAAAAGACATGCTCATATTTTTGTAACACTAGCGTAATTAAAAAAGTAAAATGTCATGCGTTTGCCCGTTTGACAAAGAGATGGACAAGAGACTTTACAAGGTTGGTCTAAAGTGTAGCTACTCCTACTTGTGCTGTCTCCCTCCACCTTCTCCGAGCAGGGCTGAGAGCACTTCTGAATTTTCTCTGTTTTTTCTTGCAGTCTTTTCTGTGAGGCAGTGGAATTTTTACCACATTTATTTTCCCGATAAAGTTTTAGCATGGTTGTTCTCCTCAGGCTTTGAGCTGCAGTGAGGTATCCTGTTGTTGTACAGAGGGAAAGGGGACAAAAAGAAAAGTGCCTATACTACCTCTTCTTTGGTGGACACACTTGTTTTATCTGTTCATCTTGCATACGTGTATAGGGTTGAAGCCTCAGCATTCACCCCAGCTCTCCCCTCTACCATTTGCAGATGCATTTTCCCCAACCTCATTGTCGGAAACCCAGGGATGGAGGCAGGGATGGAGAGAGAATCCAACCGAGGCAGGTACAAAAGGGGAAGAGAAGGGATGGGGCTGGGGAAAGGAGAGGCAGAGGCAGTGCTGCAGCACTGGCAGGTGTGTTAGTGGCAACAGATGGAGAGTGGGCGTCCTGTTTTCCCCACCGTTACGTCTTGTGTCCCATCTCCCAGTACCCTCGAGGTTCCCAGTGGCCCTTAGTACCTGCGGAAGGTGGGGGGAAGGACAGGGCTCAGCAGGGCGTCTCTGTCCTGCTGTACTGCTTTTGGCTGGGGTAGAGTTAACAGCAGAGCTGACCAGAGCATATTAGGTGGAACTGATAACTGTGATTTCTGTTCAGCAGTTGCTGGTCATGGTATTGACTTAACTGTTGTCACCATTAGTTTATCTGATCCGTGCCATGCTCCTTTTTGCTGTACATGTTAAAGGTTGGGTTTGCCTTTTGCAGTTTGCTGTGGTCTGTAGCACTTGGTGGCGTTTTGCCTGGGGGTTTATTACAAAAGCACTGGCCTTGATCTTAATCAAGTATTTGAGCTCTGCACTGATGCCATTACTCTGAGAATCATCTCATGGAGACAATTAACAATTACACCATTTTCCTTTTCTCCTCTGAGAGTTTTTGGGGGAAGGAAACACAGAATGGCACCTTCACCACCACCTTCTGCGTGGCAGATGTTTTCTCCCTCGTTACAATAACTCTGCAGTATCTTGACCATCCTTGGGTAACCAAAATACTCCTTACTGGTACTTCTCAAGAGGTTTTGTTCTGCTTTCTCTAGGGTTAACCAACTATTTAGGAATACCACCCAGGGATATGCCCAAGGCAGTGTGGTTATGGGTGGCAAGGCATGCAGGGGAATACAGGCAGGTACCTAGGATGGTTGTCACCTCCAAGGGTCTGAGACTTCAACCCAGATGAGCGCGGGATCCTGATGAAGTGACAGAATGTTTGCAAAAAGGGTGCCCTGGTGCTGGCTATGCCAAAGAGACACAGCTTGTCGCGCTGCACTGGGGCCTGCCCTTCGTCTACTGAGCACTATTCAACACTGTTCAGCACCCTCAAGGGGAAGAGAGGGTCTCTGGATCTAAAGACATACAAAGAGACACTGTGGCTGAACCAGAGACCCAGGCCTCAACTGTGCCAGTCGCCCCTATAGGCAAGAAGGAACAATGGAAGCTGAGGTCAGCTTGGCAGATATGCAAACAGATTTCAGCCATCATCCAGGTGAACAAATTATCAGGTGGCTGCTCTGATGCTGGGATACTGGGGCCAAGGGTCAGGAATTAGAGGGTAAGGAAGCCCGGCAGCTGGGATCCCTTGCTAGGGCTAAGGCCGTTGACAAAGGGATTGGAAAAGGGGCAGCAGTCCTCAGCCTCTGGAGGCAAGTCCTGTCGAGTGTGAAGGACAGGTATCCCTTCAAGGAAGATCTTGCAAATTCCCCGAAGAAGTGGACCACCACTGAGGGAGGTGTCCAGTATCTGAGGGAATTAGCCATGGTGGAGGTGCATTACAGCAACCTAGACAACAACCAGGCATCCAAAGACCTGAATGAAATCCAGTGCACGTGGTCCATGTGGCAAAAGTTTATATGAAATGCTCCGACGTCATATGCCAACACCCTGGCGATAATGAGCTGGAGAGACACGGAGGCACCAGCTATGGTTTGGGCAGACAACTCCGAGAATACAAAGATAACCTTGCTTCCTCCCTAGGGGCCTCTGTCTAGGCTCTGGAGAAACTGACCCCCAAATTGTCCGAGCAATCTGAGAAGGATAGCTCTTCCTCACCCACACCAACCAAGGTCCCAGCCATTAAGAGCCAGCCTTCTTCTGTTCAAGGGAGAGGGTACCGGTGGTGCACACCACGTGCAACCCAGTGGTTCTCCCTGCGTGACCGGGGGAAGGACATGAGGCAGTGGGATGGTGAACCTACCTGCAGACTAGAAACTCGGGTACAGAAACCGCAAGGAAAAACAACAGACAGAAGGCGTCCATCCAGGAAAATTACTGCTCCAAGGTCTGTGGGTCAGCGTAGAAGGGCTGATCTAGCTTTTGACCTTGTTGAAGGGACTTGTGCTTTGCAGTTACAAAACCCAAGTGATGAAGACTCTGGCCAGGAAGAGAGGGGCCCTGCCTTTGGCCAGGCAGAGGAAAGGGACAGCCGGGTTTACTGGACTGTGTGGGTTCGATGGCCTGGCACATCAGCCCCACAGGAGTATAAAGCTCTAGTGGACACCAGTGCAGAGGCTACTCTAATGCCATCAGATTACAAAGGGGCGAAATCCATCTGCATTTCTGGAGTGATGGGAGGATCCCACAAAGTGTCTGTGTTGGAGGCTGAGGTAAGCCTACCTGGGAAAGGTTTTGTGACTGGTCCAGAGGCTCCATGTATTCTTGGCAGAGACTACCTCAGGAGAGGGTACTTCAAAGGCCTAAAAGGGGACTGGTGGTCTTTGGGTATAGCTGCCTTGAGTCCAGAGAATATTAAGCAGCTGTTTACCTTGCCTAGTCCCTCAGAAGACCCTTCTGTTGTGGGGTTGCTGCAGGTTAAGGAACAGCAGGTGACATTTTCTCCCGTGACTGTGCACCAGGAACAGTATCGCACCAACTGAGACTCCCTGGTTCCCATCCATAAGCTGATTCAGCACCTGGAGAGTCAAGGAGTGGTCAGAAAGACTCACTCACCCTTTAATAAACCCATATGGCCACTCATTTCCAAAACAACCTCATAGACACCTTACCCCTCTTCCTTGACCATCACCATCAGGATGAGGAGTGCATATGTCCAGCTTGGACTTGGACCCCCTGCACTTACATTGCAGTGAGAGGCTCCTAAAAGAAACTGTGATTCATCTCTCTTGTCCGTAGGAGCAACAGCACAAATGTCTGTGCCCACTGGGCCTTCTTCTCCTGCCTTCCCAGCCAGGGCAGAGGCAGGTGGTTCTCACAAGCTGTACATCAAACAGGACTGGAAGGAGTCATGCCCACTTGCTCCCGTTGGCTAGCAAAGGAGCAAGGGAGGCCCCTGTGCACCTCCCATGCTGGAGAAGGGAATCCTCTCTGGAAGGCTCTGCTGCCTTCAGCTCCCCACAAGCCAGGCCCCTCTGCCTCAGAAGCTCTGAGGCTTTCTAATTCTATGTGAGTTGATGAAGATGCAGTCATCTGAAGGGAAGTGAGGTAAATGCCATTCCTGGGGACTTTCCTGCCCTGTTCACCAAAGTCTGAGATGTCCCTGGTTCAGTTGCCCTCCCTCGGTTTACATCATGTTCCTGGGGGTTCAGCACTGCCTGGAGCTGTTGACGCAGTCCCCACCACCTCAGAGCTTCCATCCCACCAGGGAGTCAATTATACTGGTTTTACTCTCTGCAAATCCTCAGGAGGGACACGCTGCAGCAGGAACCTTTAGAGTCTTGTTTCTGCTATAAACCCTGGGACACTTGAGAGAGCAGGGAGCCTTGAGGTGCTGCTGGAGACTCACCTTAGGAGCTTCTGGCAGAGGAGGGCAAGGGCAGAGTAAGGAATGAGCCCTGGTTCGGGGCTTGCAGTGCGGTCCAAGAAGTGAAGGACGTGGTAGGGAAGAGGCAGAAGGTAAGACCCTAACCTTGGACTTCATTGCCATGATCCATTCAGAGCAGATATCACTGCTTCATGATGAGGACTGTAGGTTTGTGTTGGATGTGCTGAGGGCGAGTGAATGCTGGGTCTTATTACTCAATCTGCTGGGTCTTTAAACGGAAGAAATGAGAGCATAGAGACCTGAGTCTCAGCCTTGTCCTTTCCTGCACGTCTTCTCACCCCAGCTCCCCACTTCTCCGAGACTCTCCTGAGCCCCTGGCGCTGCACAGTGAAATCCCAGGGAGAGCCCTGGGACACTCTCCCACCTTAGCTGGGCAGCGGGGGAGCATTTGGGCAGGCTGTGTGGGGCCAGATAGCCTGTGCCCTTCACTTCATCATTCACAGGGCTATTTCAATTGTCTCTTGGTTTGTTTTTCTTTTTTTGTTGTGGCTGGCTTTTGCTTGCTTTCTCACTCTCAGAATGATGATGATGTAGGATTTGTTCTGCAATGCTCAGCTTTCTCAGTCCCATGCAGTGGAGATGGCTGGGGGTATACGTTATTCTGAGTAGCTTTTGGCAAACTCTCAGAAGAGTTCCTGTGATGATCAGCACCGGAAGAAACGCATTCCAGCCCAAGAGGTGGTTGTGAGACACTTGGAAGGAACTGCTCTTGCAGAGAGCTGTGTTTCTCGGGCATGAGCTTTCTCCAATCACGCGCTGAGGCATGTCCCTGACATTGTCTGTGCCCCTGACCCTGATGCTGTCCCACCTCACCCCCAGGCCTCCTGGGGAGGCCCTGCTCAGTGTCCTACCTTTTCACTTGTGCCCCACAAGCACAGCTGGCCATGCTGGGGTCCTGCTGCTGGGCTGGGATTTGCAAGCAGGCAGCCTCAAAGCCCTCAGGAACCACTGCTCAGGAGGGAAAAAATGGAAAGCAGCTTTCAATCACAGAATCATGGAGCAGCTCAGCTTGGCAGCCACCCCAGGATATCATCCAGTCCAACCGCCCCTTCTTGAAAGCAGGGTCAGCTAGAGCATGTGTCTCGGGACCATGTCCCGTCAAGTTTTTAATTCCCACAAGGATGGAGCCTCCGTAACCTCTCTGGGCAACCTGTTCCAGTGTTTGACCACCCTATCTTTAAATGGAATTTCCTGTATTTCGATGTGTCCTTTCTTCATGGCACCACTGAAAAAAGCCTGGGATTTTTCTCCTTAATCCTTCTCGTTACTCCTCCCTTCACAACTTCTCCCATGTGGCTTGGTTACCTCAGTTACCCCTTCCCTATCTTCTTTTTGGTCCTCTCCTGGTCACTTTTTATGCTGCATTTTGACCTACAAAGTGGGCTTTAGCATGCTCTCTGGCAGTTCCACAGCACAGTCCCTTGCTCGCCTGAAGCAGTAACTCCTCATCTGCCCTTTCCCAAGGGGCACCTCTGTGGTGGTGGGGAAGGAGTGGGGTGGGAATCCTTTCCTCCTCATGTGGGTGTTTCAGAGAGCTGTGACCACTCACCCTATGATGTGCCCATCCCTTGCTTTGGACGAAGGACAGCATCTGGCATGACATTACACACAATGGGGTTTTTTGGAGAGCGGGGTTTGTTTTTTATGGCACACTTTTTCTTTCCTGAGAGTGGAAGGGTGTAGATCCTCAACACCTGTTTCTTGTTTTCCAGGTCATACCCACAGGCATATGAAAGTTGTCTGTTTCTGTGTGAGCAAATGCACATCACAGATTTATCCTGCAATGAGAAAGAAGAACTTGCGTTGGGCAGCTTCCCTCTAGAGTCTGTGGTGGGTCTGCTGGGATGAGTGTTCTTAACCCATCAGGAAGAACATTTTTTTCTGCTTTCATTATGCAAGAAACACCTAAATCTAATGTGAAAAGAACAATGTCCTACACACAAAAAAATATTGAAGGTATATGCTGAAATGTGTTTCTTTCTTGTAGCCCCTCTTTGTGGCAACTGGGGAAATAAAAGACAAACAACATTGCATGGCTGAACGGGAAAATGACAACCGGACATCATCCACGGATTTTGTGCTGCTGGGAATAAGTGATGTCCCCATACTCCAGAACCTGCTCTTTCTTCTCTTGCTTATGGTCTACTCAGTCACCATGGTTGGGAACATCCTCATTGTTGTGCTAGTGGTGGCAGACCGGCATCTCCACACCCCCATGTACTTCTTCCTGGGCAATCTGTCCTCCTTAGAGACCTGCTACAGCTCCACCATCCTGCCACGGTTGCTGGCCAGCTTCTTGACTGGGGACAAGACCATCTCTGCACATGGCTGCATGGCTCAGTTCTACTTCTTTGCTTCCTTTGCAACTACTGAGTGTTACCTGCTGGCAGCCATGTCCTATGATCGGTACTTGGCCATATGCCAGCCCTTGCTCTATGCAAGCCTCATGACCTGGAAGGTCTCTTTCCATCTTGCAGCTGCATCTTGGCTAGGGGGTTCACTGCTGCTGCTGGTAGTCACAGTTGTCTTCTCCCAGTTGCAGTTCTGTGGCCCCAAGTCCATTGACCACTTCTTCTGTGAGTTTTCACCATTGCTGGAGCTTGCCTGCAGTAACACCAGGGTGTTCACGCTCATTGTGTTCATCTTCGCCTTCCTGGACCTAATCTGTCCATTCCTGTTCACGTTGGCCTCCTACGTGTGCATCATAGCTGCCATCCTGAGGATCCCATCCAGCACGGGCAGACGGAAGGCCTTCTCTACCTGCTCTTCTCACCTCACCGTTGTCACTGTTTTCTATGGCACCCTCTTTGTTGTCTACATGCTGCCCAGAACAGCCCCACTGAGGCAGCTCAACAAAGTCTTCTCCTTTTTCTACACTATCCTCACGCCCTTGGTCAATCCCCTCATCTACAGCCTGTGGAACAGGGAGGTCAGGGAGGCCCTCAGCAGAATGATCAGGAAAGCCACGACCTGCACCCACAGCTACGTTGGTGACACAGGCAAAAGACACTTCTTGTTCCTTTGAATAGGAAAGGTCTAGATACCAATGGGGTCTTCAGATGTGCACGCCACTGAGACTGTTTGTGAGGCAGCAAGGGGAAGAAAGCAGAAGGTCCTGGTAGAGAAATGTTGTTTAGAAAGCAATGCTGACAAGGTCATGGGTTTGCTTTTCCCGTGATAATAAACATCTTGGTAGGCTTACAAGTGGGAACTGTTGAAGTATCAAGGTTTTCTTTTCTGGAGGAGATAAGAAAGCGTACTTGGCCTCATACGAGAATATTTTCCAAGGGCCACCATGAGGGCATCTTTCTCACTGTGGGTTCCCAGGGTGGGAGTCATCTTCCCCTCTGGTACACATTTCAGGGGCATGAAGCTCACATGTCAGCCATGAATGAAGGTCTACTTTCACTGCACTGCCAAGGGAAAATGGGCCATTTCTATTGGGTGGCTCACGTAGGTAACACCCACACACCCCTCTTCCCTTGTCTGGCCAGGCCCTGTTGCAGGCATGCCTCAGAAACCAGCTGGAGACTGCAGCAGCTGAGCAGCTGAGTAAGAAGCCTTTGCTTCTCCTGCTGCAAGGGGAGGTGGAGAGGTTGGAGTAAGAGGAGCAGTTCCTCTTTCTGAGGACTACAACAAGATCCTCACCCAGATCTCCCTCCCCCCACCTTTCCCTCCCCTGTTCCCAGGGAAATGAGCAAGTCCCTGCTCCAGCCATGCTCCTCTGGCTCCAGATAAAGCTCCTCTTCTCTGTTCACCCTACGTCTTGGACAGAGACTGAGACACCCACTCCCTTGCCCCAGCCCCTTCACCCCTGGATCAGGCTTTCCAGCTCGGCCCTCCTTCCCCACTAGAAATCTTTGACCCAATGTACTGGATCTGGATGGGATGAAGTTATTTTTCATAGCAGCCCATAAGGTGCTGGGCTTTGGATTAGTGACAAAAACAGTGCTGATAACACATCAGTGATTTTGCTGTTGCTGAAAGGTGTCTGCACAGCATCAGGGTCTTCTCTGTTTCTCACTCTGACCCCCAGTGAATAGGCTGGGGGTGTGCAAGATATCGGGAGGGGACACAACCAGGAAAGGTGACTGGAACTGACCAAACAGATATTCCATGCCATATGGCATCATGCTCAGCAATAAAGATGGAGGGGAGGGTGTTTTCTGGGTGGGTGGCCACTGCCTGGGGACTGGCTGGGCATCAGTGTACTTGTGGAAGGTGGTGAGTGATTGCCTTTGCATCACTTATTATTTTGGGGGGTTGGGTTTTTTCTTTCTTCCTTCTTCCTCTTTCCTCCCCTTATTAAATTATTTTTATCTTCACCCATGACTTTCCTCACGTTTGCTCTTCCTATTCTCTGCCCCTATCCCACTGGGGTGTGGGGTGTGTGAGGCTTCACTGGCAGCCAGGGTCAACCCACTCCCCCCAGTCGATGCAGGGCCCAGGGCAGGGTTGGTCCTTGCGACCTGGTTCTCCTCAGGTCTCCATTTCTTCAGTGGTCTGTGAACCACTGTGAGCAGCGGGCCCACAATTTTTTGCCACCTTCTGGCTGACAACACACTTGCTGAAGCCCTTCTTGCACCATCTGCATCACACAAACAGTGTCCAGCCTGGGGGAAGCTCTGCTCTGCACATAGGGAGAGTAGAGGGACGAGGATCGGGGAAAGTTGGAAGAAGTCAGAGCAGCTCTTGAAAAGCCAAGGGGAACACATTGCTGAAGCTGGGGCTTGAACCTGTGGGTTGTCAGTCCAAGCCTCTCCCAGGTGAGCTACTTCAGCCCTGCCCCAGGAGCCCTTGCCCTGGTGCCAGCCCTTCCTGAGCGCAGCCTGGAGCGCAAGAGGTGTGCTCTGCAGGGAGGTACCTGTGACCAGTCCCAGCCCAACCCCACCGGTGGGACCTGCCTGCTCCCTGCCCAGGCCTGCCATCCTGGCTGTGCCAAGAGCCCATCCCTGGTCACCCCACCTCAGCCTGCGCCTGAAGGGCTTGCTCATCCCTCCAAGGGAGCTGGAGCTGCCTCGGGCTCAGGCCATCTTGCACACCTCTCTTGGGATTTTAAATGCCACCATCTCCTGTTCACTGCAGCCTCTGTGGAAGAGCTCATGTACCCATGGTCCCACAGTGCTTGTGGGTCTCTCTCAAATATTCGCTCCAGAAGGCAACAATGTCCAGCAGGGCCTCCTCCCACGTCAACCCTCTCACCTAGCTGAGTCCATTCCCAGAGGAAGAGACAAGTGGCGGGATCTGACTGTCCTCTTTGCAGTGCTGAGGCAGGCATTGGGAAAGCACCGTGCTTCCCCTTGCATCAGCACCTTCATCTGCCTCAGAGGTGAGTGCAAGCCAAGCAAACCCCCATGTGGAATTTGACTGGGATGGAAAGGGACAGGCACAACAAGGAAAAGGAAATGCAGATGAAGAAACAGAAAACTAAAAAGAAAATGGAAAGTTAAAAGGGGGAACACCCCTCCCCCACAACAAGGCTAGAAAAGGCATGTGCCATGGCCTGGGAAACTAAACCCCTCCAGGACAGCAGAGGACATAATGCAGGACAAAGAGGACAAAGGCTAGGATTTTTCTAGAAACTCATACATGGCATACAAGCACGAGATCTTGAATTCAGGATGGGAGGGGGATTGTCATCAAGGGGATTGCTCTCGTGGGTGTTGTCAGAGGTGGGAGCATACCAGTGGCTCTCTGTTTTCTCCAAGAGCCCTGGCATTCCCTTCCTGCCTCTTCCCAGACCCCTGTCTCTCCCTGTCTGCTCTGGGAAGCCCAGCTCTGCCCCTCTTTACCTGCCTGTTCCATGCACCCTCTTCAGGAGCTTTTCTCCCACCAGGTTGTCACCAGGGCTGGGCATGCTGCTCTGTGAGGCTGTCTGTGTGCATGTGTGTGAACACATGTTTTTCCCGTACAAATTGTGTCTCTCCTCTCCACCCCCTCGCCCCTCAATAAAACCTTATTGAAAGTGAACACCATTTGGCAAGGTGGGGTAGTTTGGACAACAGAGGGAATCAACCCCGGTCCCTCATACCCCACAGCCAAGCTGTGCAGATGTGACTGGCACCAATTTGGTTTCTTCTTTCTGTGGCCACCTCCCACTCCTTCCAGCTCACATTTGGCTTCTCCCCACATCTTCGTCTCATGGGCCATGTTGTGACAGGTGCTCACTCGTTGAGCCCAGCAGCAGAGGACCAGCCCAAGGCAGCACTTTCCTCTGCCTGCTCTGGGATCCCTGAAGATGTCTCTGGAGCTCTGGGGCTGACAGCTCCTGAAAGGCACCGGGGTCGCCCCTGGGGAACATACCGCAAAATCACCTGAATTAATCACCAACAGTAGAGAGAGAGATTGATTCCAGCAACATGGTTTGCCCTGCCAGAGTGCGGTTCTCTGTGACAGGTGTCAACGTGCCCCTCTCGACATCGATATTCTTCACCCACAAGAAAAAGGACACACAGACAGGGCCAGGGAGGGGCTTGGCTTCCCTTGTGCAGGCCAGGGATTCAGCTGAGGCAATGCAGGCTTCTCATCCTGACCAGGAAGCCCTTGGGTTGAAGCAGGACTCAGCTCCCCGCTTTGACTCCACAGACCCAGCGGAGCTGGGAATCCTCCTGCTTCAGTTCAGGTGTGCACAAAAGAGTTGCCAGTGTGTGAGCCCTTCTCTGAGCCCCTTACCTTTAGTCAGTGGGGACGCAGGTGCTCACATACAGATACTTTGTGATGACTGAGGTGCCAGAGGTGGCCCAAGCCATGTGCAAGTGTTTGCAAGTCCTGATGGAAAATCTCTGAGGATACCTCTTGACTAAGGAAAAAAGGCCAGCCCAGCATGGCTTGTCTTCTGGACTAAAATCCAAGAGGTCCTGGAAGATGGCTGTGTCCTCATGCCCATGTGAGATGCAGCTGGGGTTGGCAGGGACTGGGTGCTCAGGTCCCCCAGTTTCTGTTAGGAGGCTTGGGAAACTGGGAAGCATCAGGCAGAGGAAAAAGGTGCTGAATACCTCAGGTCTGTACATGCCCTTGGCTACAAGGTCCCCTGCCCCACTGAGCAGCAGGTACACATTTTCCTTAGCTCCTATCGTAGCTTTTGCTATGGACTGACTTAAAGAAGCTGTTCTGGCTACCCACCCCTTGCTGGTTCCAGCTCCAGCTGAGCTCTAACTAGAGTTGCCCTGACTCTACCCCTGCATGCACAGACACAGTCTCTGCGTTCCCCCTGGGCAGCCTGACCCTCTTTCACTTGCCTGTGCACATCCACCCAGCAGCCTGAGCTCAGGTGCTCCTGCCAGGGTAGAGGTGGAGGATCACCAGGAGCAGCTCCGGAGGGAGCTCCCCAGGGAAAAGCTGTGCCCAGCCCCGGGGAAACTCTGCCCTGAGCATGAGGAAGGCAGTGGCAGGAGGGCAGGGGTAGGCTGGAAGAAGAGCAAGAGGCTCTGCAAAAGCCCGAGGGAAAACATTGTCAAAGCCTGGGCTTGAGCCAGGGACCTTTAGGTCTTCACTCCAACACTCTCCCAGCTGAGCTTCTTCAGCTCTGCCCCAGGAGCCCTAGTCCCCATGCCAGCCATGCAAGGGCATGGAGAGATACAGAAGACGTGTTCCTCAGGGAAGTTCCTGGGAAAAACTGTTCCTAGCCCTGGCAGGGGGAGCTGCAAGCCAGGCAGCGCCAAGGGTCCATCTCTTGCCAACCCACCTCAGCCCACTCCTGAAATGTTTCATCGTAGCCCCCGAGGCAGCTGGGGCTGTTTGGGGATCATGGGCAGTCTGTGGCAGAAGGACGGGACATGGGCACAGCATCAGCGGGGCTGACAGTGGCGTGACAAAACCTGCCCTGGGCAGCACACCTGAGGCGCTGGATGACTGACGCCTTCATGGCCAGCTGGGACCCAGGATTGTGGTGAATGCCAGGTTGATGTTAGGAGTTCCAGGAGTCTTGCGGGCTTCCAGTTCAAATGGGATCTTAGCAAAAGCCAGATACATGCAACTACGAAGGCTGAGGGTGGAAAAAGAAGTGTGGGGCTGATGAAAGAGCTCTCTTCTTCGCTGTAGGGAAGCGAGGTCTCAGGGCATGCAGAGTCTGTGTTGGTTCCATGGCTCTCTTGCTTTACTCTTGCAGGAGCAAGACTGTTTTGGTCAAAGGGAGGAGATGACAGGCAGGGGGGAAGAAGACTTGAATACCTCCAAGAATAGGGAGGACACAGCATCTCTTGGTAACTGACCTCATGGTGAAAATAATTCTCCCTATCGCCTGGTACGTTCTCTTCTCCAGGCTGAACAAGCTTTGCTAACTCAGTCTTGCCTTAGATGGCAACCAACAAACCCAACCCTGTCATAGCCCACTGCTGAGCTTGCTCCAGCTCATCAGGGTCTTGTCTGCACCAGGATGGGTGAGGGGACACAAGAGACCAAAGCTGGACACAGTGTTGTCCAGGTGGTCTAAGAAGCTCTGAGGAGAGAGGGATAAACACCTTCCCTCCTCTTCTGGCTATGGTCCTCTTCATACAGCCCAGAATGCTGTTGGCCGCCTTGGCTGACAAGGCACCCTGCTGGTTCACATGCAGTTTGCCATCTACCAAGACCTCCAGGTCATTAATAAAGCTATCAAGCAGAAGAGCTCCCTGGACAGGACAGACCTTAGCAGAACTTCACTTGCTCCTGGCTCCAGGCAGAGTGTTACCTGTTCAGGAGGATGCCCTGTCCTCTCTCAGCAGCTGTGGATGAAGCCCCACAGATTTGTATGGGTCAAGTTCTCTCCTTGATCCTTGTGCACTGCAGGGATTTCTTCCCCTCCTTTCCAGGTTAAGAAGAATTTAAAGGTATTTCATAAGAGGAGACAGTCAGACCTGAAACTGAGAAGAAAACTACATTGTGCAAAAATATGGAGCTTCCAGGAAGCTTCCAGTTTGAAGGAAATTTTTCAGGAATGGTCACCGGCTCAGTCATGAGGCACAGTTATTGTCTGCTGTACTGACCGAGCTTTGCTGGAGCTCCTTTCAGGTGTAGGGGGCTGGAGGCAAGGAGTTTTTCCTTTCCCCATGTCCTCCAGTCAGTTCACGGTGGTGCATGGAGGGAGGACAAGAGATTGACACAAGAAAAGTTCACACTAGAGACAAGGGAAAGCTTTTTCCTCATGAGGACAGCCAAGCACAGGAAGTGGCTGCCCACAGAAATAATCCCATTTCCATTCTTGGAGGTTTTCAAGTCGTAACTTGGATCAAGTGCTGAGCAACCAGCTCTTACTCCAGAGTTGCCCCTGCTGAGCTGGAGACCTCCTGAGGTCCTTTCCAACCTGAGTGTACTGGTTTTGGCTGGGACAGAGTTACTTTTCTTCACAGTAACTTGTATGGGGCTGTGTTTTGGATTTGTGCTGAAAACAGGGTTAATAACACACTGATGATGTAGTTACTGCTGAGCAGCATTTGCACAGCATTAAGTCTTTTTCTGCTCCTCACACTGCCCTGCCAGCAAGTAGGCTGTGGGTGCAGAAGAATTTGGGAGGGGACACAGCCGGGACAGCTGGCCCCAACTGACCAAAGGGATATTGCATACCATGTGATGTCATGCTCAGAAATAAAACTGGGGAGGTAGAGATCAGAAGCAGCTGCCGTTGCTTGGGATTGGCTGGGCATTGATTGGTTGGTGGTGAGCAATAGTCTTCTTTCGCATCACTTCTTTTTCTTGGGTTTTATTTTCCTCTTCCTTTGAGGGTTTTTTTGGTTGTTTTTTCTTTTTTTTCAATTTTTTTTTTTTTGCAGCAAGTTCATCACTAAGCTTGCCAAGTAGAGAGAAGAGCATGGAGAGAGGTCAGGGGGAAAGGTCAGGATGCTGGTGGGTTGTTCCTTGTGAGGCCCTGTCAGCTGTAGCAAAGTGAGAGTCCGTCAGGACAATGGGCATCGTGAAGCCATCAAGTCAACCAGAGCATAGGGGAGGGCAGTGGAGATGCAGGTAATGGTGACATGATCGGGACCTCAGCTCTGTTAGGGGGCAGCGAGGGACAAGTGCTCTGGAAGGCAGAGCTAGCTGGGAAGTGAGGGGTATCCCCAGGTGAGCAGGGAGGGGGCCTCACCAGCCTGAGCTGCCACCAAGGGAGCAGGGCAGGCCAGGGGGCTGGCAGCTGGAGGCAGTTCAGAGTCCAGGTCATCTGGCGAGGTTCTGATGATGGACAGGTCCAGGGTCAAGCCAGGAAGTTGATGCACAGGTTGGGGTCAGGATGAGGCCTGGTAAGGGTTACTTGAGGGGTCAAGCACAGCCCAGAGCTGTCTCCTCTGCAGCAGGACCCCAAGTAGAGGAGCATATCACCTGCATCTCTCCCCCATTGTGCACGTTCCCCTCTGCCGGAGAAAGGGGCTGAAAGAGACTGCCCTGTGATGCTGCTGTGGAAGGTGGTGTGCACAGCTGGGTAAGGTGGAGGGTCTCCTGGCTGCCCATCTGTCTGTCCCTCGGCAGGAGGATGACACTGTTGCTCCTTGTTTTCCCCATCTGTGCCTGCTGCTCCTGTTCTAGCTCCCAGGCTCCTTGGGACGGGGCATTCAGTTGCATTTCAGACACTTGACCCTGTTGGTCCTGGCATGGAAGTGTCTGCATGGAGGTGCCCAAGACCCCTTCTAACCTGTGGGGCTCCAGGCAATGTACGTCATGCGCCTACGTCTATAGCCTACATCATATGGCTATGAGTCCCACGTCTTCTTTAAACCAACACTGTGTTATTGTCCTCTAACGGGAGTCCTGCCAGGCTGTAGGTTGCCCTCCAGCAAGGCACAGCTCTCCCTTTGGGATATCTGTGATACCGTCGTGGTATCAGAGAGTCCTTGGTTTGGTCATCCGAGTCAGGATACTTATGCATCACACCTCCTTTGTCACTTTCTCCACATCTGGGCTAAGAAAGGCAGAGGACTTAGGGAGATCTGCACTTTGAAACTGCACTCCTCCTTTTTTAGCACAGTACAGTTTCTTTTTTGGTGGGTAACTCACAAGTATGACTGCCATTTAGCTGACAGTCATTACACCTCCATGGGTCACTACTTTCACTGAGAGCAACGGAAATGATTTCTACCCCTGCAGAAAACACCTTCCCAGGGTGATGGGGGCATCTCATAAGTAATTAAAGGTAGAACTAGGCCCCTCTGCCACAGTCTGTTTTGTAGAGAAGAGCGTGTGAGGAGCTGCCTCTGTGGATGCACATGTGCATCAAAGCTGCTCACCTCCATTCCCCATGGAGTGACTGCAGAAACGGTACAGACAATACACTGGTGTGAGGACATCCCTAGTTATCTCCTGAAGCTTGAGTGGGACCTGGTGGGGATCAGCATGGCGGTTATAGACATGGGTTTAGGCCCACAAGTGCAACAACCTCCAACTGCTGGAAATGGGGAGTCTGCTGAAGACCGGTCGATATCACTGGGCCAAAGAGAAGGATGTCAGAAATTCAAGGCTGGCCTAAGGAAGATGATACTGTCACTGTCTCTGGCTAGCTTTTGAGATGGTGCAGATGAGGATGAGTCAGACTCTTCCCAGGTGGGCACAGTGGGAGGATGAGAAGCCGTGGGAAAAAGTTGGGCCATGGGAAATTCTGACTAGGCTTAAAAGCAAAAGAATCTGCACTATAAGGTCTGTCTGGCACTGGGAACGTGCACCCAGGAAGGCTGTGGGATCTCCACAATGGAGATAGTCAAGCCTCAACTAGACATAGTGCCATGGGGGTTTTTGGACCATAATGGATGACTACCTAATACGGGTAGAAAAAGAAGCCTGGGCAACAGTACCCAAGGTGCCCAACATTAGAGGGGATCACTCTCATCCCTGCCTTCACTGAAAATGGAGCCACAGGTACTTTACCCTGCAGGGAATGAAAAATGCCTGGGTCTAGGTATTGCAGAGTCTGCTTGAAGACGCTCCTCTGTCCCAGATACATTGGGCTTAGTGCCTGTTTGGCTCTTCAAAAGAGAGCATTTCATGCACTTTGTCTCTTTTTTCCCTTCTGTCAATCAGGGGAGCTCGTGACTTCAATGTGTGACTTGCTGTGTGCAAAGAGCGGACATGGACAGACAGAGTCCAGGGCAGGGAGTGTTTTGGGGGGTCCTGGGATCTCTGCTTACACAAAAATGTGGTTTTTGTTCGCCTAAGGCTATCTGCTGTAGGAAGTGGACTTCAGAGGAGGTAACGTGGACTTAATATACAGCCGTTGAGTGTATTACATCACTGCGTGTCTGTGTGCAGCTCGGTCTCCAAGCAGGAGGGAGTTGGTGCCCACGGGCTGAAGCATGCAGCTACAGACTTCAGTGAAGAAAGCTCAGATTTGAACAAGGCTGCTGTAAGTGCCAGGTGGTTGAGGGAAAAGGTGGGGCTGGGGCTAGGGATGAAGAATGACCATAGATTGTTAAGACGGAAAGGGTCTTGATTTTTGTAATCATTCAAACTCCATTAGGAGGATCAATATGAATTGAGGATTTCTGATATCACATGCTGCCTGAGCAGAAAAATAAAGAAAAGTAGGGGGGAAAAAGAATTCTTTCTTATTGTTTAGTATTAAAATCTTTCCACTTTGGCTACACTCTTGAAATCTCTCTAATTAACCACATAAGAATTGAAGACCTAAAGGAAAACTATGCACAGAGCCTTGGCTCGTTAGGGAGTTTGCATGTTAATGAGCCCTCTGGTGCCAAGTTCCTGAACTGCAGATCCTGAAAGACTGAACAAGCCTTTCAGGAAGTAAAATCCAGCAGCAAACTTCCAAGTTTCGGAGGGTGTTAGTGGGCGCCACTGAGGAACATCACTGAAGAGACCGTGAAGGGAATGACCAGACAAGGAGACTGTCCCTGGGGGCTGGTGAAACAGGAAGTCGGAGACACTGGTTACAGGTGGAAGATCAGTTGTGGAGGTGGCTGTGAAAGCCCTAAATGTGTTTCACCAAGCAGCATGGCCAAGCCCTGAGCCCCATCCCCCTGGAAGGGGGATCCTTTCCTTCATGGGACGCTTACAGCTCTTCTTGGAAGCAGTTTGATGTGTGTGGGGGGTGTGATGCCGAGTGAAGGACAGTGGTAGGACACCTCCCAGGCAGTTTTGGGAGTCGGTGAGGAGGGAACAAGGGCCTGGGGCTGTAAGGAACCGGTGTCCTTGCATGGGCTTCAGTGGAAGAGACAGCCGCCACCGTGGAGATGACAAGGACTTCAGTTGTGTTGGCAAAAGGGAGGAAGGCAGCAGCACAAAGGCCGTGTTTGCACCACAGACAGTCCTACACTGTCCTATGCCTGTGCCAGTTTCCCTGCAGACTTTAGCTGCCTCCTCCTGTTTCCCCACCTCACCCCGACCTTGGGATCTCCCAAGTAGAAGAACCTGGAGCAAGGGAGTAATTTGAGCTTGGGGGAAAGTGTGAGGGCAATGGACTTGAATAATTTTGTCATTGTTTCTCACAATCCACACCTTTTTTACTTGGCATAAATTAAATTGGTCTTCCCCAAGCCAAGGCTTCTTTGCCTGTGACAGTAATTAGTAAGTGATCTCCCTGTCTTTACTATGACCCATGAGCTATTCCATCTTATTTTCTCCCTTTGTCCTTTTGAGTTGGAGGTGTGAGTGGGCAGCCGGGTGGGTGTCTGGGTGTTGGGCAAGGCTAACCCACTACAGGATGACCACCTCAGGACTGCTGTGTCTGGTATGGGGCTTACCAGCACAAGGAAGACCCTGACAGACTGGAGAGAAAGTTGCAGAGGCCAGAAGGATGGTTGGGGCCTGGAGCACATTGTGCACAAGGAGAGGCTGAGAAAGCCATGGCTAGGAAAAAAGCCTCAGAGCCAAACACTGGAGCAAGGACCCAGGCCAGCTGGTGAGATCTCTATCAGTGGAGATTTTCAAAATCTGTGGAGACAAGCACCTGATCTAGCTGGAGGTGTCTGAGAATGGGCTTGGCTGAGAGTCTGGCTGTGGCAAGAGCTATGGGACTTGATGTGTAACGAGTGTTGGTATGAAACTGGTTCCCTTTGTATTAGTAATGGCAGCAGAGCTGGGTATCCTAGAGACCTGGAGGACGACAGGGGTGACCATGCAGCAAAGGTCCTTCCTCAGGGTTGGGCTGTATGGCCACTCACTCTCTGGCTCTTCTGTGTTCATATGATAGGTGATCCCCAACACTGACTGCATTTGCCCCTTCTCTGCCCCCACCAGCCCCATGCCCCAGGGCAGCATGACAGTCCTGGCCCTGGAGCTCCTCAGCCAGCTCTTGCATCTCTCCAGCCCCCTTCCCCCATGCCAGCTGGGTTCCCACTGCCTGCCCTGTGATTGCAGAGTCCTCCTTTCCCTGTCAATACCTGGAATTAACACTTTTGCATAAGTCCACCTGGGCAATCTCTCACTTTGTGGAGCTCTAGTCACATCCCAGGCACACGCTGCCCATGGAGATCCCTTGGGATATCCAGACAGCTACAGATTCCCCTCCTGGAAGACATCTTCTGCCCTGTCACATGTGGGAAAGGACTGGGTTTGTACCTCAGTGACCACTCCTCATCTCCACTGTCACCAGGCACCAACAGGTGAGTCCTAAGTCCACCCCTCTAGCAGGTCACAAGATGACAATGAGCTCTTTGCCCTTAAAACCATGGATCAATAAACCATTTTGAGGTGCAGTATCTCAGGCCTGTTCCTGACACAAGGCTTGGAAAAATAGCCCTACCATACGGCAGTGCACAGGGAAGATCCCTTTTCATTACAGAGATGCTACGAGGGAGTCAGCTTGGACGCAGTGTTACAAAGACACATTTTTATATGGTCCTCCAGGTGAGACAGCGGAAGTTCATGCTTCACATGAAGTATGGGAAGTCCAAATATTGGTCTATGAACATGAAACCCCAAAGAGCAATAACAACAATGATAATACAACAAAGCATGGGCCTAGTATGGGAATCACTTGTCGAAAAAGACTGGAAGTTTACCGGTATTGAAAAATGTCCATGAAATCACTTTCCTCGGGGCTTTTTTGAGCTTCCTGTTGCTCATGCTATAGATGAGAGGGTTCACAACTGGAGGCACCAGTGAGCACAGCACTGCCACCACCAGATCCAGGGAGGGGGAGCAGATGGAGGGGGGATTCACATAGGCAATCATGCCAGGGCTGACATACATGGAGTCCACTCAGCCCACAAGACAACAGCTCTAGCCAAGAGAACAAAGACCTCAGTTCTGGGTCCCAGCCCTACCAAAGCCCTTGGCTTTCCCCACCACAGGCTGTCCTATACTGGCCTATGTCAGTGATCGTATCTCTGCAGATTTTAACTCTCCACCCTGCTTCCCCAACTCACTCTGAGCCCATGATATCCCAACGTTTACTGATAACTCTCTGTCCTCACTGTTCTTCAAACAAAAAGCTGTAGTTTTCTGAGGGTTAGGCAATGTCTCTGAGTTCCCTGCAACCCATCTGGCTTCTTTCAAAGCCTTGTTTATGTTCCTCTAGCACCCAAGATGTGCTCCTCGAGCCCCAGGCTCGCTTGAATTCTTACATGCACTGCTCTCTCCCTGCACTACAACGTGTCTCACAAACCCTTCCCTCTTCCCCTGCAGTGATGAAACTTCACCCCAGGAGGTCTGTGCATCCTCCACACTCACAGATGGTTCCTGAGGTCCATCCAAGTATGGGAAGTGAAGCAGGAAAAGAGCAAGGTCAGTTCATTTGGCATGATAGCCACCCTCAGCAGTGGGCCTTCTCCATTTTCTAGGCATGCACATTGTCATAGAATAATCTCTTTCATCCCTGACTTGCAGAAGAGGTGTCTTCCTTCCTGACGTCTTCCCAGGACACACCTCCTCCTCTTCCCCATCCACAGGCATCCACTGCTTGCCATTTCTGGGCTCAGATACAGTTTCAGGATTTGCTAAAGCCATCAGCCACCTCCTTGTTTCTCACTGACATCCCTTGACCCTCTCTCTGAGCCCTACACACGGCCAATCACTGCTGCTCAGAGCCACTCACTCTTCAGCAGAGACCTTGACATTCCTGCATATTCCTGGTGCTTATTAACTATCTTCCTGGCTCTCTCCAGAGCTCATGGCAAACGTTGCTGTCTACAACAGGGCCTTTATGACCATCTTGTATGAAATCATTGTCTTTTTAAGATCTTCTCTGCAGAAAGAGTAGCCACAGAAAAGCACCAAACACACCACAACAGAGTCTGAATGAAGTGCCAGTAAGAAGCAGCTGAGCAACACCCAAGTCTCTGGCTTCCTGGCAAGGAGTGTCTCCTGTTTTTCAACTTTTCTCATGAAAGGAGCAGGAAAACTGTCCATCCCATGGAGCTCTGCAGAAGGAAGATGGAGCTGTATGTTGTGTGAGGTGATACAAGCAGGATCAGCAGGTAGAAAAGACTTTTGTAGGGAAGGCTTTGCGAGAGAGCACCCTGACTTCACCCAGATAAAAAATGGAGACCAGGCAGTGTGCTGATATGATGGCTAGAAGTGTCCTGGGGCAAAAGATTTAGTTTGCAGAGATTTAGAGGTGGTACTTTCTGTGTCTGAGCAGCCTGAGGTTTGGAGCCGAGGAATAATATAGAAGCTCTCAAGGATGTTTTGGAATTAGTGGCACTATCAGTAATAACAGTAACAGGACAGTGCTGCAAGGGAACTATTCTGTACTCATGATGATGAAATAAAGCCCTCTCATTTTTCATTTTACATGACAAAAATAGCTATGAGTTCTCAGGGATTAGCCTCTGGTATACAATTCTTGGAACAAGTGTCCATGATGGCACCTCCTGGCAGCTGCTTCAGGCCCCTGTCAGTGGCCTGTCCCTGGGCAGGCCCAGCTCCACTGCCCACACACGGTCCCACGGCTCCACTCTGCAGGCACAGCATGGGAAAGGGGAGAGTCAAGGGTGGGGCCGTTTCCCCACTGCAATCGCAAAGATGGCCTTCAGATCACAGTTCCACCATGACCTTCCTACTTTTGCAGCTTCCCCAGCACCCAAACCCTGCCCTGCCACAGCCTTGTCCTACATGGGGTTTTGCAGACAGCTCTGCTCCAGGTTCTGCCAGGGTCTGGGGAAGGAGAGAAGCTGGGCAGGGCTGTCTGTTCCCCCAAACCAGCCTTTGGCCCAGCAGGAAGAGGAAGGTGGCCTCACAGCAAAACTCACCTGTAAAACTGAGGTGACCAGCAAGTGCTGGAAATGGCCAATGAGAGATGCTGAGGGTGACAAAGGCCCTGACCCACCTTCGCAGTCTGACCAACAAGGGCACAGACCAGAATCCTCCTCTCCCCTGCACCTGCATGTCTTCCATGCTTGCCACAAGCCCTGCCTCTGCACCACAAACTCCCAGCGTCAGTCCTTGCCCTGCGTGGTCACACACTAAAAGCTATACACTGATATTTTTCTCTCCTGGGCACTTTCCAGCACAGACCAGCTCCCCCTAAACTTACCCCACCTCCCCTGATCTCCCTCCACCTCTCCTGCCCTCTCCCCAGTGCAGCCCAGTCTGGCATGGCCCCACAGCAGTGCCCACCACAGGGTGCAGCAGAGCTCTGGGCACTCACCCCACAGCCCCAGACCCTCTGAAGGGCACAGCAGCTCCTCAGGGGTGGAGAGGGCTGAGCCCCAGGGGTGGGAGGCATCTGCCGCACAAGGCCTGAGGAGATCCCCTTGTATGATGGAAATGCTGCTATGGAGGCCAGCTCTGTCACACAAGTGCCCATTGCCTGTCCTTGCCTGCAGCCACAGGCCTGACACACAGCAGGACTGTAACCTGCACAGGCCTTCCACCAACCAAAGTGTTCAGAAGGAAAGCATGGAAGTGGGAAGAGAGCAGCTCGGGAAAGACCAAGCGCTGCTGATCCCTGGTGCTGCTGTGCCAGGACTCTTTTCCTCCTCCCTTCTGCACACAGGCACTGCTCCCTGCAGCTGCAAAGAAGGTATTGGAGGAAGAAACTTGGAAAACCAAGTCACTGCGGGGCCCCTTATTTTGTTTAAACACACAGAGCTTATGGCTCCTCATTTGCACAGCCTCCAGGGCACAAAAAAGCTGGATAGACTGTGAATTAGAAACCAGAGGAATAAAGACACTTCTTTGTGGAAAGCATTCAGGTAAGTAAAACAAAGTGAAAGAGAAGGAATAAAACCACACCCAAAATCACCATAAAAAGACCAGCAAAAGACATTCTGCTATGCAGAAGACAAGAGGCAGTTTATTCCTTCTAAAAAGCATCCAGTGATTAATTTTCTCAGGGCATCCTTGATCTCATGGCTTCTCATGCTGTAGATGACGGGGTTCACGGCTGGAGGCACCATCGAGTACAGAACTGCCACCAGCAGGTCCAGGGATGGGGAGGAGATGGAGGGGGGCTTCAGGTAGGCAGTCATGGCAGTGCTTAAAAACAAGGAGACGACAATCAGGTGAGGGAGGCACGTGGAAAAGGCTTTGTGCTGTCCCTGCTCAGAAGGGAACCTTAGCACAGCCCTGAAGATCTGCCTATAGGACAGCACAATGAAAACAAAACACCCAAATGCTAAACAGGCACTAACCACAAGTACCCCAACTTCCCTGAGGTAGGCATCTGAGCAGGAGAGCTTGAGGATCTGGGAGATTTCACAGAAGAACTGGTCCACAGCATTGCCTTGGCAGAGGGGTAGTGAAAATGTACTGGCAGTGTGCAGCACAGCATTGAGGAAACCAGTGCCCCAGGCAGCTGCTGCCATGTGGACACAAGCTCTGCTGCCCAGGAGGGTCCCGTAGTGCAGGGGTTTGCAGATGGCAACGTAGCGGTCATAGGCCATGACAGTGAGAAGAAAATATTCTGCTGAGATCAAAAAGACAAACAGAAAGACCTGGGCAGCACATCCTGCATAGGAGATGGCCCTGTTGTTCCAGAGGGAGTTGGCCATGGCTTTAGGGACAGTGGTGGAGATGGAGCCCAAGTCGAGGAGGGAGAGGTTGAGGAGGAAGAAGTACATGGGTGTGTGGAGGTGGTGGTCACAGGCTATGGCAGTGATGATGAGGCCGTTTCCTAGGACAGAAGCCAGGTAGATGCCCAGGAAGAGCCAGAAGTGCAAGAGCTGCAGCTCCCGTCTGTCTGCAAATGTCAGGAGGAGAAACTGGGTGATGGAGCTGCTGTTGGACATTTTCATCCTCTGGGAATGGGGTGCTGTCAAAGTAGAAAAAAGACAGTGAAGAGTCAGGGCATTATTCTCGGAGCAATATCAAAGCCATTTCCCATAGACCCTCCCACTCTCACACACACAGACCCTTTTCCTTTTCCCGGAGACCTTCCTTCAGGCCTGTGGCTTGAGCCCTGCTTGGTGCTGGCTGAGTGTGCAATGAAGAGCAGGACCTCTGCCCATGGGCTCGTGAAAAGCCAGCCCTGCTCTGCAGCAGTGGGTTCATGGGATCATTGCAGGCAGGGGCCAGTCTGGTGTTTGACTTTGTCAGCTGAAAC
The DNA here is from genome assembly GCF_964188355.1 of Buteo buteo. Lineage (NCBI taxonomy): Eukaryota > Metazoa > Chordata > Aves > Accipitriformes > Accipitridae > Buteo > Buteo buteo. Next base: position 1,362,371 of record NC_134201.1, on the reverse strand, counting down.
CGCTCCTAGCGCGGAAGGGCTTGTCAGCATCTGCACTCCCAGTGCTAAAGAAGCACGAGGGTAAAAGCAGTTGAAGCATTCTAGGGTTTTTTACAGCTGCCAACATTGCCCCTGGGGAGTTTTCTAAGATCTCGAGATCCTTCAGCATTTCTGCTGCACTCTGGGATAACAACGTGAGCCAGGCAACTCAAGAGGATTGCCTGTGGCTTAGTGCAGAGAGAGGGGGAGCTGCTCTGTCCTTCTGTCTAGTTCCCACTTGCACTGTGCTTGCACCTTTCTGAGACGGAGGGTGACCACGCTCCCCTGTTTTACCCTGAAAAGCCACCAGACACAGCTGAGAGCAGAGACATCCACTGCAGACCACCAAATGTCTCTCCCTTTCTAAAAGTCTCAGCACCCTGCTTCTAGCCAAGAACACACCGGACTCATTTCACCAACCAACAGCATTTCCTCAGTCCTAGCATCTCTGTGCTTCTCCATGGGTCTTTCAGATAACAGAAAGATGCTCTGAGACAGGTTTGCATCCTGCAGGGCAGCTAACAGCTTGGAAGGACACTCGGACCTGATAGCCAAGTGACCTGATGTGATGGCATCTCTGTAAGGGAGAATCAGCTCATTCCCCAGCCCCACAGACACCATTGAGCATAACCCCTCAGATGATAGGAAAGCTAGGACACTTGTTCCCATGGTCACACCTGCATGGGAGGACCCACAAGATCAGTGTGTGACTCTGCAGCTGAAACTCCCATTCCCAGAGAACATGACAGCAGCACCAAGATAACAGTAACACAGACAAGTGAGAACCAAGGAAAAGAGCAGAGATTGACTGGCTCAGAGAGGCAAGGGGAGAGGCAGCTGCAGTCTCAGGAAAGAGTTACCCTCACCCAGCTGTGCATGCCACCTCCCAGACACCAGCACAGCCAGGCAGTTGTTCTCAGTCCCTGTGCTCTACTTCAGGAGGCTCCTCTCAGAATTACTGATCACTCCAAGTTACAGCTCAGGAGTCTCAGGGACTGGTTCAAGCAAGACACATCCTTCTGCATTTCTCCCCCCAAATTCCCCAAGACTAGGAAACAGAAAACACAGACTCTGGAAAGCCCCTTAACTTTATAGCAAACCCTGCTTTGACCTTCCCCTTGAAAAGTGCCCTTGGAAATGTCCTGGGGATGATCTGGAGCTGTGAGCTGCCCTGACCCACACAGCACCTTCTTGTCAGCAGAAGGACCCTGCCCTGCTGCGAGCTGTTTCTTCCACCCACAGCTTCTCCCCACTCTGCTGTTACAGTTCCCCAGGCAGGCTGAGTCCTTACCCTGACCAGCGGCAGAGTCCCTGCCCCAGCACACAGCTTTTCCTGCACCCAGAGACTTACTGTGCAGAGGGCTGTGAAGAATTCTCTTTGAGTCAGCTCTCTGCATCCTCTCACCCCAGACCGCCTTTAAAATCTCTCTGCATCACTCCTCTCCGCTCGGTGCCTGCAGGCAGTGCCCTCGGCCCTGCTGCGCTTTGCAGAGGAGCTGCTCCTCGGCAGAGCTGTCTCTCGGCAGTGCTGCCTGCTTGCCATGAGCTCCCTCCAGCCCAGGAGCCCAGCCCAGCTCAGCAGCAGAGGAGCAGCCCAAGGCAGCCCTTTCTCTGCCCCCTCTGGGCTCCCTCCAGGTGTCCCTGGGGCTCCAGGGGAACCTGCTGAGAAACAGGCTGAGGCAATCACTGATGTTCCCTCCCTCAGCGGCAGAGAGCCACTTCTTTAATGAAATAAAATTTTCCACTCAGAGAAAAATCTACATCTACATGTGACATTTTTTTTCTTTCCAAAAATATAATCCTTCTCTCTGAGTTACTTTTAATGTACCACTTTTTTTGTGTTATTTTTTAGACATGATACTCAGACAGTGAAAGGCAGGGATCTCCTTTACACCTACAGGCAGAAGCGATCTCTTGGTCAATGGAGGGGTTTCATCTGCATTTCTACTCATGGCATTTGGAGGAGACTCAGCTCTCTCCCATGCACTCCACAAAGCCACAGGAGGTGGGATTCCTCTTGACTCTTTTCAGGTGGGCACAAAATAGGCACCTGCATGTGAGCTCCTTCTCTCAGGTCCCTTCTGAATTAATGGAGATGGAAGGCAGGAGTCAGGTGTTCAGTCACAAATACCTGGTTACATGTGAGTTGCCAGAGCTGGACCAAGGTACATGTAGGTAACAGCAAACTGTAATGGAGAAGTTCATAGCGACAGGGCAATGTAGGGTTCAATTATATGGAACTTAGTTATCGGGCCTGAAAGTAGCTCACAGTCACAGGAGCATTCCAGAAGCCTTTAGAAGGCCTTGAACAGAATAAACAAGAAGACAAAAAAAGAAAGATGCCAATTAGAAGAACACAGATGTGTATTCCACGATAAATGGAACTTGGCACAAACAACCTCAGTTCAGGGGCTTATCTTGACCAATTGGACTAAGACAAGTCTTGCATGCTCTAATTAATATGGCCAATTATGTCCTATGTTTATGCGCGTGTACAGAGCGGGTATAACTTACTTTATCTTACGTTTGTGTGCATGGACAGTACCGATGTAACCAATCACAGTTTATGCTCGTGCGCGTGGACACCAAATGCTTGCATGCAGCAACCAATCAGAGTTTCTAAACAACTTAGAGAATTGTATAAGAATGATCAGCTAGGCTCAATAAAGGGGGCAACTTTAATCATCATATTGGTGTTCTATCGTCCGGACCCCGCGGAAGTAAACCCTAAACCCTACAGGGCAACATCTCAGGAATCCTGTATGAGCCTGGTGGGAAATTCCTATGGCCAAGTGACATGACAGCTTAAGCCCAAATAAAGGCCAAAAGAACCTTTTCCTACTCCTTCTCTTCATGGCAGTTTATACAGGTATTCATATGAATGACTGCAGTCATGTAGCATAGCTAGAGCTGGGTCTCCCTCTTTTCCATCAGCTGAATTTACTATACCTCCACTGACTAGAACGGCATGTGACCCATGTTCGTCTCCACATTGCCTAACAGAATTCAGGACAGGTACTCTATTTAATGTCCAACTCCTGGGCCACAGAGCTGCACCAGATGTCAAGGCTGGCATGGACCTCACAGGACCTACAGGAAAGCAATTCCCATTCAGGGTGGTACATCACAGACACTCCAGACGGCATCGCAGAGAGTGCGATTTGGTGCCTGTGTGCCCTTGACTGATGCCATCAGACAGAGGCATCAGTCATCAGATGCCATCAGACAGGCAAGGTCTGTCCCTTTCCCACCCAGGAGCTGCTGGCATTGCATGAACATGAAGCAAAGTCGCACAGGGGTTTTTACTCACTCCCTTGATCATCCAATCAACGGAAAGACCAAGAATTTTCAGAGTGTTCCTGGATACATCTTGTCTTCAAGGACAGCATTCTCCAAGCACACCAATGGTCCATATCAAAACTCAGTAGAAACTCAGAAAGGAATTCAAGGGCACCAAGATGAACTTTTGGTACTTCAGGAACTGTTACAGGAGAAAAAAAGATAAGGTAGGACCACTGGCGAATTGAGAAAGATTAGGTCTAGATAGATCTGAGGTACTCTATGTCATGGCCTCGGTTACTACCAGGCAGATCTCCCAGGCCTTTGAGCTGTGAGGCAGGACTCTGGAGGAGAACAACCAGCAGTGGATGGGGTTACTCAAGCAAACTACACCCTTACCAGTCTATGGGAACCACAGGGGCTGCATCCAAAGGTGCTGAGAGTGTTTTTTTCCCTAGGAGGTGCTGGTCTGTTATGACCCCAATAAGAAAGGGATTCGGACACTGTGAACTACCTTTTAAAGTTATGTTCATCATCGTTAACACTCTAAGGAGAGAATCATGCAGATCATCTTCGGTCCCTTTAGATGGGGGGACTCCCAGGTGGTGTAGCATTGAGCGGGCCTTTGGCCCAAATGCAGCAAAGCATGCAGACCCCATCCATAGAAGACAGTCTCCTGTTTTGGTCATTCAAGCTGCTATAGGATTTTCTTACAAAAGAAACAACTCATCATCTCAACAGTGAAACAGAAACGATGTTTTCATGAGAACATCTTGCTGCACGGTTAGATACAGGCAAGGCCACGCAGGAGGCGTAATGTCCAGCACAGAGTGGGACCTGCCTGCAGGCTCTTGTGTGACAACCTGCTGCTGAGGCTGTCCTGTGGCCAAGGGATCTGTGCAGCATAGCATAGGTTTGATGGCCGTGCTGTACGTGCAGCACGGTGCAGCGCAGCCCTAAGAACTCGATGTTCAATATTTTTCTGGTCAGGACCAGTGTTCAGGTTTCCCTGTGAGAAGTGTGTGGTCCACTACACTGTCACAGCTGAGATGCTGTGGCCCAAATGCGCACTGCCAGGAGGACCTGGAGACCCATGGCTTGTCACAGAACCGTGATGTTTTTGTGACTTTTTTGGACCAGATGGTACGAGGTGGGACAGGTTGCTGAGCTGTGGTGCTGCAATGGAGGCATACAGGCTCTGCCCAGGGAGCAGCAGGGACGATGAGGAGTATCCCCCATGTATGAAAGGGAAGCTTGGATTTGTGGACGTCCTCTACGTGACAGACAACATGTTGGCCTAACTTTTGTCATTTAGGACCAGAGCAGGAGTCAGCAAGAGTGACCTTGTGTTTGCAGTTACAAGCTGCTTGCTCAGGGAGAGGAAACAGAAAAGGTCTTTTGTCATCAACCCCAGGAAGTCTCCAGGTTCATGAGCAGGTTCCTATGGTGAACTTAAGTGCCCTGGCATTCCCTGGCAAAGCAAAGCAACAGGGTGCCAACAGCCTGAATCTGGCTCTTGGGACAACTTCTTCAGACAACTGCTAGGTGGGCCACCAAGGGTGATTCTCACCTGGACCTGATCCTGGCAAACAAGGAAAAGCTGGTTAAGGATGTGATGATGTACAGTGTCAGCCTTGGCTGTCATGGCCATGAATTAGTGGGGGATGAGACACCAAAGGGCAGTGAGCAAGGCCAGCAGCAGAGCACAGACCTGGGACTCCAGAGGAGAAGACTTTGTCACACTCAGGAGACTGAGACAAGTGGTGCCATGGGAAGCAGCTCTGAAGGGGGAAGCAGCATGGGAAATCTGATAGGCCATACAGGACAGCCTCCTGCAAGCACAAGAAGGATCTCCCCAAACACCCTTGAAGAGAAGCAACCATCTCAGGAGGCTGCTTGTGTGAACTGACTGAGCTCCAGGGCAAAAAGGCAGCAGGCAGGAGGTGGGAGCAGGGAAAGCTGCAGAGAGAATGTAGAAACCTTGTCCCAGGATGTAGGGAAGATGCCAAAGCCCCATTGTCCCATTGCCTTGAGAGTTGCAGGGGAGGATAGAGGCAGCAAGATGAGCTGATACTGGTTCATTAACCGTAAAAGAAATGACAGGGTTCATTAGCATAAAAGAATAGACAGGGATCATGTGGGCCTGCTGCTGAACCTCCTAAGTGTAGGAGCAGGTAAGGCTGAGGAATTTAATGACTTCTTTGGCTGCGCCTTCTGCCAGGCCTTTGTGACTGGTGGCAGGACCCTGGAGGAAAAGAACCAGCAGTAAGTGGGGATCAAGTCAGAGGTTACTTGAGTACACTCAGCCTCGAACAGCCCCTGGGAGCAGAGGGGAATCATCCAAGGCGGGGGAGGGAGCAAGCCAATTTCATAGCAAGACTCACCCTGCATCACTTCTGACAGATCATGAAGATCAGGACAAGTCCCTGATGGCTTCCAAAAGAGTTGACAGCTGTCTTTCAACACAGACCAGAGGATTACCAGGGGAAGAAAAGGCTGTTTGACCTCCTATAGGAGAGCAGTGTGTCCCTGAGCATGTCCTCCTGCATGATATTTCTGGGAAGATGAAGGTGACTGGGCATGGCCAGCATGGATTTATCCATGCTGGTGGGTTTTTTAGGATGATTTTGGGTTTTGAGTGCGAGTTTTGATTGCTCTTTTGCTTTATCTTACTTATCTGAATGCTCTCCACAAAGAAATGTCTTTATTCCTCCAGTTTCTAATTCACAGTCTATCCAGGCTTCCTGTGCCCTGCAGGCTGTGCAAAAGAGGAGCCATACCCTCTGTGTGTTTAAACAAAATAAGGGGCCCTGCAGTCAGTTGTTTTTTTTGAGATCCTTCCTCCAAGACCTTCTCTGCAGCTGCAGGGAGCAGTGCCTGTGTGCAGAGGGGAAGAAGAAAAGAGTCCCAGCAGAGCAGCAGTGCCAGGGAGCACCAGCGCTTGGTCTTTCCCGAGCTGCTCTCTTCCCACTTCCATGCTTTTCTTCTGAACCCTTGGGTTGGAGGAAGGCCTGAGTGCTCTTCAAGCTTGGTTAGAGTCCTTGTGTGTGTAAGGGCTGTGGCTGCAGGCAAGGACAGGCAATGGGCACTTGTGTGACAGAGCTGGCCTCCGTAGCAGCATTTCCATCATACAAGGGGATCTCCTCAGGCCTTGTGCGGCAGATGCCTCCCACCCCTGGGGCTCATCCCTCTCCACCCCCGAGGAGCTGCTGTGCCCTTCAGAGGGTCTGGGGCTGTGGGGTGAGTGCCCAGAGCTCTGTCGCACCCTGTGGTGGGCACTGCTGTGGGGCCATGCCAGACTGGGCTGTGCTGGGGCGATGACAGGGGGGGTGGAAAGAGTTCAAGGGAACTGGGAAGTGTTTAGGGGGAGCTGGTCTGTGATGAAAGTGCCCAGTGGAGAAAAAAAAATCTGTGTAGAGCTTCTACTGTGTGACCATGCAGGGCTAGGGCTTGTGGAAAATAGTGAAGACATGCAGGTGCAGAGGAGAGGAGGAGGACGGTCTGTGCCCCTAGTGCCATGGACAGATGAGGAAGATGGCTCAGTGTCTTCGTCACTCCCAGTGTCTCTCATTGGCCATTTCCAGCGCTTCCTGGTTACCCTATATTTAAGGGTGAGATTTGCTGTGAGGCCATCTCCACCTTCCTGCTGGGCCAAGGGCTGGTTTTGTAAATGGACAGCTCTGCCCAACCTCTCTCTCTCTGCAGACCCTGGCAGATCCTGGAGCAGAGCTATCTGCAAAGCCCCATGTGGGACAAGGTTTCAGCAGGGCATGGGTTGGGTGCTGGGGAAGCTGCAAAAGTAGGAAGGTCATGGGGGAACTGTGATCTGAAGGCTGCCATTGGGATCACAATGGGGGGAACTTTCCCCATCCCTGACTGTACCCTTTCCCGTGCTGTGCCTGCAGAGTGGGGCTGTGGAACCGTGTTTGGGCAATGGGGCTGGGACAGCACATAGACAGGCCACTGACAAGGGCCACGAAGCAGCGACCAGGAGGTGTCAGCAAGGACAGGTGCAAAGCAGGAATTTCTGTTGCCTTTGTTGTGGAGGCATGAGTGTAGGAAAAGAAAAGCTCACCTGGAGATGCTGGTTGCAAGGGAAGTCAAAAGCAAACAGAAGACCTTCGGTCACTTCTGGAGAGACCAAGGCTGAACAAGAGAAATGCAGGGCTGCTGCTGAATGGGGAAGGTGATTTGATAACAGCAGGCACAGCTGGGGCTGAAGGAATGAATGCCTGCTGTGCCTGAGTCTTTCCTGAAATGGTCTCCAGGCCCCTGTGCTCAGGGAAGGGCTTCAAGGAAGAGGAGAGCATGCATTGGCATGAAAGTCAGGAAATCCCGCAAGGAGTGATGCCAGTTTCTGTCTCTGCAGGAGACTAACCCTGGCAATGGCACAGGCGGGGTACTGCCTGGCTGGAAGGAGGTGTTTTGGAAAGGTCTTGGTGGACAGCGAGATGGACAGGTTGCAGCCGTGTGCCTTGGAAGCAAGGAAGGACAGCTGCACCGTTGGCTGTACGAACAGGAGCACGGCCAGGTGACTGAGGGAAGAGATTATACAGAACACTGTGTCCAGATTTCAGATCCCAGTACAGGAAATGTGTAGGCAAGGTGGAGCCAGTTTAGCAAAGGGCCCCCATAATGGTCCGAGGCAGGAACACTTTACCTGTGAGGAGAGGCGGAGGGGGCTGGGCTTGTCCAGCCTGGAGAAAGGAAGATCTTGGGCGAAACATGTAGCAGCATTGCAGTGTTCCCAGGAAGACTGAGTCAGGCTCATGTCCATGGTAGGAGACACAAGGACAAGAGGCAATGGGCTCTCAAAGAAGGGGGTTAGTGTACATATAGAGAAATACATTGCCAGCATGAGGATAGTCAAATGCTGGAAGCTGTTTCCCAGGGAGATTGTGCGGGGTCTATCCCAGAAAGTGACCAAGGTGTCTTTGGATAAAGCCCTGAGTAATCTGGTGTGGGCCTGCTTTAAGCAGGAGTTTTTTCCCCAAACCTCCTGAGGTCCCTTCCATGCTGAAAGAGGCTGTCCTTCCTTCCCCTTCATGTTTTCAAATGAGGGAAATCTCTCAGGTTCTCCCTGACCACAGAAATAATTTGCATCAAGTGCAGAGCTGCTTCACAGTTGACACCAAACAACCTTGGCCATGTCATTTGCTTCTCTCTTTACTCCCCCCACCCAAGTTCTTCTCTTTTACTGTTGCAAAAACTGCCAAAAAGAACAGCCTACCCTCTTAATCCTTTCCACATTGGTCTTGTATTTCTTGTTTCGTATCCTATTTCTGAGATGGTTGTTGTGGTGTTTTCAACTTTGGGTAGCAGCTCCGTTAATCACATCATTCTTTTTCATTAATTGTATTGTGCGGCAATTCCCCATATTGTTGTCTTCTTTGATGCACTGGCCCGCAAAACTTAAAGGCTGATCTGTTGGAGTTTCAACCTAGAGGGACCTTGACACACTTATGGATTTGGCCAACAGAAACCCCCAGAAGTTTTACAGGGGAAAGGGGGCAAGGTCTGCACTGGGGCAGAAAAACCTCGTGGATCAGGACAGGATGTGACTTGACTGGCTGTGGAGTTCCATGCGGAGAAGGGCATGGGGGTTATGATGGATGCCATGTAAGCCAGTGGGTTTCCCATTGTCCTGGTTTCAGCCAGGATGGAGTTAACTGTCTTCCTAGTAGCTGGTACAGTGCTATGTTTTGAGTTCAGTATGTGAAGAATGTTGATAACACTGATGTTTTCAGTTGTTGCTCAGTAGTGTTTAGACTATGGTTGGGGATTTTTCAGCTTCTCATGCCCAGCCAGGGCACCTGACCCAAATTGGCCAACGGTGTATTCCATACCATGTGACGTCCCATCTAGTTTAGGAACTGGGAAGGGGGGGGGGGGGGGAGGGTTTTTGGCCGCTCGGGGACTGGGTGGGTGTCGGTCGGCGGGTGGTGAGCAATTGCCCTGTGCATCCTTTGTACATTTCAATCCTTTTATTACTTACTTTTGTCATTTTATTAGTGTTATCATTATCATGATTAGTTTCTTCTTTTCTGTTCTATTAAACCGTTCTTATCTCAACCCAGGAGTTTTACTTCTTTTCCTGATTTTCTCCCCCATCCCACTGGGTGCGGGGGGAGTGAGTGAGCGGCTGCGTGGTGCTTAGTTGCTGGCTGGGGTTAAACCACGACAGTCCTTTTGGCGCCCAACGTGGGGCACGAAGGGTTGAGATAACGACAAACCTGACCAGAGCTCGTTAAAACAGATTTGTTCTAAGCATTCACTATGTTGATTTATGTATTAGAGTTGTTGCTCTGGTTTTTAAGGCTCTGTTATGTATCTCCTCGCTTGCTGTATGTAGTTCCTCTTCTACTGCTTATCATCCGTGGGAGGTGGATTAAGGTTTTCGCTTTGATGTATGGTATAACTCTGGTTTATGGTATGATAAAGTCATCAGCTGTGGGATTAATCCGGTATTTGCACTTAGCATTGTCACCTTTATACTGCAGGAGCCATTTGTGGGAAACTATTAATAATTATACCATTTACCTTTCCTCCATGGAAAACCAGTCTATGGGTGGGGTACCTTTCTTCCCCTCTCCTTTCTCCTTCAGTCCAGTTACAATGGTGTTTGAGAATTTTGAGAAATTTGAATACTCCTGGAGTGTTGGGACTAGCACGGTCCTAGCCCTACTGCTAGGAATTAGCATACTTCTGAATGTGGTTCAGCTCTCGTTTAAGGTTAAACAGCTATTTAAGAAGATCACCCAGAGGTGTGCCCCAAGGCTGGATAATTATGAGTGGCAGGGTGTGTGGGGTAGTATGGGCAGGTACCTGGAAAAGTGGGCACCTCCAATGTTTTGGAAATTCACCCCTGAACAAGTGCAGGATCCAGAAGAACTAGTAAAATATTTGGAAAAGGTATGCTGTCACCCTGGCAGCTCCAGAGAGATACAAATCACTGCAACGTGCTGGGGCCTGGCCCATGCCTATCGAGCCCTGTTTGACACCATTCAGTACCCTCAAGGGGAAGAGAAAGTCTCTGGACCTAACAACAATATTATGAGCACCGCGGCCACCCAAACCTTGGCAACAGGCGCTGCGGCCCCTCCAGCCCCGACAAGGAGCATTGCAGGCACCCAGACCTTGGCGACAGGCACCATGACCCCTCCAGCCCTGGCGATGAGAACTCGGGCTACCCAAACCTCAACAACAGGCACTGCAGCCCCTCCAGCCCCGGCAAGGAGCACAGCAGCTACCCAAACCTCGGCGACGGGCACTGCAGTCCCTCCAACCCCAGCGACGAGCACTGCTGCTACCCAAACCTCATCGACAGACACTGCGGTTATCCAAAACCTGGTGAGCGATACTGCAACTGAACCAGCGGACCAACCTGCACCAGCATCAGTTGCCCCCGTACAGAAAAAGAAATATACAAAAAAATCAGTTCGCTTAGCGAAGGATGAAGATGAACCAGGGTCATCACGGGAACCGGAGGAGGAGGCAGAACCAGAGGTAATAACCTGGTCCCTATCCTTGAGTGAGCTGCGGGATTTGCGAAAAGACTTTGGCCGCCGTATAGGTGAGCATATTATCACCTGGCTCCTCCGATGCTGGGACAATGGGGCTAATAGCTTGGAATTAGAAGGTAGGGAAGCCAAGCAACTGGGATCGCTTGCCAGGGAAGGTGGCATTGACAAGGCAATTGGAAGAGGGACACAAGCCATCAGCCTCTGGAGGCGACTCCTGTCAAGTGTGAAGGAAAGGTACCCCTTTAAGGAAGATGTTATATGTCAATCAAGCAAGTGGACCACCATGGAAAAAGGTATTCAATATCTGAGGGAATTAGCTGTGCTAGAGACGGTTCATCATGACCCGGACAACCCACAATTACCCAAAGATCCAGACGAAGTCCAATGCACATGACCCATGTGGCGGAAGTTTGTACGGAGCGCACCATCGTCCTATGCCAATGCATTGGCAATAATGGCCTAGAAGGATGAAGAGGCACCGACAGTGGAGGAAGTGGCTCGCCAACTCCGTCAATACGAAGAAAATCTCTCCTCCTCCCTACAAGCTTGCATTGCGGCTGTGGAGAAGCTGTCCGAGGATTTCCAGCAATTCAAAGAGGATATGTCCTACTCCACACGTGTAAGGACCAATGTCTCAGCTATTAGGAGCGAGCGTTCCTCTGCCCAAGAGAGAGAATATAGAAGGTACACACCGCAAGGTGCCCTGTGGTTTTACCTATGTGATCAGGGAGAGGACATGAGGAAATGGGACGGAAAACCTACCTCGGTCCTAAATGCACGGGTACGCGAGCTGCGAGGAAAAACCACCACAAAAGGGGATTCTACCAGGAAAAATGCCGCTCCAGTTTCCAAACAGAGTAGAAGGGCTGATCTTATTTCCGATCCTCTTGAAGGAACTTCTGAGCCAATTTTATGAGAAGTGAATACTGGATACTCTGACCAGAATTAGAGGGGCCCTGCCTCCAGCCAGGTGGAGGAAAGGCATAACTGGTTCTATTGGACTGTGTGGATTCGATGGCCTGGCACGTCAGACCCACAGGAGTATAAGGCTCTAGTAGACACCGGCGCACAGTGCACTCTAATGCCATCAAGTTATAAAGGGACAGAATCCATTTGTATTTCTGGTGTGACAGGGGGATCCCAAGAGTTAACTGTATTGGAAGCTGAAGTAAGCCTAACTGGAAAGGAATGGCAGAAACACCCCATTGTGACTGGTCCAGAGGCTCCGTGTATCCTTGGCATAGACTACCTCAGGAGGGGGTATTTTAAGGACCTGAAGGGGTATCGATGGGCTTTTGGTATAGCTGCCTTGGAGACGGAGGGCATTGAACAGCTCTCTACCCTGCCTGGTCTCTCTCAAGACCCTTCGATTGTGGGGTTGCTCAAGGTTCAAGAACAACAAGTGCCAATTGCTACCACGATGGTGCACCGGCAGCAATATGCACCAACCGAAACTCTCTGATTCCCTTCCACAAGTTGATTCGCCAACTGGAGAGCCAAGGAGTGATCAGCAAAACTCGCTCACCCTTTAACAGTCCCATATGGCCAGTGCAGAAGTCTAATGGGGAGTGGAGACTAACAGTCGACTATCGCGGCCTGAATGAAGTTACACCACCGCTGAGTGCTGCCGTTCCAGATATGCTAGAACTTCAATACGAACTAGAGTCAAAGGCAGCCAAGTGGTATGCCACAATTGACATTGCTAATGCGTTTTTCTCAATCCCTCTGGCAGCAGAGTGTCGTCCACAATTTGCCTTTACTTGGAGGGGTGTCCAGTACACTTGGAATCGATTGCCCCAGGGGTGGAAACACAGCCCCACCATTTGCCATGGACTGATCCAGACTGCTCTGGAAAAAGGTGAAGCTCCGGAACACCTGCAATACATTGATGACATCATCGTATGGGGCAACATGGCAGAAGAAGTCTTTGAGAAAGGGAAGAAAATAATCCAAATCCTTCTGAATGCCGGTTTTGCCATAAAAGAAAGTAAGGTCAAGGGACCTGAACAGGAGATCCAGTTTCTGGGAATAAAATGGCAAGATGGACGTCGTCAGATCCCAATGGATGTGATTAATAAAATAGCAGCTATGTCTCCCCCGACTAATAAAAAGGACACACAGGCCTTCTTAGGTGTCGTGGGGTTTTGGAGAATGCATATTCCAAATTACAGTTTGTTTGTAAGCCCTCTCTATCAAGTGACCCGGAAGAAGAATGATTTTAAATGGGGCCCTGAACAACAACAAGCCTTTGAACAAATTAAACGGGAGATTGTTCATGCCGTAGCCCTTGGGCCAGTCTGGACAGGACAAGATGTTAAAAACGTGCTCTATATTGCAGCTGGGGAGAATGGCCCTACCTGGAGCCTCTGGCAGAAAGCACCTGGGGCGACCCGAGGCTGACCCCCGGGCTTTTGGAGTCGAGGATATCGAGGATCCGAGGCTCACTATACTCCAACTGAAAAAGAGATATTGGCAGCGTATGAAGGAGTTCGAGCCGCCTCAGAAGTAGTTGGTACTGAGACACAGCTCCTCTTAGCACCCCAACTGCCAGTGCTGGGCTGGATGTTCAAAGGGAGGGTCTCCTCTACACATCACGCGACTGACGCCACGTGGAGTAAGTGGATTGTGCTGATCACACAACGGGCTTGCATAGGAAACCCCAGTCGCCCAGGAATTTTAGAAGTGATCACGGACTGGCCAGAAGGCAAAGATTTTGGAATGTCGCCAGAGGAGGAGGTGGCACGTGCTGAAGAAGCCCCGCTGCATAATAAACTGCCAGAAAATGAGAGGCAATATGCCCTGTTCACTGATGGGTCCTGTCGCATTGTGGGAAAACATCGAAGGTGGAAAGCTGCTGTATGGAGTCCTACATGACAAGTTGCAGAAACTGCTGAAGGAGAGGGTGAATCGAGTCAGTTTGCAGAGGTGAAAGCCATCCAGCTAGCATTAGACGTTGCTGAAAGAGAAGAGTGGCCAGTGCTTTATCTCTATACTGACTCATGGATGGTGGCAAATGCCCTGTGGGGGTGGTTACAGCAATGGAAGCAGAGCAACTGGCAGCGCAGAGGTAAACCAATTTGGGCTGCTGCACTGTGGCAAGATATTGCGTCCTGGCTAGAGAATCTGGTTGTAAAAGTACGTCATGTAGATGCTCACGTACCCAAGGGTCGGGCCACTGAAGAACATCGAAACAACGAACAGGTGGATCAGGCTGCCAAGATTGAAGTGGCTCAGGTGGACCTGGACTGGCAACATAAGGGTGAGCTATTTATGGCTCGGTGGGCCCATGATACTTCAGGCCATCAGGGAAGAGGTGCAACATATAGATGGGCTCGAGACTGAGGGGTGGACCTGACCATGGACGCTATCGCACAGGTTATCCATGAATGTGAAACATGTGCTGCAATTAAGCAAGCCAAGCGGTTAAAGCCCCTGTGGTATGGAGGGCGATGGCTGAAATATAAATTTGGGGAAGCCTGGCAGATTGACTCTATCACACTCCCACAAACTCGCCAAGGCAAGCGCTATGTGCTGACAATGGTGGAAGCAACCACCGGATGGCTGGAAACATACTCTGTACCCCATGCCACTGCCCGGAACACTATCCTGGGCCTTGAGAAGCAGGTCTTGTGGCGACATGGCACCCCAGAAAGAATTGAGTCAGACAATGGGACTCATTTCCGAAACAACCTTATAGACACCTGGGCCAAAGAGCATGGCATTGTGTGGGTGTATCATATCCCCTATCATGCACCAGCCTCTGGGAAAATTGAGCGATACAATGGACTGTTAAAGACTACATTGAGAGCAATGGGGGGTGGAACCTTCAAACATTGGGATACACATTTAGCAAAAGCCACCTGGTTAGTCAACACCAGAGGATCTGCCAGTCGGAGTGGCCCTGCCCAATCAGAATATTTACATACTGTAGAAGGGGATAAAGTCCCTGTAGTGCACATGAAAAACATGTTAGGGAAAACAGTCTGGGTTACTCCTGCCTCAGGCAAAGGTAAACCCATTCGTGGGATTGCTTTTGCTCAAGGGCCTGGGTGCACTTGGTGGGTGATGCGAAAAGACGGAGAAGTCCGATGTGTGCCTCAAGGGGATTTGACTTTAGGTGAAAATAGCCAGAATTAAACTGTGTGATATTAGTTGCTATATAACCCTGCTACTGTACGTTATCATTACTATAATTGTTATATGCTATATCCATAGTACTATAGTAAGAATCACTTGGATCAAGCAAGAAAGAACCGTGATAAAACTGAGCAAAGCGCCGTAGAGGTGGAACCAGAACTGACTCCAGCATGCAACAATCCAACGGTGCACACCATCCTCCTGCTGCGTCAAATGTCATCTGCTCCTCACACCGCACAGAAGCCCAATTCTGCTCTACCAACTGAGAGGACTTTGTACCATCCCTTCCGCCCAGACAGACTGGTATGACAGATGGAGCCCAGAGTCGGAAACTAAATGAACTCAACAAACGTTTTATGAACATAACCCATGAACTAAAGAACTGATATCTCTGTGTGTATATACTTTTTTATATATATATATATACATCATTGTTCATATGTCTCAAAGAGATGGAAAGGTGGTGATGATTGTTCAGAGTGTAACTAAAGGTATGGGAACTGAGCATGACGTCAATGGTATAGAATAAGGGGTGGATACTGTCCTGGTTTCAGCTGGGATAGAGTTAACTGTCTTCCTAGTAGCTGGTGCAGTGCTGTGTTTTGTGTTCAGTATGTGAAGAACGTTGATAACACACTGATGTTTTCAGTTGTTGCTCAGTAGTGTTTAGACTATAGTCAAGGATTTTTCAGCTTCTCATGCCCAGCCAGGGCACCTGACCCAAACTGGCCAACGGTGTATTCCATACCATGTGACGTTCCATCTAGTTTAGGAACTGGGAAGGGGGGGGCAGGGATTCGCCGCTGGGGGACTGGCTGGGTGTCGGTCGGCGGGTGGTGAGCAATTGCCCTGCGCATCATTTGTACATTTCAATCCTTTTATTACTACTGCTGTCATTTTATTAGTGTTATCATTATCATTATTAGTTTCTTCTTTTCTGTTCTATTAAACCATTCTTATCTCAACCCAGGAGTTTTACTTCTTTTCCTGATTTTCTCCCCCATCCCACTGGGTGTGGGGGGGGAGTGAGTGAGCGGCTGCGTGGTGCTTAGTTGCTGGCTGGGGTTAAACCACGACATGCTGCAATACCCATGCCGCCCTTTTTACCAACGTAAGCTTACGATTTACCTGCCTCTCTCGAGCAGTCCTGCCTCTCTCGAGCAGTCTGGCGCTTTCTTTCAAGCCACTGTAATCCGTGGCAATTCCCCTGCCTTTTCAGTAGCGTTGCCTCTTGTTCCTCTTCAGATCACGGCTGAGGTCACCAAATGTAGGGTTTACGGTTTATTCCGTGTGGGGCCCAGACGATAGAACACCAATATGATAATTAAAGTCGCCACTTTATTGAGCTTAGCTGATCATTCTTATACAATTCTCTAAGTTGTTTAGAAGCTTTGATTGGCTGCTGCATGCAAGCATTTGGTGTCCACGTGCACAAGCATAAGTGGTGATTGGTTACATCGATACTGTCCACGCGTATAAACATAAGATAAAGTTAGTTATACTCACTCTGTAGACCCGCATAAACACAGGACATAATTGGCTATGTTAGTTAGAGCATGCAAAACTTGTCTTAGTCCAATTGGTCGAGATAAGCCCTGAATTGAGGTTGTTTGTGCCAAGTTCCCTTTATCATGGAATGTGCACCTGTGTTTTTCTAACTGGGATCTTTCTTTTTCTATCTTCTTGTTTATTCTGTTCAAGGCCTTCTAAAGGCGTCTGGAACACTCTTGTGATCATGAGCTACTTTCAGGCCCGATAACTAAGTTCCATGTCTGGAACACTCTTGTGACCATGAGCTACTTTCAGGCCCGATAACTAAGTTCCATATAATTGAACCCTACAGCAAAACTCACCCATAAACCTAGGGTGACCAGCAAGTGCTGGAAATGGCCAATGAGAGGCACTGGGAGTGACAAAGACACTGAGCCACCTTCCTCATCTGTCCATGGCACCAGGGGCACAGACCAGTCTCCTCTTCTCCTCTGCACCTGCATGTCTCCACTGTTTTCCACAAGCCCTGACTCAGCACCACAAACACCCAGTGTGACTCCTTGCCCTGCATGGTCACACAGTACAAGCTCTACACAGGTGTTTTTTTTCTCTCCTGGGCACTTTCCAGCCCAGATCAGCTCCCTCTAAACTCTCTCCACTCCCCTTGACCTCTCTCCACCCCCCCTCAACATTCCCCAGTGCATCCCAGTCTGGCATGGCCCCACAGCAGTGCCCACCACAGGGTGCGGCAGAGCTCTGGGCACTCTCCCCTGTAAGAGTCGGTCAGAAAATCAGCATTGTCTCAACATTGTCATCAGGAACATGAACAGTACGCTACCTGACAACGGCCTGTTTGGAGTGCAGCGGCTGGTCCCAAGGATGGAACGTGCGGTACAAGGTTCCTGGAAGGTACCTGGCTGGAACCGTTAGAAATAACTGCATAGCTACTGTCAAAAAGGATGGATTGCAACCGTTGCCATAACATCGATGAAGAAATCATGAACTTTAGACAAACTTTGCTTCATTATAATACCAAAACAGCCCTCCTGGTGGAAGGCTGCCTGCCTCCAAGACTTACCATGCCTCAGACACTGACCCCACACCTGCGTGATAGCCTCGCTCGAGAAGGGAGGAGATATGATAATTGTATTCTGAGAAGGGTGGAGACTCCTGAGGCAGAGGTGGAGCAAGGTGTGTTAGTAAGCATAAAAGATGACTTCTGAACAACGGAAGTTTGAAGCTTCCCCACCAAGGACCACGATGATTGATGACACAGCATCAGCTCGATCTGGGACCATTAGGACATCTTGAGATCAGCGGTGGTAGCTATAACCTCTCTTTCTCCTCTCTCTAAACTTTACTTTACTTTTCTCCTTTCTTTCACACATCTTTAACTATCGCCTGCCTCCCCACAGACAATACAATAAAGTTTTACTGTGTGATTACTGTTATCCTCTTTGGTGTTGGTCACCTTAATTTTGGACTTTCAAGATCATAGCAAACGAACCATCACAAGTCCACCAAGTGGACCGTGACAACCCCACAGCCCCAAACCCTCTGAAGGGCACAGCAGCTCCTTGGGGGTGGAGAGGGGTGAGCCCCAGGGGTGGGGGGCATCTGTGGCACAAGTCCTGAGGAGATCCCCTTGTATGATGGAAATGCCGCAGTGGAGACCAGCTCTGTCACACAAGTGCCCATTACCTGTCCTTGCCTATGGCCACAGCCCTTACACACACAAGGACTCTAACCAGGCTTGAAGAGCACTCAGGCCTTCCACCAAACCAAGGGTTCAGAAGGAAAGCATGGAAGTGGGAAGAGAGCAGCTCAGGAAAGACCAAGCGCTGGTGATCTCTGGCACTGCTGCTGTGCCGGGACTCTTTTCTTCTTCCCCTCTGCACACAGGCACTGCTCCCTGCAGCTGCAGAGAAGGTCTTGGAGGAAGGATCTCAAAAAAACCAAGTCACTGGAGGGCCCCTTATTTTCTTTAAACACACAGAAGGAACAGCTCATTTGCAAAGCCTGCAGGGCACACAGAAGCTGGATAGACTGTGAATTAGAAACCAGAGGAATAAAGACATTTCTTTGTGGAGAGCATTCAGATAAGTAAAACAAAGTGAAAGAGAAGGAGTAAAACCACACCCAAAATCACCTTAGAAAGACAACCAAAAGACAGGTTGGGTCTCTAATGTGATATAAGTACTATGCAGAAGAAAACAGGCAGTTTATTCCTTCTAAAAAGCATCCAGTCATTAGTTTTCTCAGGGAACCTTTGATCTCGTGGTTTCTCATGCTGTAAATGAGGGGGTTCACGGCTGGAGGCACCACCGAGTACAGAACTGCCACCACCAGATCCAGGGATGGGGAGGAGATGGAGGGGGGCTTCAGGTATGCAAAACTGGCAGTGCTTATAAACAAGGAGACCACAGTGAGGTGAGGGAGGCACGTGGAAAAGGCTTTGTGCAATCCCTGCTTGGAGGGGATCCTCAGCACGGCCCTGAAGATCTGCACATAGGACAGCACAATGAAAACAAAACATCCAAATGCTAAACAGACACCAACTGCAAGTACCCCAACTTCCCTGAGGTAGGCATCTGAGCAGGAGAGCTTGAGGATCTGGGGCATTTCACAGAAGAACTGGTCCACAACATTGCCTTGGCAGAGGGGTAGTGAAAAAGTATTGGCAGTGTGCAGCACAGCATTGAGGAACCCACAGCCCCAGGCAGCTGCTGCCATGTGGACACAAGCTCTGCTGCCCAGGAGGGTCCCATAGTGCAGGGGTTTGCAGATGGCAACGTAGCGGTCATAGGCCATGACAGTGAGAACGAAATACTCTGCTGAGATCAAAAAGAGAAACAGAAAGACCTGGGCAGCACATCCTGCATAGGAGATGGCCCTGTTGTTCCAGAGGGAGTTGGCCATGGCTTTGGGGACAGTGGTGGAGATGGAGCCAAGGTCAAGGAGGGAGAGGTTGAGGAGGAAGAAGTACATGGGTGTGTGGAGGTGGTGGTCACAGGCTATGGCAGTGATGACAAGGCCATTTCCCAGGAGGGCAGCCAGGTAGATGCCCAGGAAGAGCCAGAAGTGCAAGAGCTGCAGCTCCCTTGTGTCTGCAAACGCCTGGATAAGGAACTGGGTGATGGAGCTTCCATTGGACATTTTCTTCCTCTGGGAATGGGGTGCTGTCAAAGTAGAAAAAAGACACTGAAGAGTCAGGGCATTATTCTCTGAGCAATATCAAAGCCATTTCCCATAGACCC